>NW_011494616.1:2212754-2251165 GCF_000754665.1 Bison bison bison | reverse complement strand
CAGAGATCAAATTGCCAACATCTGTTGGATCATTGAAAAAGCAAGAGAGTTCCAGAAAAACATCTACTTCTGCTTTATTATGCCAAAGCCTTTGACTGTTTGGATCACAATAAACTATGGAAAATTCTGAAAGAGATGGGAATACCAGACAACCTGACCTGTGTCTTAAGAAATCTGTATGCAGATCAAGAAGCAACAGTTAGAACTGGGCATGGAACAACAGACTTGTTCCAAATCAGGAAAGGAGTATGTCAAGGTTGTATATTGTCACCCTGCTTATTTAACTTTTATGCAGAGTACATCATGAGAAATGCTGGACTGGATGAAGCCCAAGCTGGAATCAAGATTTCTGGGAGAAATATCAATAACCTGAGTTATGCAGATGATACCACCTTTATGGCAGAAAGTGAAGAACAACTAAAGAGCCTCCTGATGAAAGTGAAAGAGGACAGTGAAAAAGTTGGCTTAAAGCTTAACATTCTGAAAACTAAGAAATGGCATCCGGTCCCACTTCATGGTAAATAGATGGGGAAAGAGTGGAAACATTTGCAGACTTTATTTTGGGGAGCTCCAAAATCACTGCAGATGGTGACTGCAGCCATGAAATTAAAAGACACTTACTCCTTGGAAGGAAAGTTATGACCAACCTAGACAACATATTAAAAAGCAGAGACATTACTTTGCCAACAACATCTATCTAGTCAAAGCTTTGGTTTTTCCAGTAGTCATGTATGGATGTGAGAATTGGACTATAAAGCAAGCTGAGAGCTAAAGAATTGATGCTTTTGAACTGTGTTGTTGGAAAAGACTCTTGAGAGTCCCTTGGACTGCAAGGAGATCCAACCAGTCCATCCTAAAAGAAATCAGTCCTGAATATTCATTGGAAGGAGTCACGCTGAAGCTGAAACCAATCCTTTGGCCACCTGACGCGAAGAACTGACTCATTTAAAAAGACTCTAATGCTGGGAAAGATTGAAGGTGGGAGGAAAAAGGGACAACAAAGGAAGAGATGGTTGGATAGCATCGCCGACTCAATGGACATGAGTTTGAGTAAGCTCTGGGAGTTGGTGATGGACACGGAAGCCTGGCGTGCTGCAGTCCATGGGGTCACAAAGGGTTGGACATGACTGAGCACACATGCACTCACAGACTGCCAAGAAAGAATTAACCTTAGTGATGCTAACTGGGTCAGGAAAAAGTTTTCTCAGTATGTAATGATTCACTTCTCCCCACACCTTGATGTGGAGATGGGAGCAGTAAGTGAATGCCTCCATGTTCATATTTGCAGTCAGAATTTATAGGGAGCAGAGTCACAAAAGGCTCCCACCTTTCCAAGTATATGGGTCCAGAGCAAAGACTTCGAAAATGGAAAAGAAGAATTAACTTGTTCAATGAACAGAATAAATTTTACTTACCATAATTTCAACTTAAGTGTTTTGAGGCTACATACTTATGAAATGTTAAAGGATACAGAAAAGGCACAAGGCTATTTTAGACAGTCTGTTCTGAACTTAAAACATAAAACTGTGAGAAATCTGAATTCACATTTATGAGAGTAGCTGCTCCTAAGCGAGTGAGCAAACAGAGGGCTTTTATTTTCTCTAAAAAAGCAGAGACGCTTCTGAAACCCTCCTCAACACAGAAACTTGATGTATATGCTATCATTTTTCCCTTTGAAGTCAAAAGGAATTAAATCTTCAAGACACACAGTACAAAGCAGGGAAATATCAGTATTCCAAGCACATTTGCCTGGGAACATAAAGCAGATAAACAATTTAAGTATAGTCTTCTTTTTTATTTTTACATTTATTTATATGCTGCCTGATTGACTGCAGGAAAGATTTGAGTCAGATAAAGCCCTCCATTTTTTTAAAAGTAGATAGCAGTTCCTATGCTAATCCTTCCTAAAGGCTCTGCCAACAGCGGCACATCTAATACATGAAAATATATGTGTAATTGAAAAATAATTTTAATTGCAGGAGGAAAATGCATTTGGATTCTCTCAAGAGAATCATTTTCACACAGACCATTTAAAGCAGGATCGATGCCTGAAATTTATTTGGAAAGGCAGAGTATTTATTTTCCTGGGAGAAAACTGGTTTTTCCACTTAAGAAGGAAGAAGGAAAGAATATTTGTGTGTCACTGAGTGCTTACACTGAGTGTAATCGTACTGAGGTCATACTTTTCTATTAATTTGAATCAGGAAATGCCTCTTCTTCAGATTGTATCTTCCTTTCTCCTCTCTCTGGTTTTGGCTAAAGTTCAACCCAAACTGATACCAGTCCTTTAAAAAAAGTCTGGATGACCCTTTCCATAAATCTTCTCAGTAGTCTGATTGGCATAAAACTGCTAGTTAATCAACGATCCTCCCCCTCTAGCCAAATCCTTCACTGTGAACTTGAACTCAAAGTTAAGGACACATGGGTTGGTCACAGGCAGTGAGACAGGGAAAACCACCACCGCAGTGTGGAGGTCAGAGGCTGTGGGAAGCTGTGGGGGGCTTGTGGGCTCTGCAGGTAGATACCACAGTGGTCACACAGGCTGTTTTCAGTGACAAGTACTTTGCATTATGTGAAAGTTTAATCCTCTCACTGAGGCCTGCCCAGTAAATGAGATTATTGCCTCCAGTTTAGACTTGAGGAAACTGAGGTCTAGAAAGTTTCAATAACTTACTTACCCAAATGCATGCACATTTTTTTGAGACTAGATCTGTTAGAATTCAAATTCCCTATTTTTAACCAGTCATTTTGTCCAATGTGCTATTATGAGGATCCTCTGAAAGGATCAAGAAGAGATTGATGATAGCAGTTCCCTGAGGACTGGGGAGCAGGGACCTGGGAGAAGAGGGGGCTCTGAGGGTAGAGAAGAGACAGAATTTTCATCGTCTGCCCTTTTGCATTTTGAATTTTTTTTTAACCTTGTACAGTCGATCCTCATCATTCATAGATTCCATACCTATGAATTTGCCTACTGGCTAAAATCTATCTGTAACACTAAAATCAATACTTGCATGCTTTAATGGTCATCTGTAGACATGCACAGGGTGTCACAATATTGTTCACTCAGGCAAGTCAACTTCACACTCTGAACCTCATTCTCTCTTTTGTAAAATAAAGATTACCAGTTGTGCTCAGCATTTAAGATTACAATCTATGTATGATACGTGCATCTGTATACAAACATCCCCTCTATGTGGTGGTTCTATATTCTCTAGTTCAGTGTTCAGAGCAACTTTGTAGAACATAACTATCCTAAACAACAAAAATCAACCACATATGTATTTTTAATACTACGTGTGAGAGGATGTGTATGTATGTATTGTATATTTGATTTATCCAATTATGTGAGCACAGGGATTGGCAGGAACATAAAAAAGGGTACGTACCCTTAAGTGTTAAAGATAGAATCAAAATCACAGTTCAGAGTATTAACCTCATATTTCAGAAAAAAGGACCATACAAGAGAGGAAAGAAAGAAGAGGTCCTAACTAACAAAGTGGACAAGGCGATGGTCAAGATCTAAACAGAGAAGCCATCTCATCCTGTGAATGTTCTAGAAATTAACACTCTGCAAGGATTCAGAGAGTTCAGAGATCAGGAAGTGTACCCAAGAGAGCCTGAAAAGCAAGCTGGAAGTATTCTAAGGTGACGTACCTCGCAAGAGAAAAATATATATGTAGCTGTTGAACCCATGAGTTCATACCAAAAGTCGCACCAGCAATTGATAAAAGTTCAGATCTCAGCAAGTGGAAAGCTACAGAGAGGCTGCAGGAACAATTTTGGGGAACTGAGCCATGGAGAAGCTGAGAATCTAGGAACTTGAGATGGAAGAGTCATGCTAGACCAGAGGCCCTTTTGTTCATGTAAATTTTTCTTGGGATAGAGTCAGTATTTGAAATCAAATTCTGAAAGAATTCCATGACCCAAAAAATGACCCAAATTTTCCTATAAAAGGTACAAATATTGTAGCTATTTTCTTTTTACTTCCATCATCAGTCTTAGTAGGGTTCCCCTCCCTCTGCAAAAAAAAAAAAAACAGAAAAAATTTGGTAAAGAAAGACTACCCTCCTCAACCTCCAACTGCAGGGAGTTTAATAGACAACGATCCCAGCTGCTCTGAAATCCGTTTTCACGTGTGCCATGAAGTCCTGCTTCCCACTGGCTGCTTTGTGTGGGGCAGGAACACTGAGGCAGGCCTGTTCCTGGGAGACAGGGAACTTTTCAGAGGGTCTCTGGGGACCTTCTTAGGCTGGACAGTGTCTAGGGCACTTCCACCCAACCTTCCCTCGGGTTCTTATCTCTCTGCATGAACACCCATCCTCAGCCTTATAGCCTCACCCAACTCCCTCTCCCAAGGCAGTTCCCTAATTAAACTCCTTGCATGCTTAATCCCATCCTGACACCTGCTTCTCAAATGAGCAAGGCTAACCAAGGAAACCAACATCTAATGTTTAGTAAAAGCTACTGAGTTATTGGACAAAAACTGGGAAGCTTCACTCTCTGCTCCCTAGTCGGCTTGAGACTCACTCAGTGCCCACAGGACACAGTCTGCTTCCGAGACTGAAAACCACCAAGGTTTAGATTCAAGTTGTGAACCAATCACAGGTTATTGTACATTACAGATTATATGCGTAATTAAAGGCATTTTGGGGAGCTCCAAAATCACTGCAGATGGTGACTGCAGCCATGAAATTAAAAGACGCTTGCTCCTTAGAAGGCAAGTTATGACCAACCTGGACAGCATATTCAAAAGCAGAGACATTACTTTGCCAACAAAGGTCCATCTAGTCAAGGCTATGGTTTTTCCAGTAGTCGTGTATGGATGTGAAGAAAGCTGAGCGCTGAAGAATCGATGCTTTTGAACTATGGTGTTGAAAAAGACTCTTTTGGGTCCCTTGGACTGCAAGGAGATCCAACCAGTCCATCATAAAGGAGATCAGTCCTGAATATTCATTGGAAGGACTGATGTTGAAGCCGAAACTCCAATACTTTGGCCACCTGATGCAAAGAACTGACTCATTGGAAAAGACTCTGATGCTGGGAGGGATTGGGGGCAGGAGGAGAAGGGGACAACAGAGGGTGAGATGACTGGATGGCATCACCAACTCAATGGACATGAGTTTGAGTAAACTCCAGGAGTTGGTGATGGACAGGGAGGCCTGGCATGCTGCAGTCCATGGGTCGCAAAGAGTCAGACACAACTGAGCAACAGAACTGAACTGAAAGATCACTTGTAAATGAATGCTAAACCCACAAATGCCATGAATCTATTCCACTGAAAAGCTAGAATACTCTGGATACCTCAAAACCGTGAATTAGTCTATTGGGTGCAGGTGCTATCTGCTCAATCCATTCCACACACCCTTCCTCAACGTGGATGAGCCTCTCTGCATTGTTACCTCGTGGATTTCCACCTGTTCTTCAAAATCAACTCAAAGTTTACCTCCTGTAGGAAAAAGCCCCCTTGATTTCTCCTGACCTGATAACCTCCCTATACTGTTTCTTTAAGGATTTGTACCTGACTTTATTGAAAGACCTACCCAACAAGGCTTTTTTTTCAGGTGCTGGTAATTAATGACCCTCCAAAGGTGCCTGAAACAGGCATGCTTACCTCACAGAACGAGGAGCCCAGAAGAGTCAGCAGAGCAATTGGTTCTGTTGCTCCAAGGTGTCCTTCGTCCGTGCACTCCATTTCATCCTCAGTGAATTAGAAATATTGTCCCTCGAGCTCTAACCACTATCACCTCAAAAAACACACTTAAAGGTGAGAAGAAAAGGCGAAACCATCAACCCCTTTTCCTCTCCTTTATGACAAAAGAGGGAGAAGGCACTGGCGACCCACTCCAGTACTCTTGCCTGGAAAATCCCATGGACGGAGAAGCCTGGTAGGCTGCAGTCCATGGGGTCGCGAAGAGTCGGACACAACTGAGCGACTTCACTTTCACTTTTCACTTTCACGCATTGGAGAAGGAAATGGCAACCCACTCCAGTGTTCTTGCCTGGAGAATGCCAGGGACGAGGGAGCCTGGTGAGAGACGGACACAACTGAAGCGACTTAGCAGCAGCAGCAGCAGCAGCAGGATGACAAAAGAGAAAACCCGTTCCAGAGCAGCCCTTTTATCTCATTGGCCAGAATGGGGTCAGTTGATTGGTCCAACCAATCAGTAAGAGCAGAGAGGACTAGGATTACGGGATTGGCTTAAACCAAGGATGATTTATCCCTTGGATGGAACCCACCTGCTCTGCTTGTGTTGCTGCCTCATGCCTAATCTCTCTCTCTCTTTTTTAATCAAGGCCCTTTTATCTAGGAAAATGGAGAGAGTGACTGTGGAGCAGAGAACCAACAATGTCTGGTCCACACCCAACTCAGAGTTCTGGGTGAGTTGCCTCTCTGCCTCCATACTCTATTGAATCCTGTCTCCCTTTCTTAACTGGCCCATGCTGCTGTTTAGTAGCTAAATCGTCTCGGACTCTTTGTGACCCCATGGACTGTAGCCTGCCAGGCTCCTCCGTCCATGAGATTTCCCAGGTAAGAACACTGGAGTGGATTGCCATTTCCTTCTCCAGGGGAATCTTCTGGACCCAGGGATGGAACCAGAATGGAACCCGGCCTCTTGTTTGCCGGGCAGATTTTTAACCCCTGAGAAAGTGAAAGTGAAGTCGCTCAGTCGTGTCCGACTCTTTTGCAACCCCAGGGACTGTAGCCTACCAGGCTCCTCAGTCCATGGAATTTTCCAGGCAAGGATACTGGAGTGGGTTGCCATTTCCTTCTCCAGGGGATCTTCCCAACCCAGGGATCGAACCTGGGTCTCCAGCACTTCAGGCAGACGCTTTACCGTCTGAGCCACCAGGGAAGCCCTAGTAGCACTCAATACCAGTTTGCTGAACACTCGAAATATTCATTTGTTCATTAAAAAATTAAAACAACACACATAACTATAGGAATTCTAAAAATATACTTACAAAATGAAATCCTAGAAAAGTTTTCCAACACCTCATCTAAAAGATTAATAGGAATGCTACAGCGATTGTAGAGAGCAACAGAATGAGGCTAAAGAAGATAAATAATGACCATGTGAACCTTCTGGCTTGGTTTCCATAATCACAATCACAGACCCCCCAGTTCTCTGATTCATACTCCAAATATGCTTTTGGTGTCCCACTCAGGGATACAACAGCTATTTCAATGGTGGCCATAGAATACATGACACCCTGGGAGGTGCTACACTAGATAAAATGAGCACTAGTAAAATTTTCCCAGCCATCACAATCATAATCACAACATGGGTTTTGGTGTTACATAGGATGCACTACTTACTCAAAACCTCTTGCAGTTTCTAGACTTCAGAGGTTATCAACTGACAAATTGAATCTCCCTATGTTGGGTCCCAGGGCTTCCCTCGTAGCTCAATCAGTAAGGAATCTGCCTGCAATGCAGGAGACCTAGGTTCAATTCCTGGGTCGGGGAGATCTCCTGGAGGAGGAAATGGCAACCTGCTCCAATATTCTTGCCTGGAGAATTCCATGGACAGAGGAGCCCGGCAGACTACAGTCCATGAATTTGCAAGAGTCGGACACAACTTAGCAACCAAGCCACCACCACCAATGTTGAGTCCCAGGGCTTCCAGGTGGCCCCAGTGGTAAAGACTCTTTCTGCAGTGCAAGAGACTGGGGTTCTATCCCTGGGTCAGGAAGATCCCCTGGAGAAGGAAATGGCAGCCCACTCCAGTAGTCTTCTGGGAAATCCTATTGACAGAGGAGCCTGGTGGGCTACAGTTCATGGGAGTCCCAAGGTATCAGACCCAACTGAAGCGACTGAGCAGACAGCACATGTTGGGTCCCTGCAAAGTTCTGATCGTACTCACCTGGCAGTTTTGTTTGCAATTGCATGCTTAGGTCCAAGAAATGATAGGTCTAATGAATTTGGGGGGCTGAGGGATCAGCAAAAGGATACATAGCACAACCAAACTCCTAACTTGAGCAACTAAGTGGGTGGTAGATGGAGGAGCAAATCTGGAAAAAAGCCTCTGCCTGGAACATAGTCCCTGCAGAGAAGCCATGACTCGCTCATGTACCTTACACAAGTCTGGGCTCCAAGACAGTTCCTCAGAGAAGCCTTCCCTGATTTTACCTAAACTGTGAGCCCCACTGTCCTCCATCCAATTACCCTGCGTCACCCCTTCCTGACAGGACACACCGTCGGTTTCTGTCCATCTCCTCCATTAGAATGTGTTTCCTGAGGGAAGCACAGTTTGTGTCTTGTTCACTCCTGAGTCTCCAGTGACCCGTGTGTCTGGCACATGGGAGCTGCTCAGTAAACATGAGCTGTGAGATGGGATGAGGGGCATAGTTTGGGATGTGTTGAATGTCAGGTTTCTGCTGGACTGACAGAAGGAGTCAGTGAGAAAAGAAAATAGCTGTCTGATGCTCTGGACGGCATAGTGTACTGGCAGATGATGAGTACAACCCAGAGGAAAGGGTGTGAGCTGTACCCTTCCCCTCAGTGGGAGAGATTAAGTTCGGGGAGAAAAGTCAAGGATGGATTACACAGAACTTCTGCATTTGAGGGAGAAGAATAGGAGATAGAAGAGCAACCAGCATGGTTGAAAAAGAACCAGGAGGCAGTGATGTCATGGAAGCAACAGAGGAAATAGTTTCAAGAAGATTTGATTAACAGGGCCTAAATACAGAAAGGGCTTCCTAGGTGGTGCTAGCAGTAAAGAACCCACCTGCCAGTGCAGGAGACATGGAGACACAGGTTCGATCCTTGGGTCGGGAAGATCCCCTGGACGAGGAAATGGCAACCCCCTCTAGTATTCTTGCCTGGGAAATCCCATGGACAGAGTAGCCTGGCAGGCTACAGTTCATGGGGTGGCAGAGAGTTGGACACGATTGAAATGACTTAGCAGACACAAAAGATACAGAAGAGCCCAGAGGAGAAGGATAGAATAATGCCCTGTGTTTTACACAAAATATAACACAATCAATCTCTCTCTTTCTCTCTCTCTGTAAATGCTATGCTATGCTAAGTCACTTCAGTCGTGTCCGACTCTGTGCAACCCCATAGACTGCAGCCCACCAGGCTCCCCCATCCCTGGGATTCTCCAGGCAAGAACACTGGAGTGGGTTACCATTTCCTTCTGCAATGCATGAAAGTGAAAAGAGAAAGTGAAGTCGCTCCATCATGTCTGACTCTTAGCGACCCCATGGACTGAAGCCTACCAGCCTCCTCCGTCCATGGGATTTTCCAGGCAGGAGTACTGGAGTGGGGTGCCATTGCCTTCTCCGCTCTCTGTAAATAGCTAATAAAAAAAAAAAAAACAAGATTGAAGAAACAGATCATTACTTTATCTTGAAATTCTTATTCTTCTCATTCAAGTTTCCAGCCTATGTATTACTCTATTTTACGTATATCCATCCATCCATCCATGTATATATAATACACACGTGGCAGAAGCAGCCGAAAACAATTATTCCTAATTCATTTTCAAAGTCAAGAGGCATTTTAGCTCTAGGTCAGAACTCCCAGGATCCCATATGAAAAGTTCTGAAGAAAAAAATCTGGAAAACATTTCTGACTCCTCAAGCCTCACAAGGACAGCTTTCAGACCGTGTGATTCAGAACTCCCAGAAGAAAAAAGCAATCCAGCGCTTGTCCTTATAAAAGCCAAAACCCTTTCTTCAGGATGTAGCAGCCTTATCACATGACCTCAGCTGGCCTGGAGGAGAGCAGGTGGGTGTGACATTAAAATGTAATATGAAATCCACCAAGCCCTAGGGACATCGGGGAGGAACTGGATTTGCTTTCAGGCACGCTCATCCCTTTGGGCTGCAGATTGGGTTGAGCCTGAGAGAATGAATAATTGCCAAGGCAGCTCAGAGCTAAATTCTTCTCCAGCAGAGGGCTTCCTGAGTCTTTGTTTCAGGCTGAGCTGGTGATGAGGACAAAGGAAAGGGAGGAGAAACCACCGGTGTCCTTTTGGCCTGTTACTTGCCTTTGCGTTCACCGTGCAGCTCAGTCTCACTGTCCGCGAGAATCACCCGGGAGCTCTGAAAATGCTGCTGTCCAGTTAGGGGGCCCAAATAATACTAAGTGTTTAAACTTCCCAGGTGATTGCAATGTGCAAACCCATTTAGTTGCAAACCCATGCAACTGTCTGGCCTAGGATGGCTGCAGGGAGGATACTTGCCAGGCTCCAGTTATCTCCGATTCCCCAGAAAGAGCCATGGTCATGGCCAAGTGCAGGAACAGTCACTGACATTGTTGTTAAGTCCTGCAAGAAGCTGTGGTTTCACTTTCTGCAGGACCCCCCCATCCCCCAATGTCAGCCCAAAAAGAAATTAGCCACCTCAGCTGAGATGCTGCTTAAGGCAAAGTACTTTATGTTCCTCCTTCACCCAAACAGAACATACAGTTTCTGAACCATCCTAAAGAAAGATTTGGGGTTGTTGAACATGTCGTCATTTTTCTGTAAAGCCTTATCGTTTAAAGTGTGGTCCCCTAGTATCAGTCTTGGCGTTTGGGGAATGCTTGGTATAAATTCAGAATCTTGGGCCCACCCTGGCCCTGCCTCAAACTATAAATCTTGCTAGATGGTGCAGAATACATTAAATATCTTTACTGAAACATACACAAGAGGGGAGGAATTTTCATAAACTGACAGACTTTGAGAGGAACAAAAGGCAAAACAAGCATTTCAAAGAGGAGAAAAGGAACAAAACCTTGGTTCACTTGAAACTCATTTTTGTTGTTATTTGTTTTTTGTTTTGCTTTATGATTACCACCAGGAAGTGGCTAACTTTGGTTAAGATTTCTTTAAACGTAAGGGAACAAAACTGAGGGAGCAACAAAAATCTTAACAAATTAAGAATTTCTGTAAATCATGCAATTACTTGAGCGAGTCTAAAGGATTTTCCCTGTCACCACCTTCTCAGGCTCAGAATAATACATTTAAGTTGAATCACAATTATTGTCTCCTCTTGTTCAAAATGTTACCACTTGAAGATCCTTGAGATCAAAATATCTCATCACAATGAAAGTCACACACCATTTTAAAAATTATTCTACCACTAGGTGGCAATGTTGACCAAAAAATGGTGGAAACCGAAGTAAACATCCTCTTTTTAACGGTATTTTAACCACATTTTGTGGTTTATTTAAATTTGCTTTGCAAGACATCTGAAAAGGTTAGAAATTGCACCACTGTGCAGTAAGACCAAGAACTGAAACATGTGATAGGAAATCACCAGTAAAAGACAATTGGAGAAGAAAGGGAGCTGCAGGAAGTAACAGACTGTCTGAAACAGCCGGCCTACCCAGGAATTTATGGGGTAGACCTGCTAAGCAACTCAGAGAGTCTGGACAACCAAAGGATTCCTGATCTGGTGATATTCCCAAGGAGATCACTGGCCTGTCGGACTCAATGTTAATATATCTCCTTTACTTGGTACCTTAAGAGGGCCCAAGGGGAACGTATATTATGAAGTCTGATTGCAGGCAAGCAAATCATTCATTAGAAATTCTCTTGCCTTGTTCTGCACCTGATTCCTAGCTGTTACCGTCAATATCTGGCTTTGCCTGTGGATTCCTGACCTTGCTGTGTTCTAGGACCTAGGACTTCAGCCCTCCCCTCAGAACCCATGCTACTCCCCCCAGAGCCTCACCTTGATGCTGCCTCAAGGACCTTAGAAAAATGTGACCCTAACTCAGACAATATTTGCTCCCTCTCCAGACTCCACTCCTGCCAAATCTTGTCACACCTTGAAACTCCACACGTGATGCTTTTGAGCAAAGAATCATCAATTGTTAGAGCTGGAAGTAATTTAAAGATGTCATCACACCGATTCCTTTTATTTTTCAAGAGAAATCAAGAGGAGAGGAAAAGCAATCATAGTTAATAAACTCCAGGCAGAAGTGGATTTATTATCTCCTAGAACAGAAGTCCTGAGGTGGGCAGCTCCCAGGGGAGTCGATTCAATGGCTCAGCAGTGTTATCAGAAGCCAGGTTCCCTCCACGAACTCTGCTCCGCTGGCCCCAGCATGTTGCCTAGGATGTCTTTGTGGTCCGAGAAAGCTGTCTGGATTCCAAGCCCTGCATCTTCACACACTAAAGTCCTAGGCCCTTTTCTCCTTGTGTATCCCTTACTAAAAATGTAGTCAACTCATAGAATGCCACTAGCAGACTTGCCTTCAATCTATTAACCAGAAGTGGGTCACCTGCACAGTCCTCCCTGAGTCTCAGCTGTGGAGATGGAGTTACCCGAATTAGGAACTACCCTAATCCATCCAGCCAGTAGCATGGATTCTGAAGGGAGGGCTGAAGTCCTAGAACACAGCAAGGTCAGGAATACCCTAATCAGAATCTGACTCACATGGTGGAGGGGCGGATGCTGGGGAACACTCTTGGGTGCTGCGAGGATACGAGAAACAGAAAATGCATCTTGGGTCAGTCGACCACCACTGACTGCTGCCCTGCGGCAGAGAAACCAAGCAAGAAGACGGTGCTGTGCTTGAGAAATGGAAGTCATGGGAAAACAGGAACATCCAGGCAACTCAAAGAGCATGCTGAACCTGGGACACGAGTCCCAGCGTGACCTTCACTAGTCAGTTGATAGGAAGCCAACCATTCCTGCCACATTTCATATCAATTTCTCAGTTATGTGCAGCATTATTCATTTGTTAGGCTGCTGTGAGTGGAGGTTTCTCACATGAATCTGATGAGAGTGGAATATCAAAGGCAGGCTCCTAAAGTATCATCTGTTGGTTCGTCCACTGATACTGTTGTTGGTGTTTAATCACTAAGTCGTGTCCAACTCTTTGTGACCCCATGGACCAGACTCCTCCATCCATGGGATTTCCCAGGCAAGTAACCTGGAGTGGGTTGCCATTTCCTTCTCCAGGGGATCTTCCTGACCCAGGGATCGAACCCACATCTCCTGCTTGGCAGGCGGATTCTTTACCACTGAGACACCAGGGAAGCCTGCATTGAGATTGAGCAGGCACTATTACAGGCTCACAGACAAGATTTATACTCCATCAGTCAGTAACTCTAAAAGCCCTATTTTATGGCTGAACCAACAAGTGTCAAGACTGGGGAGAAGCCCTCCTAGAACTTCCTCTAAGCCAGTGGTTCTTACAGGTGGACATGCATCAGAAGCATCCAGAGGGCTGGCTAAAATACAGCTGCTTGGCTGCACCTCTAGAGTGTCTTATGCACTGGGACTGGGAGGGACCCAGGAATTGGCATTTTTCACAAACTCCAGGAGATGCTGATGCTGCTGGTCCAGGGATCACACTTGGAGGGCTCCACATAGCAAGAGGAATGTCTGACCGATTCCAAAACTGTCCTCAGTGCCTAGAATTGCTGCAGCCTCGGCTGTAACCATTAATGTACTTGAAAGTTTCTAGATCCCAAAGGCTTCCATAGACCTAGCTCACTCGCACGAAGTTGATTTAGCTTTTATGTATTTCAGTGGTATTACATTATATCTGGAGGATCCTAAAACTAGGTACATTTCTAACTCACACACACACACACACAAGCAGACTTTTGATACTCAAATATTCACTTATTTATTAATTAAAGAAAATATGCCCTAAATGCTACTATACGCCTGTGTTAGGCTTTTCTAGAGGAAGTTAATACATATATAGGCCCTTCCTAAAAGGTCTGTATGGCATCAGAGAAGACGAAGCATGTTGACACATACAGTTACACAAGTAGCCACAAGGCAAGCTTGCAGTGAAAGTTATAAAGGAGATACAGAGTGAGATGAAATTTTGGAAGGTGAAGCAGTGTTTTTAAACTCAAGAGAATAAGAGAAGGTTTCAAGAAAAGATGTGACAGTTAAGCTAGACCTTTAAAGAAAGGGTAGAATTGGGACACAGAAGATGGGACAAAGGCCACTCCAAAGTGTAAACATGAGTCAACATAAGAAAGTGTTAAGTGTGTAAGAAAAACAAACAGTTCAACATTACTGGGATGAAGACGCCTGAAGATAAACTAAATAGGGAACGTGGTGGCAAGGCTTTTTAATACTAGGGCAAGAGAGTGAGTGAAAGTTTTAAAGCAAGGAATTGAAATACTAACGAATATTAACCCAGTAACAGTAAGGGAAAGATACACTGTGTGTGGGGAGGAATTGGAATCAGTTGGGAGCTGCTGCTGCTGCTGCTAAGTCACTTCAGTCGTGTCCGACTCTGTGCGACCTCATAAACAGCAGCCCACCAGGCTCCCCCGTCCCTGGGATTCTCCAGGCAAGAACACTGGAGTGGGTTGCCATTTCCTTCTCCAATGCATGAAAGTGAAAAGTGAAAGTGAAGTCGCTCAGTCGTGTCCGACTCTTAGCGACCCCATGAACTGCAGCCTACCAGGCTCCTCTGCCCATGGGATTTTCCAGGCAAAAGTACTGGAGTGGGTTGCCATTGCCTTCTCCACAGTTGGGAGCGAGCTACTTTTAAAAAATAATTAAGAGATAAGAATAAATTAAAAATTTAACTGAGAATTCCCTTGAGATACTTAGCAAGCCATTCAATGCACAGCATCCATTTTTAGATGAAAAAATTAATGCAAAAATATCTACAGCTGGCCCATACTTGCAAACAAACCCTAAACTAAAATTTCACTTATGAAAAAAGGCATTTATTCAGGGCTGCGTGCATGCTAAGTTGTTTCAGTCATGTCTGAGTCTTTGCAACCCCATACACTATAGCTTGCCCAGGTCTCTCTGTCCATGGGATTCTCCACACAAGAACAGTAGTGTGGATAGCCATTTCCTTCTCCAGGGGATCTTCCTGACCCAGGGATCAAATCTGGGTTTGCTGCATTGGCAGGCGGGTTCCTTACAAGTAGTGACACCTGGGAAGCCCTTATTCAGGGCTGCTATAATGTAAAAAGACAACATATCAGAAGTTAAAACCACCTTGAATTTTGGAGAAAATCATGTAATGAATTTTTTTAGCATTAAGTCAAACGAACTGGTTGTGACTTTCTCATGGTGACATCACAGTCATCCTGTACACAGAAGCTCTACATCTCTGAGTTCACAACTAAAACTCCTCAGAGCTTTCACAGTATTTCCCTGAGCATCTCTGGTAGCAAAATGAAATCAGTTTGGGTTTCCCTGGTGGTAAAGAATCCACCTGCCAATGCAGGAGACCCAGGTTGGATCCCTGGGTTGGGAAGATCCCCTGAAGAAGGGAATGGTAACCCACTCCAGTATTCTTGCCTGGAGAATCCCATGGACAGAGGTGCCTGGCATGCTGCAGTCCATGGGGTCAAAAGAGACATGACTTAGCGACTAAACAAGGACAACAAAATCAGTATAGGTGACAAGGATTAACTATATTTTTATTTTAATATTTATTTTACCATATGATGAAAAATATAAGTAAGCCATCATGCCTACTAGCTCATAGGTATTATTTTTTAATACTTTTAATTTTAAAAGATGAGTCAACCTAAAGAAAATATTGTGTATAATTGTATATCCATATCAAATGCCTACTGTTCCAGACCTGTTTTATCAGATCTTTGACACCTCTGGGGATTTCAAATGGCCCTAAAGTCAAGAGTTAGAAATGATCATTTTATTTCATGCCAATATACAGACCACTGAAAACAGAGTTTCCACTTAAGGACTGTGAAGGGGAAATGGCCTTAAAGTTCTTTTAATATCGTCTTTTGAGCGGATCTGATGGAGGGAAAACAATTGCAAAGACACCTGAGTGTGCAAATACATCCTAAAGCCCCTTCAGGTTAAAATTGCTTTTTCTCTTGACCAGGTTACTCCCAGAATAACAAATAAATGAACCAGTCAATAAAAAAAAAAAAATTAACATGGTCTTTTTTTCATAAGGAAATGCTGCTATATAATATCAACAGTCAATGGTGCCCCCCTGTGAATTCTTCAAAATTAAAATCCTTCATTGGTCCTCCTATGACAAAACCCGAAGTGTTAGTTGATCTGGGCTGCCATAGTAAAATATCATAGACTAGGTGAATTAACAGAAATGTTTTCTTACAGTTTGGAACCTCTAAGTCCAAAATTGGGTTCTAGCAAGGGCTCTGCTTCTCCCTTGCAGAAGGCCACTTTCTCACTGTGTCCTCAAATGACCTTTCTTTGGTGTGCACGTGAAGAAAGATTCTCTCTCCCTCTTCTTATAAGGTGACCGATCCAATAGAATTAGGATCCCACCTTTATGACCTCATTTAACCTTAACTGGGCCCCCTAGGTGGCTCTAGTGGTAAAGAACCTGCCTATCAAAGCAGGAGAGACAGGAGATGTGGGTTCAATCCCTGGGTTGGGAAGATCCCCTGGAGAAGGAAATGGCAACCCCCTCCAGCATTCCTGCCTGGAGAATCCCACGGACAGAGCATTCTAACGGGCTACAGTCCATGGGGTCACAAAGAGTTGGACACGACTGAAGCGACTGAGCAGCGTGATGTCAATCACAGCAAGATACCTAATCTTTCTGGGCCTCTCTGCCTTCTCTGAAGGGGAGAATAGGAGTACCTTTGTGGGACTACTATGAGGATTAAAAGAAATGCAAAGCACTGGGTTGTTCCAGCTCCTGGCGTGTTAACAAGGACTCCACATGTTCCTCTAGTTTATGTCTCTCAATCAAGTTTCGTTTCTGCTCTGGGTGAATGTGGAGCAATGTGACATTTACGAGTACGGCAGGTGAACTGCCAGGCTAATTTATTTTGTTCTCATTACAGAAGGTGTCTTCTCTTTCTTACTCTATGAGGGTAGTCAAGGCTTATCTTTCCTTACTTCAGAGATTTTGTGTTGCAGGAACGAGCAAGGCATTGTCCGTTGCCCCAAAATCCACAACCCACCACCATCCCGCCATACTCCTACTGGCCTTGGATCTTAATTTATAGAAAATCTTAACTCATTTGGGAGAATTAAATCAGATAGTCTGAGGAGTAAAGGGGATGGAAGAATGGGCTTGGACTTGAAGATGTGACCATGTGAGAAGGTGGCATAAGGTTTTGATGGTCTTATCTCCAAATCAGGAAGGTGTTGAGGGCTTTGCTGGTCTCTCCAGTGACCCATTGGTTGTTCTTATTTCTTCATTGATTGCTGTTTAATCTCTATATATGTTCCAGCAAGTTTTCCAGTTTTTTTCTTGTAATTTTCTGGACAAATTTTCTTAATTTCCAGTTTCATACAATTGTTGTCAGAAAATACGTTTGATATGAAAAAAGTCTTTATTGAGTTGCTAGGACTATCATTGTTAGTTTAATCTGGATGAAATAATGACCACAGACTTACCTCCTGGCTAATTTGGAGGCCACACATAAAAGAATTCTCTCCTTTGATGAAATACGTGTAAGTTAGAATAAATCCTTTACGCAGTAAGACATATTGGCATGTTTTAAGGTGATCTCTGTCAGTGCCTGATTCCAAGACTTTAACCTTAATACCCACATTTTGGCAAACTTTCATTTAGCTCCATTGAAAGACATTTTCCCCAGCTCCCAACCCTATCTTCCCTGTTATTTTGTTATTTGCTAAAACCTGCCTGACTCTTATTGGAGAAGAAAATGGCAACCCACTCCAGTGCTCTTGCCTGGAGAATCCCAGGGACGGCGGAGCCTGGCGGGCTACCATCTATGGGGTCGCACAGAGTCGGACACGACTGAAGCGACTTAGCAGCAGTAGCAGCAGTCTGACTCTTTTGCCACCCCATGGATTGTAGCCCACCAGGCTCTTCTGTCCATGACATTTCCCACGTAGGTATACTGGAGTGGATTGCCATTTCCTTCTCCAGGGATTTTCCTGACCCAGGGATTAAACTTGCATCTCCTGCATCTCCTTCATTGGCATGCAGGTTCTTTACCACTGAGCCACCAGGGAACCTCCATCTCCTCGAGGCTACTGCAAGTTTCTACAGTTGCTGAAAGCACTCATGGGCCAGAAGAATAGCACGGGGAGTGTGGTCATTCCTGGAATTATTCTTGGCAAAAAGCACTACTGGTGTGATGGGCATTCAGAGCTGAATGTATCTGGTTTTGCTCATGCTGTGTACCCAGACAAGTCTGAGACAGGTCATCTACGGACACGGACACTGCAGTGTGATAACATTAACTTTTCATTAAGGCAGCCATCCCGCTCAAGCAGTCCTCAAAAGAGGAACCATTTTTAGGTAGAAAACAAGTTCCTTGTTGTGATCTAAAACCACCTCTCTCCTCTGGGTTCAGTGGGGGCAGTTACAGTGCAGAGGGGAAGGGCACGTCTCTCCCATGCGACTCGCTCTGAATCTGGTCCAACCCCTGCATTACCTGACCTCTAGTCGCTTCTCCAGGCATTTTTATTCCAGACCAGTCTAACGTCTCAAGAGAAGAAGAAATATTTTGTCAGTCACCTTCTGTCCAAAGCAACAGTAATAAAACATACATACGCAAGGCTCGATTGTACAAAGTGCCTCCATCCATACAACCACATCGTGACCCTGACAACAACCCTGTAACACTGCTATCTGTAAAACTGTCTATCATAAAATTTTTGTATGTGTATATCCTTGTAGGCATATATTTGCCGTGTGACAATCCTCCCCTTTGGGAAGGAAAAGGATGAACTTGATGTCATCAGAATGCACAATGCCCCAAGGCTTGGGCCATTCCATTTACAAGAGATAATTTATATAAAATAAGAAAGGGAGGAATGGAAAGTATGTAACCACTGCAGTCTTTGTTTTGCCTTGTGTCATAAAAGTTTTTCCAAGCTCATGTCTCAGAGACCCAAAGGAGAAAGGAACATGTTTATAACAGGATAACATCACTGTATATCAACTTTAGTACAAAGGAAGGACATAGTCACCTTACCCTGGAAGATGAACTGAACAGATGAGATACCTGAAGCTGGACGTGGGTGATTCTGTCCATGTGTGCCTCCCAAGACTTGCAGGTGGGGGAAGATTTTCACTATCCCACCATGTGAACCGAGGTGGAGAAAATCCAGCACAGAAGGATGAGAAAACAGCATGGTCAATGTCTGATATTAATTAATGCTTTTGAGTATAAAATAAAAAACCTTAAGGAAGAAAGTTCTACCTGATGTCTGTCTCTTGAAACCAATGAAACAGGATGGCCATCATCAAAAAATCTACAAACAATAAATGCTGGAGAGGATGTGGAGAAAAGGGAAACCTCCTACACTACTGGTGGGATTAAAAATTGATACAGCCACTGTGGAGAACAGTATCAAAAAACTAAACATAGAACTACACAGCAATCCTATTCTTGGGCGTATACCCGGGGAAGATTGTAATTCAAAAAGACACATGCACTTCAATGTTCATTGCAGCACTATTTACAATAGCCAGGACACGGAAGCGACCTAAATGTCCATCAACAGAGGAATGGATAAAGAAGATATGGTACATATATACAATGGAATATTACTCAGCCATAGAAAAGAATAAAATAATGCCATTTGCAGCAAAATGGATGGACCTAGAGATTGTCATACTGAGCGAAGTAAGTCAGAAAGAGAAAAACAAATATTGTATAATATCACTTAGATGTGGATTCCAGAAAAATGGTACAGATGAACTTATCCACAAAGTAGAAATAGAGACACAGGTGTAGAGAACAAACTTATGGATACCAAGGGAAGGTGAGATGAACAGGGAGGCCTGGCGTGCGGCGATTCATGGGGTCGCAAAGAGTCGGACATGACTGAGCGACCGATCCGATCTGATCTGATCTGATGTATAAAACAGATAGCTAATGCAGAACCTGCAGTATAGCACAGGGAGCTCAAAGCTCTGTGGTGACCTAAATGGGAAGAAAAATCTTAAAAAGAGGGAATATATGTGTACATATAGGCTTCATTTATGGCTCAGACAGTAAAGAATCTGCCTGCAATGCAGGAGACCCAGATTTGATCCCTGGGCGGGGAAGATCCCCTGGAGAAGGGAATGGCAACCCACTCCAGTGTTCTGGCCTGGAGAATGCTGGACATTGCCACAGAGGATGGACAGAGGAGCCTGGCAAAGAGTCGGACACGACGGAGTGCTTAACACTTTCACTTTCATTTTATGTAAACATATAACTGAGCCACTTTGCTGTACAGCAGAAATTGACACAAAATAGTAAAGCAACTATACTTCAATAAGACAGGTTTTTAAAATTAAAAATAAATAAATAAAATACAGGCATTAACATAAAGAATCAATGAAATGTAACTTTGAAGACAGGGAGGAAAGGGAATAGAAGAAGATAACGACAGAAAGAGAAGGCAGCTCATCTTGATGTCAGGAGGTATTCACATGTTATACTCAGTCTCTGCTTGTTCTATCCTGGCCATGACCTGTAAGCTATTTGGTGGTGCAGAACACATCACTTCAAGTTCTGCTGCCTCAGTTTCTTGGTATATAAGTTCAGGCTAACATCCCTTTCCCTTAACGAGCTACAATAGCCTGTGAGTACAAAGTTGGAAAGACTCAATCTGTCCCTGTAAAGAATATTTACAGCTCCCTGGAGCAAGGCAGGTTGGAGCTAAAAGTATCATTATTTTTGTAGTTAGAAAGTCAGAATCCATCCTCCATCATGCTTTAAGCCTTTGAAAGAGTTCTTTGTTTTTCTTCCTAAGCTCTGGCCCATGGGGAAAAATATTCTGTCTTTCAAAAGGTTTCTTTCATAAACAGGTCATTCTTTTTAAGTGGATTTCACTGACTATGTTTATTAACATGTAGTAACACTTAAAGAAGGTTTCATTTGGTCCTGGGAAGAAAGCGGTGTGGGCAGCCTGCCACCCCCTTAGCCTAAAAAGAAATATTGTCTAGAACAGGGCCTGAAGCATTTGGGGAGGCCAGTGCAGTTGCAGGTTGCTGCCTGGGTCTTGCGTCACTCAGAGCAAAGCCCTGCCAACAATGATGCGTGTCCCGGGGCCCTCATCCTGGCTGAGGCCAGTGGAGGAAGCCTTTCTTAGTCACTGAAGTGATTTCACCAGAGAGAAATCTCTGTCAATAAAAGGGGAGATAAAGATACTCAAGATCATAAACAGCAGAAATTCAGTTTAACAAGATGTCTGTCCATATTTTCTTTCTGTCCAGGTGGTTAAATTCTTCCTCTGTTCTCGAAGTTAAACATTCCTATCTTTGATTTATGTCATGACTGAGTCTCTCAACTCTCCCTGATACTTTTTTCTGATCTCACATCTCACTCCTTGTCTTAATTCTGGCCTTTTTTTCCCTCCTCAAGATACAGAAATCTTTTTGATGAAGGCCATCTTCAGAGATTTCTGGGCCTTAATAAATCTTACAGTAGGGTTTCCCATTAACTTCTCTACAAAGGTAAAGTCAGGTTAGAATGGGTCTCCAGAGCCATCTGAAATGAAGACTGTAAGTCAAAAAGGGCAGTCTGCTGCCCTCGGGGTGTATGTGTGTGTGTGTGTTGGGGGCAGGAGAGTAGCTGAGGAGCCGCAGAGGAGCTGAATGAAGGTGACCAGTGGGGGAGCCCCTTGGCCACCTTTCCATTGGCTTTTTGTCCCTGAGTGCTCACCAATCTCCAGCAAAGACTAGTGTTTGAAGTAAATCTTGTGCCTTAATATAAAAATATGGATTGCCTGTCCTTTCAAGCTCCAACCCCCTCAACTTTCATTCTAGAATCATGAAACTGTGCCTTGCCACATGAACTCAAAAGCTGAGAGAAGATTTACTGGAAGCCAGAAAGTTAAACTCTGACCAAGATGTTTATTCAACCCCCTCCCAAGACTGGATGGAGATCTTCAGAAGTCCTGAGCCTGAGAGATAAGGCTCCCCACCCACGCCACCACCACCTACCATAGTTAATATCATATATTTTCAAAGGTCTAAACCCTGAAGTAAGTAAAAGGAATTTCAACAAAGGTCAGACTTTTATGCAATCCCTTCTCTAAACTACCCATTTTTCTTTCAATCTTTTTCCATGTTTTTTTTTTTGTGTGTGTGTGTCCCTATCTACTGGTGATCTAAGCATGTGTGTGCATGCTAAGTCGGTTCAGTCATGTCCAACTCTATGTGACCCCATGGGCTGTAACCCACCGGGCTTCTCTGTACATGGGATTCTCCAGGCAAGAATACTGGAGTGGGTTGCCATGGGCTCCTCCAGGGGATCTTCCCGACCCAGGGATTGAACCCACATCTTTTATGTCTCCTGCACTGGCAGGTAGGTTCTTTGCCACTAGCGCCACATGTGAAGCCCTTTAAGCATGTACTTTAAGCATCTACTGGGAATTCTATTCCTTCCTCTATCCCCTGCACATGCTTACCAATGTCTTTTTTTTAACTCTTCTTTTTGATGTGGATCCTTTTTAAAGTCTTTATTGAATCTGTTACAATACTGCTTCCATTTTATGTTTTGCTCTTTGGTTGCAAGGCATGTGGGACCTTAGCTGCCTGACTAGGACTCGAATGCATGTCCACTGCATTGGAAGGCAAAGACCTAACCACTGGACTGCCAGGGAAGTCCCCAGAGGTCTTTCATTTGTTTGGTTTGGTTATCGGTACCACACGTTTCTCCACTGGAACACTCATCCTTCACATGACCATCTCTTTCTAGAGGGAACTCCAAAGAAGTAGAAGTAGATTTTTTCTGACATTTTAAACATAGATTTGATGTATTTCTTTAATACACACTTCTTGAGCACCCGTGATGTTCCAAGGAGGACACAGGAAATCAACTACATTGCACAGATAATTAATGCCAGAGGCAAAGCCACATGGGAACAAAGATCTTGAAAGATGAGAAGCGAGGTAAGTGAAAAAAGAATATGACTCTCCCCAGTGTAGGGAAAAGCACCTGAAAGGAATTGTATAAGTCTGCATGAGCTGCTATAACAAAATACTACAGTCTGGGTGACTTAAACAATAAACATTTTTTCTCACATTTCTCGAGGACTGTAAGTCAAAGATGAAGACACAGGCCACTACAGTTCCTGCTGAAAGTACTTTCCTGGCTTATGGATGGCTGTCACCTTGTTGGATCCTCACATGGTGAGGAACAGGAGAGAGAGTGAGATCTCATATCTCTTATTCTGAGGGCACTAATCTCATCATGGGCTCCTAAGACCACCTAATGGAAAAGAACCAGCCTGCCAATGTAGGAGACATAAGAGATGCAGGTTCAATCCCTGGGTTGGGAAGATCCCCTGGAGGAGGGCATGGCAACCCACTCTAGCATTCTTGCCTAGAAAATCCCGTGGACAGAGAAGCCTGGCAGGCTATAGTCCATAGCATCGCAAAGAGTTGGACACAACTGAAGCAACTTAACACACACAGACACAATCACATCATACCTGTTCAACCCTCATGACCTCAGCTAAATCTAATTACCTTCCAAAGGCCCCACCTCCTAAAACCATCACACTGAGGGTGGGTGGGACTTCAAAATATGAATTTGGGGGAGAGGGGAAACAAACATAAGTCCATACCGGGACAGAGGCAGAGACAACATGGAGCACTAAGGGACTGAGATGGGCTCCATAGAACTCAACAGCAGGGTATAACAATGGAGCTCTGATGACGATGGAGCTGGCACCATATTAGGAATTATCTTTTTCTAAGAACAATGGGATACAAAAGAATTTTAGGCATGGCATACAACGGTGGGTTTTGAGTTTTATAAAAATCATCCTAACCAGAAGCACGTGAAGGTGGATTGGTAGAATGTGATTGAATTAACCTAGTAGAGAGTTGGCTGCTACTCTCGAAGAAACCTTTGTACCTGTTAGAAAAAGTCACCAAGTCACCCTCTGTGGGCAGATGGATTAGAGGAAAGGATCTTCTTGGAGCCCCACTGGCATATAGCTAGAAAAAGAGCCCCACTGCCCCTCTGCAGTCCTCCAGACTGCTGCCGGGTGCAAGGGTGGGTCACGGCCTTCAGCCCCATTCACTCGTCACCCAGGTGCCTTGCCCAGTACACACACAGTCTACACACAGTGTGGGGCTCACAGAGAGACACAACAGGACGGAAGAGCTGAAGGATGGAGGGAGAGCAGAGATGCCTGGAATGACTGCCAACGGAATCCACAGCCTGGGTTTCTGGGTGAGTAAGGCTGATGAGCCTAGACCTGAGTGACACTGAAGGTGACTGAGACATGCAAACGGACCATCAGATACGGTCTCATCCCACTAGACTGCAAGCTCTACAAGAACAAGAGGCTCTCGTAGAGCTTGGGGGCTCTACATTGGGCTGCCGAAAAGCATTGCACAGTGTGAAACCCACATGACCCTGAGCAGCAGTCATAGAAGGGATTCTTAATACATAGCACTGAGTGAATAAATAAGTAAGAGGAAATTCAGGAGAGAACTCAGTGTCAAAGCCTTAACTACTCATAGGAGATCAATGAAGCGACCTCCAATTTCTGATCAAGACATACACATTTTCAACCAGGGCATGTGAAATGTGTCTTTTGACTAGACCTGAGCATTGGGTGATAAAGTGGGAAAATGGGGTAAAGCAAAATATATGTGTGTGTGTGTGTGTGTGTGTGTGTGTGTGTGTGTGTGTGTGGTGTGTGTGTGTGTGTGTGTGGTGTGTATAAAGAGAGAGAAAATCAGTTTGGGGGGAAAGCAATGCAATTATGTCAATTTGTAATTTTTAAAGCATACTTCAGTCAGCTACTTAAAACAGACAGGTGGGCTGTGAGGTGTGAGGGATGGGAAAAGACAGAGCAAGAAAGCGAGAAGGAGAAGCACTTCTCTCTATTCCATAGTTTTAATCCCCCTTTTCCGCTTCCCTGGTGGCTCAGATGGTAAAGCGTCTGACCGCAATGCGGGAGACTCAGGTTCGACCCCTGGGTCGGGAAGCTCCCTGAAGAAGGAAATGGCAATCCACTCCAGTATCCTTGCCTGGAGAATTCCATGGACGGAGGACCCTGGTAGGCTACAGGCCACGGGGTCGCAAAGAGTTGGACTCGACTTCACTTTCACTTTCAAGGCACAAACTAGGTGGCGCTAGTGGTAAAGAACCAGCCTGCCAATGCTGGGGATGTAAGAGACGCAGGTTCTATCCCTGGGTCAGGAAGATCCCCTAAAGGAGGGCACGGCAATACTGTCCAGTATTCTTGCCTGGAGAATCCATTGGACAGAGGAGCCTGGTGAGCTACCGTCCATAAGATCACAGAGTCAGACACGACTGAAGTGACTTAGCAAGACACAAACCACCAGAGAATGCCCCCTCACTGATTTCTTGCTGAACTCTTCCTGCCTTTCCACATTTTCATTCTTTCAAAAATCAACATTTTTCAAGGGAAAGAAGGATGAGGGGAATAGAGATTGAAAATGAGAAAGAACTTTGATGGGTGAGACACTCTCTCTGTTCCATGTTCACCACGGTGCCTATCAGTTTGACAGAAATGCTACACAAGTGGGTGCTGCCTTGAAGGAATTACATCCTGTCTCGTCCTGTAGCAGTAACAGGGCTAAACCAAAACACAAGAGACGAAGTCTCTGAATCCTGTGCTTTGGAAATTCCCGCGTTTCTCTGGTCTGGTTTCTCCTCAGCAAAAAAAGGAGCAACAGCAGCTCTGAAAATAAACTGACAACCTACCGTGATTTTCCAGCTTTCCTCCATCTAGCCCATTTCACGCTATTCTGAATGAAGCCCTCACTACTGAGGAACAACCACACTTGATGTCGTTTCACGACACTCAATTGCTGAAATGCTTTGAGGTTTTAGAAATCTGAGGAACTTGAAATTAACTTGGGGGATGGGGAGGCAGGAGCAAGGCAGGTCATGATTATTAAAACACTGGAAATGTTCTTTTAAGATAAAAATTTAATATTTGAGGTTTTGTGAACCTGTGACAGAAATCTGTGGTAAAAACAGGTGGTTTACAAAATTTAGGTTCCTGTTAGACTATATACCGTTTTATTATAAACAGACGGGCAGCAGTTGCGCTGAGAATACTTTTTCAAGTCGATCACTTTTTGAGTTTGCCCACAAGAGGGCAGTGCTACGTAACAGTTGGGGTGGCTCCCCAGGGTCCCTCAGCTGTTCAGGCCAACATAACCTATGGGGTCGCAAACGTCCGACCCGACTGAGCCAATAACTCAGTAACACTGAAGACTTTTGTCCATGGTCATGTTGAAAAGAAAAATCTTAACAAAAGTTACCTTATGTCTTCTCAGAAATTGACAGAGTGATCCTGGCTTCATAAATAGCTACACATTCTCTTGCTTCACCTCTGGAAATGAAGGGAATTGAAAGAGTATCATTTGGTTAGCGACAGGATAAGCTGGCTTACCAAAACCTTTTTTGATTATCTAATGCACTTTATAGGCACTTTTGGAGACTGTGAAAATTCAGGAGAGACACAATAGTGCTTCGTACAGTATCTCTGAGACTTGAATCTATCCTCAGGGGATAGCTAAATACGTTTTACAGAAGTCTATTTTATAGAACACTATAAATTTTGTAACATTCTGACTATGTGAACAAAAGGAAAGTTACTAATCAAACTTCAGAATTACAGTGCCTGAAGTCAAAAGAATAAGAGAATTTCCCAAATGCTCCTTTTAGAAGTGAATGCTTTTTGTCTGCCTCTCTTAATGTGCACTAGCCGTGAATAACTCACTTGACAACTTATATGTTACAAGGATGAATATATAATCTCAATCTTCTCTTAGGAGACTAAACTCAAATTCAGAAGTATAAACTGTGAGCAGTTACTAAAAATCACCTATGTGGCCTTAATGTTCCCTCTAAATTCTTCATGTCACAATAGTCATGTTTTCTGTTCAGCCATTTCTAAGGGCTATTTGTAAAGGTCATTCTTGGACAAAATACAATGTGTTCACTAGCAATGAACAATCCAAAAATAAGAAAGCTAGTTCATTTATAATAGAATCAAAAACAATAAAGTTTAGAAATTTAGAAATAAATTTAACAAAAGAATTGCTAGACTTGAACACTGAAAACTATAAAATATCATTGGAACAGTGAAGACCTTACTAAATAGAAAAATACCCCAAGTTCATGGACTATAAGATATTGTTAAGATCTTCCAAACTTCTTCAGATGGTAATACTTTACAAAACAGATTCAACACAATTCCTAGAAAAAAATTTAGCTGCATTTTTCCCAAGACAAACTGTTCCTAAAAACCATACAGACACTCAAGGGATCCAGAATAGCCAAAGCAATCTCGAAAAAGAACACAGCTGGAGGCCCCCCTTCTTGATATTAAAACTTACTACAAAACCGTCATAGTCAAGACTGTGTTATTGATATAAGTGTAAACACATTTGTGTGAGTGCGTGCTAAGTCACTTCAGTTGTGTCTAACTCTTTGCTACCCTGTGAACTATAGCCTGCCAGTCTCCTCTGTCCATGGGACTTTCCAAGCAAGAATGCTGGAGTGGGTTACCATGCCCTCCTCTAGGGAAGCTTCCCAACACAGGGATGGAACCCAGGTCTCTTATGTCTCCTGCAATGGCAGGCAGATTTTTTACCACTAGTGCCACCTGGGAAGCCCAAACATAGATTAATGGCATAGAAATGAGGATCCAGAAATAAACCCACACATCTACAGTCAATTGATTTTGACAAGGGTGTCAAGATAGTTCAGTGAGGGAAGAAAAGTGTTTCCAACAAATGGTGCTGAGACAACTGTTATCCACATGCAAAGAATAAATTTGGACCCTATTTCACACCATGTACAAAAATTAACTTAGAATTGATCAAAATGTAAGAGCTAGAACTGTAAAATTCTTAGAAGAAAACATAGGTATAAATTTTTGTGACCTTGAATTTGGCAATGATTTCTAAGATAGGACATCAAAGTATAAGATACATAAAGAAAAAAGTACATAAATTGACTTCATCAAAATTAAGAAAATTAGTGCTTCAAAAGCATACTATCCAGAAAGTGAGAAGACAACCCAGAGTGTGAGAGAAAATAATCTCAAATCATATATCTGATGAGGATCCAATGTCCAGAATATACAAACACTTTGAGATCTCAACAGTTAAAGGACATATAACCCAATTTTAAAATAGGAAAAAATTTTGAATAGAGATTCCTCCAAAGAAGGTATACAAATGACCCATAAGTACACAATAAGATACCCAGCATCACTACTTGTTATGAGGGAAATTAAAAATAATAGCACAATGAGATACTACTTCACACCCACTAGAATGGCTATAATAATAATTTTTAAGAAGATAATAACAAATGTAGAAAACGACAGGGAGAACTGGAACCCTCATATTGCTGATGGGAATGTAAAATGGTACAGACACTTTAAAAAATATTAATATTTTGACAAGTCCTCAAAATGTGAACCCAGCAATCCCATTTCCTAAGTGTATACCCAAGATAATTGAAAACCTACTTAACATATAACACGTGTATGCAAATGTTCATGGCAGTATTATTTATAGGGGCCAAAAGTCCATCAACTGGACAAATAGCTAAATATAGTATGTATACTCATACAATGGAATAGCATTCATCCATTAAAAAGTAATGAAGTGTTCACCAGTCAGAATGACCATCATCAAAAACCCTGCAAATAATAAATGCCAGAGAGAGTGTGGAGAAAAGGGGATCCCCCTTACACTGTTGGTGGGAATGCAAACTGATACAACCACAATGGAGAAAAGTATGGAGATTCCTTTAAAAACCAGAAATAAAACTATCGTACAACCCAGCAAACCCACTGCTGGGCATATGTCCTGAGGAAAACAGAATTTAAAATGACACGTGTACCCCAATGTTCATTGCAGCAGTATTTACAATAGCTAAGGACATGGCAGCAATCTAGATGTCCATTGACAAATGAATGGATAAGGAAGTTGTGGTGCCTATACACAATGGAATATTACTCAGCCATGAAAAAGGAATGTATTTGAGTCCGTTCTAATAAGGTAGATGAACGTAGAGCCTATTATACAGAGTGAAGGACATCAGAAAGAGAAAGAAAGACAAGTATCATATATTAACCATATGTATGGAATCTAGAAAGAGTGCCAATGACCCTATGTGCAGGGCACCAAAGGAGACACAAACATAAAGAACAGATTTTTGGACGCAGAGGGGGAAGGAGAGGGTGGGATGACTTGAGAAAATAGCATTGAAACATATACATTACCATACATAAAATAGATAGGCAGTTTACATAGATAGGGAGTTTGATGTATGATGCAGGGTACCCAAAGCCAGTGCTCTGTAACAACCTGGAGGGATGGTGTGGGGAGGGAGATGGGAGGAGTATTCAGGAGGTAGGGGACACATGTGTGCCTATGGCCGATTCATGTGTATTAAGGATTGTATATAATACATAATAAATGTTAAACATTAGAAATATATAAAAGCATTAAGGAGTTTGTGCAGTGATAAGCATCTGATTGAAGAAATGAATGCTCTTGGAGGGTAGAGGAGGATTATGAGAAAAAGGGGTACCACACACAAGGACCCTTTCAAGCTCATTAATAATATTGTTTTCCTTAATCTGTTGAAGGCACGTGAGTGTATATTCTTTAATTCCTTATGTTTTGGGCCAGTCAGAAACTTTGTAGAATAAACATTAAAATTTTTTTTAATTTAAATAATTATCATAAGGGCTTTATTGCTTGCCTTAAAATCATAGCCATTGCACTACAGATGAAGCACTAAGAGCATCTCAGAAATACTTAGCAATTGTCCAGGGGCAAGTAGTAAAGCTTTAAAATATTTTTTTAAATGAAAGCAAGAAACCAAGAGGTAGGTTGTCAAGGGTTCTGTTTCCACTGTCATCTGCTGAAAATACTTCTTAGTGTATGACAACCAGTAAAAAGCTGGTACCGCAAGATCATCAAGGCCGAAGTCAGATCTCCTGCCTGTGACTGGATTCGCTCCAGTCCCCTGGAGCCATGTCTGACTTCCGCAGCTCACTCAGCCCCACACCTGTCTGCAGCTACTTAGAGGATTGAGCCAGAACGCATTCAAACCTTCGATCAAGATGAAAAGATTGTTGTTAATCTAAGTGTTTGCAAGTATATGAAAGCATGTGTGCACAAACTGGCTACGTGAAACCAGTTCACGAAATTGGAAAAAAAAGCCAGGGATCTAACATTTTAGCTTCTATGACAATTTACCTAACTGCTCACATGATTGTTTTTCTCCAGATTGACCAAAGGTAAGTACTTGGGGATGTATACAAAAGTATTCATGTGTGTCTCTGTGTCCCTTGTGAATGTTAAAGTGTATCTTTTTTTACTATTTCTGTATGACTATTTTGTAATGTATACTTTTTAAATTCCATCCATTCCAGCTATTACTATGTAAGTAACACCTGAAGCGAGTAGCCACGAAAAAGTTAACAGCGAAAATACCAGGATAATAGCAAGCCAATAGCCTTGACTGTCAGGGCCATATTTGTTAGTGACAAGACAATCATTATTGTAAAGTAAAAAATAAAAAAAAAATTTGTTTAATAAAATAAAAAAATTGTTGCCAAAAAAACTCCCAGAGGTATCCTTTTCCTTGTGTAAAGCTAGAGTGATTTATAAAATTTCCATCTGCCCAGCATTTTGAACCAGCATTTTTCTCCAAGGCCTCAGTTGAGGAGAGTGGCATTAGGAAAGAGCCCCTCTTCCCTCGGGGCTCTTGTTGACAGCTTTGCAGAGTAACCGCCATCAGCACCAACAGCCAGTACAGATGAAATCCGGCCGATGGTGTCTCCCTAATGAAAACCAAAAGGTATTTCAACATCTCCAGCAATTACGAACCAGACCTCTAGTCCTTCCTGATTAAAGAGGTTGCCGACCTGGCTGCAAAGGAAGGATGGAAGCAGATTACCAGACAACAGGGTCAAGAAAGAGGAGGAGAGAAATGAGACTAACGCGATAGAATCCCTGTCTCAGTCTCTGGCCCGGTGGGATTTATTTTTCTTTATTTATTTTTAATTTAAGGATAATTACAATATTGTGTTGGTTTCTGCCATACATCAACATGGTTCAGCCATAGGTATACATATGTCCCCTCCCTCTCCAGCCTCCCTCCCATCTCTCACCCCATCCCACCCTTCTATGTTGTCACAGAGGCCCCATTTGAGTTCCCTGAGTCATACCCAGTAGAATTTTTAAAGTATAATTTTCATTAAGTGAAATATGCATACAGAAAACATGCATATAGAAAATTACATAAATGATACCAGGACAACTCAATGAAGTTTCTCAAATATTCACCATGACCATCTGTAATCTAGCTCTTCAGATGCCTCTTTCATGTCTCATCCCAGTCACTCACTCTCCTGCAAAGACAACCATGATTCTGGTTCCCACCATCATCAATCAGTTTCACCTTCCTTTGAACTTCACATACACAGGGCGGTCTTCTGTGTCAGGCTTCCTTCTTGACGTAATGTGAGTGTGTGGCAAGTCTGGTCGCTGTGTGGATAAACCACCATGAACATCTTCCTCGTCCTGTCGAAGAGCATCTGCTCATCTCAGAAGAACCAAAGGTGCTGCCACCCTAGATTTTCTAGAATCAGGGGGTTTCTTCTGCAATGACGGGGCAGCTCTGATTTTGTAGGTTTGGGCCTCCAGGGCTGGAACATCAAAGAAACATTTTCTTTCATTTTTTAGTTTCGAAGGATTTCAAACGCATTGAGTCAGGTTGTTCTTAATACCTTCTCTCTCTGTTTATTGCCTATGTAGTAACATCCTCTCTTCGGCTAAGATATTGGTGAACTTTGCCTTCTCGAATTTATTATGATCAGTCTTACTAACAGTTTATCAATTGTACTATTTTTTTTGGAAACAACTTTTGGTTCTCTCTATGATACATTGATTTCCATTGTCCTTAATTCTCTTATCTTTAATATTGTTTTCTTCTTTCTTTAATTTGGTGTCTTTGCTAACTTTTGAGATGGAAACGCAAAAGTTAGGAATGATGGAGATCACTGATTTCTCAGACTTTCTTGTTTCTAATATTAAGTTTTCTAAATTAAATGGGGTTTTTGGGGGGGGTTTTTCATCTTCAACCTGTTCTCTGTGATACTGGAACTTTTACTATGCAAATGACATTTCCCTGCCCCCAGTGAGTTACACTCTGCATACAAGGGGAGATGGAGGAAGCTAGAATATCAGTCCTTCCGGTCAGTCCCCTTCCTACCCTGTGAGCCTCACTGACAACAATGACCTCCCATCCCCCAGCAGCTATTGGTTCTCATCACCTGCTTATTTTCAGTCCTCCTGGTCCAGCCTCATGATTATTCCTCATCCATCTATCCTGAATCAATACAGCATCTCTTCTTTGATCTAAAGTGTCTGATTTCTTCCCTTTGTTTCCTCAGCCCCGGGATGGGAGATGCTCCCTGCCATAGCTAACTCTGCGTCACCGGCATGAGTGCTGAGTGTCTTGAGTCGTGTCCGACTCTTTGTGATGCCATGGACTGTAGCCTGCCAGGCTCCTCTCCTGTCACTCATTCTCCAGGCAAGAATGAGTGGATTCTCCAGGCAAGACTACTGGAGTGGGTTGCCATGCCCTCCTTCAAGGGATCTTCCTAACTCAGGGATCAAACCCACATCTCTTACATCTCCTGCATTGGCAGGTCGGTTCTTTACCACAAGCACCACCAGGGAAGCCCTCTGTGTCACATAAGTGTCCCCTATTAGTTTCTCCTTGACTAACCCCTTCTATTAATTTCTTTCTCTTCAAATAATTGCTTTGCTTCTTGTTTCCTAACTGGGCCCTCACTGCAGTTGTCAATGAAGTACATGAAACGAAGTGAAATGTATTCAGAAGTAGACTCAAAATCTCATTTTCCTCTCCCTCCAAATCACTTCTCCTACTCTGTTATGTATCTCTGTTGGGAAGCAGCCAAGTCAAAAATCTGGGAGTTTTTCCTCATGTTTTTCCTCCCCTCCAGTCTCTATACCCAGTGCGTCAGATGCCATTGATTCTGCCTCTTGTGTGTTGCCCTGGAATCTGTTCCCTCTGTTTGTTTCTGTTGTCATCAGTTTAATTAAGGCTGCAAGTCATTTCTCACCAGGACTAGTTAATTGGTCTCTTGGCCTTAGGCCTTACAATACACCAATCCCTATTTTAATACAAAACCATGTCCTACAAGAACAAAGCTGTTCTCTTTAAAATACTCCAGAGTCTCCCCATGGCTATAGGGCAAAACCCGAATCCTCCATGTCACATTCATCTTCCAGGGTCCCATAGGCTGAACTTGGCCCACCCCTTCAGCTTTGTACGTCACTAATCCCCACCTTCCACCAGTGCAGCCTGCCCGCCCCACCACACACAGCATCTTCCACAACTGTCTCCCTGGGCTATGGACTTCTTGAGATGAGGGTCAGCACACACACAGCTCAGCAGTCAGGAGGGCATCAGTAAGCTTCCATGAAATGATAAAAAATGTCATTTTCCCTGTTTCTATTAATCTCTCATTTTCATATTCATAATTTTGAATAGCTATGATATTTCACTTAATCAGTGGCCACAATTTGATAAATCATTTCTCAGTTTTTGGATATTTAGTTACACTAGCTGTGATGATTAACTATTAACATGGCTAGGTCACAGTACCCAGATATTTGGTCACGTATTATTATAGGTATTTCTGTGAAGTTATTTTTTATATAAGATTAGCACTTAATAAACTTAGAGGAAAGTATATTTACTTTTTTTTAAAAGACTTTCTTGACTGCATCACACAACAGGTGGGATCTTAGTTCCCCAACCAGGGATAAAACCCATGCCTCCTGCATTGGAGGTATGCAGTCCCAACCACTGGACCACCAGTCCCTGAAGAAAGGACTTCAGGGTGGGCCTCCCCCAGTCAGTGGAAGGCCTTAATAGAAAAAAGCTAACTTCTTCACAAAAGGAGGGAATTCTGCCAGCACACTCTCTTGGAACTCAAATTGCAAGTCTTCCCTGGGTCTCTTGCTTGATGAACTACCCTGCAGATTTTGGACTTGCTAAGCCTCCATAATCACAAGGGCCAGTTTCCTAAAATCAGTCAATCAATTAATTCCTCTCCCTCATATATGTGTATGTGTATACACACACACACACATCTTGTTGGTTCTGTTTCTCTACAGAACCCCGATTAATACACTAGTTTTTATATTTTAGGTTGGTTGGTTGGTTTGCTAACATAAGTACAATTTTATACTGGTGATTTTATCTCAAGTAATAATTTAGGAACAGGTTTCAATTTTAAAAGAATAAATAGTACAATGCCTCTTAATAAATATTCCCTAATTTCCCTCCAAAAAAGATTGCACCGACATATAGTGTCTCATTGTTTTGTGAATGTATGTTGTTCCCCACAGTCTTGTCAGCACATTTCATATTTTAATTTACAATTCTTTAAGTGTTCTCTAGGTAGAACATGGCTCTGTGCATGTACTTATTGGGTATGTTTCCTATTATATAAACGCTTGTTTACTTATCATTTGGTCATTTGTCCCTGGAGTTTTAGAAGTATTATGATTTCTTCACAGGAATATTAGCTACAACAGAATAATCCTTGTAAGCAATAGATCTAAGTGTGGCACGGTTCAAGTACACAAGGAATTTGTTCTCTGCTTATGCAGGTCACCCTCTATATAATGACCAAGACCCCAGGCCATGGAGGCTGTACCATCTTAAACTCTCAGCTCCAAAGTTGCCTTGCAATGCATCTCTATTCCAGTTAGCCAGAAAAGGGAAAGGAAAAAGATGAGCATTCATAGGATTAGGCCGCATACGGAACATTACTTTCCACTGTAAATCCATTCAATACACTCAGTCATACAGAGGGTCTGGGCAACACAGTCCACCTGCATCCTTAAAAAAGGACAATGTGGCTCGTGTGAGTAGCTGACGGTCCAAACCACAGGGTGGAGCCTCTGCGCTCAGTGGGAAGAATGTGAACTCTACAGTCAGATACACCCATCTGATTATCATATCAACCAAAACTTAAACTTTGGGGTCCTGAGTTGTTTTTCCAATCGGGCTGTAAAAATAGGGACCTTGTAGGGCAACTGTAGGAGGAGGGCATGGCACCCCATTCCAGTACCCTTGCCTGGAGAATCCCGTGGAGAGGAGCCTGGTGGGCTGCAGTCCATGGGGTTGCAGAGTCGGACATGACTGAAGCGACTTAGCATACATGCACGCACACAGGGCAATTGTTAAGGACTCAGTTAGATAAATATGTGCAAATTCCTGGCCTACAGTACACATGCATGTATATTATATACATGTTCATACATGTCGTATTCATATATACATGTATAATACATATTAGAATACTCCCATAATTTTTTACTTGTATTTTTGGTAAATTTGTGTTTATATTTTGACCCTTTTGTCATACGCATTCCTGTTCTTCTGTTCAGGAATGTTAAAATGTCATGTTTTTATGAAGTTGTAAGTCATCTTTCACTGTGTGATTTCTTGTGTTGTTTCTAAGAGTTACAAGCGAGCATTCCTCCACCATAGAATAGTATTTCTGCTCCATTCATTCTAGTTTGTCTGTGGTTTGAATTTTTATCTTCTTCTTTGATTCCCACATGCTACATGTTCTGAAACACCCTCAAGATCCCCCCAAATATCAAATTCCAATGTCAAATTCTCTCCTACCAGACTATAACCAGTCAGTTTTTCCCTGCCTTTTTTCCCTCTCTTTGGGTGCTGCCCTATCCTCCCTGCTCTCTCCTGAATGCCCTCTAGATCTCATCTCTAACTTTTACCCCATGACAGTAGCTCAATTATGGCAAAATGACTACTAAAGGATTAAAACAGTGATATTGATCTTGCTTAGGGAAAAACTCACCTGGGGCCTTGTTAAAATGTAGATTTCCAAATTTCTTGTTCAGAGGGTTTTGGTACCAAATTTTTATTTTAACAAGTATCCCAGGTGATTTTAAAATAGCTAGTCCCTCACTTTGATAAAGTGGCTTACCTCCTCCCAGGAACCTGTATACATAAGACCTTAAACTATAGAAAAATAATAACATCATTTCAGGCACCTGACAATGAATGAGCATGTTTTTCTGCACAGGAAGCTCAGCTCAGGGCTCTATAATGACCTAGAAGGATAGGATGAGGGGTGAGGTGGGAGGCAGGTCTGAGAGGCAAGGAATATATGTATACTTATAGCTGATTCACGTTCCCGGTGGCGCTAGTGGTAAAGAATCTGCCTGCCAATGCAACAGATGCCGGTTCGATCCCTGGGTTGAGTAGATCCCCTGAAGAAGGAAATGGCAACCTGCCCCAGTATTCTTGCCTGGAAAATTCCATGGACAGAGAAGCCTGGCAGGCTGCAGTCTGTGGGGTCACAAAGAGTCAGATACAACTGAGCACAGCGCACACACAGCTGATTCATGTTGTTGCATAATGGAAAATAACCCAGTCTTGTAAAGTAATTATATTCTGATTTTTAAAAAAAGAAAGAGCACTTTTCTGGAGAGAGTATAGGTTTCCTTATGCCCTCAAAACAGAAGATTATTTTATTTATGCGTATCAGCACTGTTACACTGTTTTATCTTATAGCCAAGAATAAGCAGTCATGGTCAGTGTTTGCCAATCCATTTCTGTGCTGGTTATGTGATTTAGTGTCTAAGAAAACTAAAATAAATAAATCTCTCACTTGCTTTGTGAGGTGCTATTCTTACAGCCAGAAGGGAAATCCAGTAGGCAGAGCAAGTTACATGTCCAAATGTGTATTTCTCTGAACGTTTTAGCCACTTCAATTTTGTTACTGAGTCCTCTAACAGTTTTCCTCATTCTAAAGAAAAGATGTTCATTTTCTGGTTTCTAAAAGAAAATACAGATTTCAAAATAATACAGAGTTATTTTCTTTCTCACCACACAAGAATTACATTTCCCCAACCCCCTTCCTGGGTTGAGTGGAAAAGACAAAACCTTTCTTAATAGCACAGTGAGTGTGACAATAGAAGAATTCCAGAACTTGACAGGGTCAGGTTTCACGGGTGGCTTGTCTAGTACTTGAGGCTTTTCCCTCAAGTGACTGCCATTTCAAGCATCACCCAACAGAGGCCCGATCTTAAAAGCACTAAGGGAAAAGCACGATAATTTAAATAGTGGAAGAAAGTGCATACACAGTGCACTAACACCCGTGCTGCTGACAGAGTGAAGCAGGACTGAAGGCCAAGAGCCCTCGGGGCATAAATATTCTCCTAAGGGCCGTCTAAGACATCTCTAACAGAATTATGAGTGGCTTTGTTTGATCATCAAATGGAAGGCTGCCATCAATCAAGAAGATAAAGGGCAATTTTTATCCAGAGGACTGAGAAGTCTTCAAACATCTGCTCTGGAAAAGTTCAGTCCAGGGAATGTAATTCGGATATCCTATTGGAAAGCGGATTGAAGGATTGCAGTTGGCACCCATCTCTGTTCAAGGTACAGGGATTAATGAGCAGATAGGAGAGCTAATGACCGAACCAGAGTGAGTGATTATTCAGCCTGGCTTGCAGAAGTCCCTGTGAGGCTATCCTTTGTCCCACATTGTTCCATTTATTAAATTAAGTTTCTTCTTTTTTTCCTGAAAAGGAAAAGTCGCCTGTAACCACCCCCCCAATTATTTTTAATTGTGGTAAAATACACATAATGTAAAATTTAGCTTCTTAACCATTGTTAAGTGTGCAGTCCACAGGCATTGAGTGCAGTCACATTACTGTACCTCATCCTCCACCATTTATTTTAAATTACTAAGCCAACTGCTGCCCTGATCTAGTATAAAATAGATGGTTCTAAAAATAGTGGGAGGGCTTCCCTTATAGCTAGATTGGTGAAGAATCTGCCTGCAATGCAGGAGACCCAGGTTCAATTCCTGCATCAGGAAGATCCCCTGGAGCAGGAAATGGCAACCCACACCAGTATTCTTGCCTGGAGAATCCCCATGGTCAGAGGAGCCTGGCGGGCCACAGTCCATGGGGTCACAAGAGTTGGACACAACATAGCGACTAAATCACCACCACCAATAATAGTGTGAGATGGTGTCTCAGGCTCTGTCTCCACTTTGATCATAGACAATTTTAAGTGACTTCTCCCAGAGACCCTTCCCAACACACACACACACACACACACCCTACTACATAATGATTCCTAGAGTCCAGAGGAGTACCAGGTGATGGGGATGCCCCTTGTCCCAGTTCTGTCACTTTCAGAGCTACTGGCACCAAAGTTCCCCATCTGCCAATGCTGCTGCTGCTGCTGCTGCTGCTGCTGCTGCTGCGTCGATTCAGTCGTGTCCGACTCTGTGCGACCCCATAGACAGCAGCCCACCAGGCTCCGCCATCCCTGGGATTCTCCAGGCAAGAACACTGGAGTGGGTTGCCATTTCCTTCTCCAATGCATGGAAGTGAAAAGTGAAAGTGAAGTTGCTCAGTCGTGTCCGACCCTCAGCGACCCCATGGACTGCAGCCTTCCAGGCTCCTCCATCTATGGGATTTTCCAGGCAGGAGTACTGGA
>NW_011494616.1:2195900-2212654 GCF_000754665.1 Bison bison bison | reverse complement strand
GGGATTCTCCAGGCAAGAACACTGGAGTGGGTTGCCATTTCCTTCTCCAATGCATGAAAGTGAAAAGTGAAAGTAAAGTCACTCAGTCGTGTCTGACTCTTCATGACCCCATGGACTGCAGCCCACCAGGCTCCTCCATCCATGGGGTCTTCCAGGCAATGCAAGGCTGCACCTATCTTCTGATGACACAGCACCCCAAACACAGGCATCTCAGCACCCTAATGGCTCAGCAAGGCTCTCTGTGAACCTCTCTCTTTCTGCTCTGCTCACAGTCTTTTCCCGTGAAATCTATTTTATGGGTTGGGTCAGTGTGTGTGTTAGGCATGTCCAGCTCTTTTTGACCCCATGGACTATAGCCCACCAGGCTCCTCTCTCCATGGGATTCTCCAGGCAAGAATACTGGAGTTGGTTGCCATTCCCTTCTCCACGGGATCTTCCTGACTCAGGGATCGAACCCGGGCATCCTGCATTGCAAACAGATTCTTTGCCATCTGAGCCACTGCTGGGTCAGAAGAGACCCCAAATGACAGGTGTAATGTTATTCTCAGTTCCGCCCTCCACTCCCCAATCAGCACCTTCTTACTAGAACAGGTCTGTGTCCTCTGAGAATCTTATTACTCACGATGAGCACCTTTCCTCTCCTGCAACCTCTCCTCACTTCAGGAGCTGCTGCCACAGCCTGGGCATTCAGAACTAGGGGAGCTCACCTAGGCTCCAAGCTGATCTCAGTCTGCTCACCCGCTGCGGGCTAATGGTCACTGATCCAGAGATGTGTGCTTCCAGCAGTCCTTTTACATTAAAAGCCCATTGTCAACACAGAATGATATTCATAATAACTTATTTGCTAAGGGAAGAAAGAAAGTCAATCTTTGGACGTTTTCCAGTTTTTAAATAAACAATGACTCGAAAGAGTCACCATATTATATCATCTCAAAGCCAGAAGCTCACAGTCATTCCTTAAGTGTTATTCCCATAGTCACTAAAAAATAGTATGAAAGAGTAGATACAGAAAATATACAATAGTTTCATACTGTTCTATAGCTACAGAAATAACAGAAATGTCTTATGTTTATTTTTTTAGCTCTTTAAAGTACCGTATTGCTTGTGATAGACAGGGAGGCCTGGCGTCCTGCAATTCATGGAGTCGCAAAGAGTCGGACACGACTGAGCAACTGAACTGAACTGAACTGACTGACTGCTTGTCTATGGATAGGCACAGTTTAATTTAGATGTTTACAGCACCCTTGTCAACTAGAGAGGGGAAATATCATTATTTCCATTTTATAGGTGAAGAGCTGTTGTGCAAAAGAATCAAAGATAAAATAGCTGATTAGCAGCTGAGCTAGAAGAATGGCAATCTCTTAACCTCTGTAAAACATATGGTAATGCCTCGATGTGAAACTTAAAGACAGGAAAATTGGCCCCAAATTATTTTATCAATCTCTCCATTCATTTCCCACCCATTCTCAACAATTCTTAAGTTTGGACCAACTGTTATAGAGGCGAGACTGAAGGTATGAGTATCACAGAAAGAGACTGCAACAAAGGTATGAGTTTTCCTTAAGAAATCACTAGCATCTGGCCAATGAGTCCTCATTGCCTAAGAACAGCTTGTTTTAGACTTAAACCAACTGGCAGATAAAAAGCCCGCATTGTAACTGGCACAGACATAAGCAAAAACACAGTCAATGGGATTGGTTTGACATGTTTGCTGCTGCTACTGCTAAGTCACTTCAGTCGTGTCCGACTCTGTGCGGCCCCAGAGACAGCAGCCCACCAGGCTCCCCCGTCCCTGGGATTCTCCAGGCAAGAACACTGGAGTGGGTTGCCATTTCCTTCTCCAATGCATGGAAGTGAAAAGTGAAAGTGAAGTTGCTCAGTCGTGTCCGACCCTCAGCGACCCCATGGACTGCAGCCTTCCAGGCTCCTCCATCCATGGGATTTTCCAGGCAGGAGTACTGGAGTGGGGTGCCATTGCCTTCTCTGTTGACATGTTTAGGTTTGAGCAACAGAGCTACCATATCACCAAATTCTTCTGACACTTTTCTCTTTCTGATAATGTACTAGAAAAGCCCAATTTGCAGTGAAAGTAGAGGTTCTTACATTCAATAAAATGTCAAAAGCCACCTTGGGTGCATCTTCTACACTACAGATCAGAAAAGAATAATCTGTTTCATGAAGTCAAACAGACTCTCCCTGCAGCTGAACTGAAGGAAAGTCAGATCAGTTTAACTTGGCTCCCACTGTTTAACTTGGCCATTTTAAACCATGGAACTTTAGCCAGTTTTAATCTTGCCACTATTCTTTGCTTAGCGAGCCATGTGGTCATCTATCATAAAAAATCATACATGCATTTAGAGGAAAAAACTCAAAACTTCTCAAGGTTACCAAGTTCATATTAGCCTGCTCAGAGTGGAAATATGGCAACTTTCTCTTACGATTAACATACCAACATAGATAAATATATTCCAATATTAGTACTATAAAACTTCAGGATATGTTTGCTTTTGCTAGGGACTTTAGATTTATGGTAAATTTTCAAATTTACCTTGCATGTGTGTGTTTTAGGATCAAAACTTTTAGAGTGACCTAGTTACTTTTTCCTATCTCAAAGTGTTTTTTCTCTTGATAGTGATGGCCTATATAATCATAAGAAGGGGAAAGCATCAGTTTGGCTCCCACAAGAGAATTAAGAACCTATGTAAGGCATGAAGGGTTTCCCAGGTGGCACTAGTGGTAAAGAACATGTCTGCCAATGCAGGAGATGTAAGAGACTCAGGTTCAACCCCTGGGTCAGGAAGATCCCCTGGAGGAGGGCATGGCAACCCACTCCAGTATTCTTGCCGGGAGAATCCCATGGACAGAGGAGCCTGGCGGGCTACAGTCCACAGGGTCGCAGAGTCAGACACAACAGAAGTGACTTAGTATGCACACAGGTAAGGCATGAAGCTGATTGGACCTTAGATCAAAAAAGAAAAACAAACAAAAAGACTACCAAGGATAGTTTGGGGACAATCTGAGACAACTCAACATGGATTTTGTGCTCATTGATTCTACTAGTGTTCCTCAAATCCTTTCCCCTTCTTGACTATGAACCCAAGACAATGAAGAAGCTGATTGTGGAAATACAGTTTACTTGTTCTTGGGATAGACATGCTGAACTGTCCAGGGGTAAAGTACCATGATTCTCCATCCTATTCTCAATGATTTTGGGAAAGAGAAATTTGTGAAAGAGCTGGAGCATTTGTGGTAAGATTTAATAAATTTATGAATGGCGTATAGGAACATTTGTTTTACTCTTCATTCAATTTTTCTGAGGGTTAGAACATTTTCATAAATTAAAAAAATAAATAATGCTCCCTAAAAGTCTTATAATGGCAATAGGTAAAAAAATCAATAAATCAACTTTTGTTGTAAACTTTCCATAGAAGAGGATTCTGTAAAATATTAAAAAAAAAAAAAGTAAGGAAAATCAAAACAGGTTTAAGTTTGCTATATAAACATTTGACCAAGTAATTACACTGAGTTAAAGAAATTTATGAAGTTTTCAATGTCAGTACATTTCCATTTAAAACAATTCATCAACCACCTCTTAAAACTTTTTCATTGTCAAACCGAGGGGCTCCAAACATGAGTGTGTATGACTTTGATTAAAATAGCCAGTGGGAAAAAATATTGTAAATTTGCCCTGCATGCTGCATGCTAAGTCGCTTCAGTGGTATCTGACTTTTTGCAGCCCTGTGAACTGTAGCCCACCTGGCTCCTCTGTATGTGGGATTCTCCAGGCAAGAACACTGGAGTGGGTTTCGAGGCCCTCCTCCAAGGCATCTTCCCAACCCAGGCATCAAACCCACAGCTCTTAGGTCTCCTGCATTGGCAAGTGGCTTCTTATCATAGCACAACCTGGGAAGCCCATAAACTCGCCCTGGGAAGGGAGCAAACGCTGGCTTTTAAGAACCAGCCCCCTCAGGAACCAGAATTGCTAGATGAGGCCACTGCTGCTGCTGCTGCTGCTGAGTCGCTTCAGTCATGTCCGACTCTGTGCGACCCCATAGACGGGAGCCCACCAGGCTCCCCCATCCCTGGGATTCTCCAGGCAAGAACACTGGAGTGGGTTGCCATTTCCTTCTCCAATGCATGAAAGTGAAAAGTGAAAGGGAAGTCGCTCAGTCGTGTCCGACTCCTAGCAACCCCATGGACTGCAGCCACTAGGGGTTGGTAATGAGTAAGAAGTCAACTTGGCAGAAGGCAGAGGGGACAAAGAGTATGTGTCTCACCTGAAGGAACCAGAGAAAAAGACCTGAGTCATAGATTCTCACTTAGTCCCCGGGAGAAGGAGGTGGGTTCAATCAGTTCTCCCACATACACAGTGTCGGGCAGCCTGCTTGTGAGGCAGGTGGCAGTACTTTTACAGCAGTTCCCAGGTGGTGCAGTGGCAAAGAATCCACCTGCAATGCAGGAGACACAAGAGACATGGGTTCAATCCCTGGGTCAGGAAGATCCCCTGGAGTAGAGCATGATAACCCACTCCAGTATTCTTGCCTGGAGAATCCTATGGACAGAGGAGCCTGGTGGGCTACAGTCCATGGAGTCTCAAAGAGTCAGGCATGACTGAGCACACACACACACATTCTCATTGAACCCTGTGAGGGAATAATTATTACCCTCACTTTATAGATGAGGAACTCGAGGCTCCTAGAACTTAAGAAACCCATCCTAAGCTAACAAAATGAAACAGAACTCTATCCCGTTATCCCCTGGATCAGAACATCCTTTAAAATGTAATATTGAAAGCTCCAAGATGAGAAGATCATCAGCATTATTCTAGGCTCTGCATTCTGTAATGATACTGATTAAATTAAGAAGATGTTTCTTTGTAAAGAAGTTGATCTTGGGAATTCCCTGGCCATCTAGTGGTTAGGACTTTCTTTCACTGCTGTGGGCCTGGGTGTAGTCCCTGGTTGACGAACTAAGATCCCACAAGCCACATGGCACAGTCAAAAAAAAAAAAAAAAGCAGCTGATCTTGTTTTCCAGTTGCCTCTAAGAAGTAGAAAAATCAAGATTTTTTTTGTTTTGCCTCTAAATAATTGCTAATGAATAATACATAGATCAAATAACTGTTTGTTGTTAATCATTGTGCTAAAAAGACCCAGAATAATAGGTGCACTGCTTGCCATTTGATAAATTATTAAGTGGTTTAATAAATGATTAAAATAACTTGAAAATTATGAGTGAGTCCATATGAACTTCACAGCTGTGTTCTTACAGCATAATATTTAAAGGAGAGTGCCAAGATATTTCTGTGCTGGATTATAATGTGGAAATTGTTAGTTACCCATAGAAAGAGGCCCAATTTAATAATGACACTGAGTAATGTTTGCATAATGGTATCAGTCTTATTGGTTATAAAATCATTGAAGACTGTGGTATACATTTCCCTGGGAAGTCAAGATGTAAAGAGACCACATCAACACCTCCGGTTTGAACTAGGAGCCCAGTTTGGGGTGTGTGTGTGTGTGTGTGTGTGTGTGTGTATGTGTGTGTGTTTAAGGGGACAGAAAGGGGTTGGGGAGGGGCAGGGAAGGGATGGGGCACCCTGTGAAATGAAGCTCATCACTTCAAAGGGGCGGCTGGCAGAGAGCAGGTGGGCTGCTCTCTAGGGAGGGTGCAGGGACAGTTATGCACAGGAACGCACATGTGGCCAGGCAGCAAATGAGGAGGGCTGGAAGATCAAAAGGAAACCTGAAAATCACAGGTCAGCCCCAAACTGTACCTCTCAACTAGGATTACAGTGTCAGGAATTTGAAAGGGAGTGCCCGGTCTTTACAAGGTCAAGAGCCACAGACTCTGGTTGAGTCTGTAATGGATCTGATGGAGCGCGTTTCATTTCTGCCAAGTACAGAATCCATTCTGGCCTGAGAAATCAGGTAGTTCCCAAAGCCTTTTAAAGTTCGTGGAGGACACCTGCATTCCACAGGCTTCCAAGGGCTCTTTTGAAGTATCTCCAGGAGCTAAACAGCCTTTCCAGAAGGCCGTGCTCGTAAAATGTGATGGATGCTCTCCCAGATGGCCCCATTTTGCTCATCCAGTGCTGTCATCCAGATAGAAAGAGGACAGCCTCCTGCCAGTTTGCCCTAAAACAAGGTCACTGATCGTGCAGTGAGGCCACTTATAAATATTTCCTATATAAGTGACATCTGATGTCAATACACTACTCTTTTAAACACTGATCTTTTTGGTTGGCTAGGAAAAAAAAAAGACACTCTGTTTCTAGGTTTATGTAGCTAGAATTTCCCGTATGCAATTTTAGCAGAATCAAATCCATGAACAGCCCATCTTATGCCAGGCTGTGGTTACAGCAAAGGGCCTGAATGGGACTGTTTCCTTGTACAGCATGAAAAGCAAAATAATTTAGTCATTGACGTTGTTAATTAACTTTATAAATAGAAAGAATTCTTTATAGCCCTCTGTGTTCTGGTTTCTTCCTTTTGAAAGCCCTTTACTCAGTCTCAATGTAGGTATTTATGAAACATTTTGCCTAGTTCAACATAGCATCTTAAATGCTATCTGAAGGATTAAAGAGTCAGTTCAACATTTTATTCATGTATGCCTTATAGATCCCATTTCTAAAATTAAATTTTTTTATTGACTTCTACTGTTTTCTTTAACTAAATACATTGAAAACATCTGCAAAAGGTAGTCACAGTCTTGAGGTTCCTTGGAGAAAAACCCCTCTGGTTGAAAAAAATCCATTTTTTTTTTCCTAGCTGTAATCACACTTGGACGGGTAATATAAGCCAGCATTACCCAGGCCTTTTCCTCCTCAGCTGGTGCTGAAAACTCTGGACAACTTAGATAAAAGTAGGCTTTGCTCTGTGGCTAATATGTGGGGTTTATTACATTTCATATCTCATCTTGCATGGTTCAGTGTATACATCAGCACAATTTCACAAAATAACAAACCCAGTCTAATGAACGTTTAAGTCATGTTCTCTCTGCTTGGGTTCCTAGGAATGTTAGCTTATTTGATTTAATTACAAAAGAGCAAACCAATAAACAGTATCACCAGAAAATTTCAAGCTATGAACACTCAATAAATGTATTCATTTAGTTGCCAGAAAACATGCCAAATACTCTGGCTGAAAATTCAAATTATCTGATTAAATTTTATTAAAACTGAAGTAAAATCAATGGGGAGACAACATCAGTCGTTTATACTGAAACCCCAATGGGAAAACAGCTCACATAATAATTAAGTTTGCTAATGGATAATGTTTAAGATTCATTGTTTGAAAGATCAGGTCTTTAGAGACAAACAGGGACTGAAAAAAATCAATTCAATTATAAACGTCTCTACTCCTGAAATACATGTACTATTAACCTTTCATGATTTTCAACAAAGCATAATGATGAGAAATCATTCCCCAGTGGAAGGGTGAAGCGGTTAGACATGGGGAGGGGCTCGGCAGGCACAGTGGATCCAGCTGGCTGCCAACAGGTTTAATAAGGTGACAAAGCTACCAACAGTGATATCCTAGGTAGACCACTCTATGGCAGAATTTTGGCTGTGATTTACCTGCCATGGTTTTTCCCCGAGTTGATTCCTGTAGATTCTACCAGCATAGATAAAATTTTAATAAATTCAATTTTTGCATAAGTTAGCCACATTTTTACCACTGTTTGCAAACAAAGAATCTTACATGTATAAAATACGCTATAGGAAAAGGAGGTAGGGCAAATAAAGGAATGCAGGAATGTGAATTTACTTGAGTGGAAAATATAAGGAAGAAAGAAATGAGAACCCAACTCATTTTTCTAGCTGAGAAACTGGCAACTTTTCTTATGAAGTTGTGACATAGCTGACAAAACAGTTGAATTTTGTTTCTTGGAGTGATGAGGCTGCTGTACAAAGAGAAATGGGAAAATTTTGTGATGTTGGAACATATGACTATTTCTCAAAAAAAAATTAAAAGGAAGGAAGGAAGGAATCTGTGCAGATGGTAACCTATTTGAAAGCAGAGGGCTTGAACATGATTCAGCTGCTGAATCTACCAACTTCTGGACTTGCTCTTACCTGAGTTAACACTCTTCCTTAAAGTTATACCAGCCTATGTTTGCAGCTATTTCCCATCATCTATCTTAAGTGCGTACTAAAAAAAAATTGAGTTCTCATCTCCTTAGTAGAAGATTGAGGACCAGCTGCTGTGTGTCCTGCTGCCTATAGTGGGACCAAAGAGAGCCTCTCTCATTATGGGTCTCTCTGGATACAGAGGGTTAAGTGAATTTTATCTTGACTCAAGTTGAGGGCCAGATATTCAAGGGCTGGACTGCCCAGAACAAGTCACCCCCTGAATCAGGATTCATTGCTACCTCTGGTTCTCCAGGCAGCACCTACCTCCAGGCCTCACGGCCACTTGCTTTGCTTGAGCATCCCTGCCACGGGCCCAAAAGCATTGCCTTATGTCCACAGCCCGTGCCTCTTCCCTCCTTTCCATATGCACCATTGCTGCTGAAGCCTGAGAAGCCAGGGACTCTCCTAAAGATCAGGTGAGTACAATGGCCAGGACATGGAAGCAACCAAAATGTCCATCAACAGATGAATGGATAAAGATGCGGTACATATATACAAAGGAATATTACTCAGCCACTAAAAGGAGTGAAACTGGGTCATTTGTAGAGATGTGGATGCACCCAGAATCTGTCATACAGAGTGAAATCCATCAGAAAGAGAAAAACAAATATGGTATGTAATGCATATATGTGGAATCTAGAAAAATAGTACAGATGAAACTATCTGCATGACAGGAATAAAGATGGAGACGTAGAGAATGGACATGTAGACATGGGTTGGGGAGTAGGGTTGGGGGGGACAAACTGTGAGATTAGATTGACATATATACACTGCTGCTGCTGCTGCTGCTGCTAAGTCACTTCAGTCGTGTCCGACTCTGTGCGACCCCATAGACGGCAGCCCACCAGGCTCTGCCGTCCCCGGAATTCTCCAGGCAAGAACGCTGGAGTGGGTTGCCATTTCCTTCTCCAATGCATGAAAGTGAAAAGTGAAAATGAAGTCTCTCAGTCATGTCCAACTCTTAGTGACCCCATGGACTGCAGCCTACCAGGCTCCTCCACCCATGGGATTTTCCAGGCAAGAGTACTGGAGTGGGGTGCCATTGCCTTCTCCCATATATTCACTACCATGTGTAAAATAGACAGCTAGTGGGAAGCTGCTGTACAATGCAGGGAGCACTTTGATGGGTGGGATGGGGGCAAGGAGGAGGGAGAGGATATATGTATACATATAGCTAATTCACTTCACTGTATCAGCAGAAACGAATGTAACATTGTGAAGTAATTATACTCCAAAACAAACAAAAAAAATGATTAAGTGTGTACACTCTGGAGGTGTGTGTGGAGTTAATACTCTGTGAAGAGTTAATACCCTGTGGGGTAAATCTCCGACCAGTAGGAAACGGGGCTGGTCAGATAAACTCTTTTCTAAACTACAGTTGTTCATGTAGGCTCTCAGAAAATGCCCCTGTGAAGGAAAGTAGTAGGTTGCTCTCGATAGTAAACGTGACCGGCTCCGCAAAGCCCTTCCTGGCACTCGCCCTCTTCACTCCTCTGCTTCATTTTCTATTTCCCTCTTTCCTTCTTCCATGGAATTGCACTGTCTAAGGATGAGTAGTCAGCCCACTAGCCCACCGTTTTGTGGGTGCAGGACCCTCTGCATCTGGGGGATGCAGAGGACTGACTGGGAAAGGCCATTTCATAGAAGAGACTTAAGCATCCCCAGAGCTGGGTATCCATGGGAGTCCTAGAGCCAGTGTCCTGCAAATAGTAAGGGACAGCTTGTATGTAAACATAAAAGCTTTTGCTTACTCTGTTTTCTACCAAAATACCCGCCAGATACTTAAAAATAATCACATAGCTCCACTCATGGTATAAAATCTCAGCCTTGGCACCTAATTTGCCCCTGTAGTTGAAAATATACAATCAAGTTGGATTTGTTAGCCTTATATTATCAAATGACATATGTGTGTTAGTCACTCAGTCATCTCTGACTCTCTGCGACCCCATGGACTGAGCCTGCTGGGTGCCTCTGTTGGTGGGATTTCCCAGGTAAGAATACTGGAGTGGGTTGCCTTTTCCTCCTCCAGGGGATCCCAACCCAGGGATCGAATCTGACTCTCCTGCATTGCAGGCAGATTCCTTCTTGTCATTATCAAATAATAATATCAAATAATTTAGGGCACAGTCTGGGAACCTTCCCAGGTGGCAGAGTTGGTAAAGAATCTGCCTGCCAATGCAGGATGCATGGGTTCTATCCCTGGGTTGGGAGGATCCCCTGGAGAAGGAAATGGCAACCCACTCCAATATTCTTGCCTGGAAAATTCCATGGACAGAGGAGCCCGGAGCCCTATAATCCATGAGGTCACAAAAGAACGGGACATGACTAAGTATTCATGCATGCTGGGAACCAAAGTGGTATTTTTTGAGACCAGATCCCAAAAGAGGTCACAAGATGGTGCCAACACTACCCATCTACCACCTTGGGTTGCTTCTCTCCATGGTCAGACTGTGCCACACACTCGACACACAGCTTTTGTATACATGCTCCCAATTCCTGGAACACTTGTTCCTATACAGAACACTCTCCAGTCTTGCACACATGTGTATTTTGACTAATTCTTCTCAGGGTTCCTGACAGCTCCCTACCCCTCAGAGGCAGACTCTGACCTCTGGAATTATATTACCTTTGAAACCCACGTTCTGACCATCTTGTCTTTATTCATTAAATATTAGTCTGAACTGGGTTTAGAGTAAGAGATTTCATCATCAGAAGACACTATGATGTCACGGCCTCTTAATATCTTCCAACAATTCAGAAAACAAATCTGTGAGTACATGTAACACCTGCACTTCCTCTTCTCATTAACTCTGTTTTCCTGAGAATACTGGTGAGAAATAATGAAGGGACTAAATCTGTATGAACACCTCCTGTCACAGGTGGCGCTAATCGTAAAGAATCCACCTGCCAGAGCAGGAGACAAAAGAGAGGCGCGTTTGATCCCTGTGCTGGGAAGATTCCCTGAAGAAGTAAATGGCAACTTGCTCCAGTATTCGTGTCTGAAAATTCCACGAACAGAGGAGCCTGGCAGGCTACAGTCCATGGGGTCACAGGGGTGAACACACCTGAGCAGGCACTTCTACTGTCGTGGAGAGGTAAAGTTAGAGGCAAGGTAAACAATGCTTAATATTTCTATCCCATTCAACGTGGGCCTGGCTATCCTCACCAAAACTTCCTTTATTGAGGCAGTAACAGTACTTCTGTAGTTATTTTCTAGTGTCATTACACAATTAGAATACATTTGCCTGAAGTCCAAATAGCCTTCTCTTTTTGTCTCATCTTGCTTCTTTCTGAGTCCAAATATCACCATCAATAACGTATCAACAGATCAGAATCTCAGGGAAGAATCAACATTTCACTTCCAAATGACAGAGATTAACAAAGATATTGTTTTCTCCAACAAATATTTAGACTAAATGGCTTCTTTCTATCCAATACATTGATGCTCCAAGTTTCTGCTAGAAATCATTTATTTCCAAAGAGCAATTTGTATCTATTTACAGAAATAATCAGATACTGAAAGAGCTTAATTGCTCCTATATAAAAACAAAACTCTGGTAATCAGTCCAAGAATTCAAGGAGTGGCATGACAAATTGCTAAAAGATAATAAATGGTTGGCTCAAGTTAATAGCTCAATTTTGGAAATTGAGGGAAAGAGACTCTTATAAAACAGAAACCACACATAAAATCTTAAAAAAAAAAAAAATCAAGGTCCTAGGATATAATGGTGCAAAAAACCACAACAGATAATGTTGGGTGTACTCTCGACCATTCACATTTTATATGCCCTGGGAAGGAATAACCAGTTCCAAACCCCCATCCTCAGACGGCCTGCCTGCTTGGAAACCAGTCATAAGGCTAACAGCACACTGCTGGCAGGTTTCCTGAGAATATACCTTTCCTCTAAGTGAAAGTGTTAGCCACTCAGTCATGTCCAACTCTTTGCAACCCCATGGACTGTAGCCCGCCAGGCTCCTCTGTCCATGGAGTTCTCTAGGCAAGAATACTGGAGTGGGTTGCCTTGCCCTCCTCCAGGGGATCTTCCCGACCCAGGGATGGAACCAGGTCTCTGCACTGCAGGCAGATTCTTTACTGTCTGAGACACCAAGGATAGGTAGCAATACCCATTTCTGATTAGGCTTTTGAGAGTATCAAATATAATTTTAAAATGTAAAACAATAATCACAGAGCCTGGCACAAAGTAATTTTTCACTAAATTGCAATTATTTTATTATTGTTACGCTTATGGGAAAAATCACATGCGCTCAGGATATTTCTTATTTCAAATAATGTCCTTATTGCTAAATCCTCTTCCCTGCAGTTTTGGTCTCATTTGCCACATATTCTCAGTTTATATGGAAATAAAACAGATCATTCTATTCTGGCTTTTCAAAGAGAACAACTAAAGCTCAATGTTTTGACTCAAGTTTCTTTATGGGCCAAAGCAGAGGGATATACTAGTATTGAAAACAATAAATATTGCCACTGAAGTTTTAAAAAATCTCCTAATCAGAAGGATCATTAAGTAGCACAAATGATAACAGTCGGAATAAAGCAGCCAGTGTTGATGAAAAGATGCCCTTACTAGATATATGAGGGGCAGAGGAAGAGGTGGCTGGATAGCACCACCGACTCAATGGACATGAGTTTGAACAAACTCCAGGAGACTGTGGAGGTCAAGGGAGGCTGGTGTGCTGTAGTCCATGGGTTCACAAAGATTCGGACACAACTGAGTGACAGAACAACAACATATGATAAAAGCTAATCCAAGGTTTCTCAACAGGAACAGTTGTTTCTCACAGAAGGTTTTGGAAACTTCTAGGCACATTTTTGACTGTCCCAATGCCTGAGAAACACTGTTGATATTAATGTGAGACAGACAGTCCAGCACTACAAAAATCTATCCCACATTCCTATGAATGTTCATATATTTTCCCAGATAGTCATCTGAATACGAAAAAAATACATGATACCTGTCCAAAAACATCTGAGCCTAGACTCTACTGCTGTTTTATATATGAACACAAAGTATATCTGTACACTGCCGGGAGCCGGCATATTGCATATTGAGTGCATATTGCATATTGAGTGCAGCACTTTCCACAGCATCATCTTTCAGGATCTAGAATAGCTCAACTGGAATTCTATCACTGCCAGGAGCCAGTGTGAGGAACCCCGCCCATGACAAAGGTCATGAGGAAGGAGGCTCCGCATACGCAAAGGTGGGATCGAGCTTCAGGAGTCCCCCTGGAAATTCTCGAGCATCTACCCCCAAAACCAGAGTCTGCCTACTTTCTGCTTTGTGCTTTCACCTACACCTCTGACTTTACGGGGGGCTGTCCCCCACTACCTCTCTGAAAAAAGAGTTAGCTTACAGCTCCAGTTAATAATTCCTGGGTGTGACAGTGTTTAACCTACAAACTCCTTTGGAAATCCTCTAGCCTGCCTGAATAGGTTTTTCCGGCCACATGTGATTGTTCAGAGCCTCCCAACTGTGAGAGGCAGGAGATGTTCTAAACTGTCTAAACACAGATTCCTTTGAGCAGTTAAAAGATTGATTAGAAATTGTATTGGTGAAGGGATTTTCACTTGTTGGGCCAATGTTTGCTGCTAAGTCTCCATATCCCTTACCTGCTGTGTCCCTGGCAGTGTATTGATTAATATAATTGGTGTAAATAGTAGCTTTAATGTTTGTAACCTGGGACCCTTGAGTTAATTCTTTTTCTTGTTATAGCCCACCACACCTTTGCTCTGTAGGAATGCAACTTTATCTCATGCTTTTGGAGGTTGGCTCCTGACCAATCACCTTTAGAGAAAAATAAGTTTTCTGAAGAAAGGGTCTTAAAATGTTAACAGGCCTCCGGGCCAGAAGATGATGCAAATCACCTAAGCTTTTGCATATGATAAGTTTGCAGGAAGAAAGCCTGGCTTGCTGCCTGACTCTACCCCTTCCCCCATTATCCTCTATGCATAACTTAAGGTATAAAAACTACTTTGGAAAATAAAGTGCGGGGCCTTGTTCACCGAAACTTGGTCTCACCATGTCGTTCTTTCTCTTACCTTCTGGCTGAATTATTCAGCCTCTTTTCTCCACTGAATTTCGTCACTGAGCTATCCTTATTTCAGCCTCTTTTCTCTACTGAATTTCTTCACTGAGCTATCCTCATTCTATTACTCTTTATATCCTTAATTAACATTTAATTAAGCAATTGTTTCCTGATCTTCGCCTACGCCGTCTCTCCTTCGAATACCCTGGATCAGCTGGGGCTGGTCCCCGGCAGTACACACTGCTTTAAAAACTCTGAGACCCGGAAAAGAGGTTATTTGCAAACTGGAATGGAAATATTTCATTATTTAACAACTCTTCTGGGCCTTCCTGGTGCCTGAGCTGGTAAAGAATCTGCCTGCCATGTGGGAGACCTGGTTCCGATCCCTGGGTTGGGAAGATCCCCTGGAGAAGAGAAAGGCTACCCACTCCAGTATTCTTGCCTGGAGAATTCCATGGACTCTAGTCCACGGGATCTCAGAGAGTTATACATGATGGAGCAACTTTCACTTTCTGTCCATATTGGAATAGACCAGCTCTCAGCCCGGCAAATGTGCTAGTGTTTTTTTTTTAACTGAGGAAATGAACTTGCCTAGTGAATGGACATTTCACAATAAATATTAATAAAGTTGGCAAAAGGGAGTTATCAATCTTTGTAAGAATATAAAGTTTTAAAACTATAAATATTGCCATTGAAAGTTTTAAAAAGTCTTCTAACCAGAAGGATCATCGAATAGTACAAACGATCAGAGATGGAATACAGCATTCAATGTTGGAGAAAAGGTGATCTCACAGCCTGTATGACAGGCTTCTCAGTGTGGTGAAGGAAAACAAATCTAAATGAAATAATGCATTGTCTTCCATGAGATGGTTGGATGGCATCATTGACTCAGTGGACATGAACTTGAGTAAACTCCAGGAGATAGTGAAGGACAGAGAAGCCTAGCGTGCTGCAGTCCATGGGGTCACAAAGAGTCAGACACAACTGAGAAATTGAACAAGAATAACCAATGAGATGGTGAAAGATGGCAATCAGCTGTCTAATTAATAGCAGTGAAATGAACAAGTCTACTGTGTAACAATGAGGACATATAACAGTTTTAGGAAGAAAAAGTAATATAAAGAAATGACTTAAAATATAAAAGAGCTATCAATGTCTGAAACACTTATAATTAATTAACAGGGAAGGTATTAATATTACCTTTGCCAAAGTTGTCATTTAAGCAACAGGTTAAAGTTGCAATTCTGTTTATCCACATCGTTTACAGCAGCTTTTAAAAGTAGAACCAAGCGCTTTAGTAACTAATTATTCCTTGACAATTCATTGCTAAGAATTGTGATGATGTTGTGTTGTAAAGCTTAAAAATAAAATTAAAAAAAAAAAGAATTGTGGTGAGAAACTCAATAAATCAACAGATGCTATTAGTTCTATTCATAAAATTAAGAGTAATTTCTTAAATGATAGATGATTTTGTAAAATGCACAAAGATATGAGAAGAGTTTGTATATCTTATCCTTCAAAAAAGAAATAAGTTGACCATCCAAAGGAAATTATTTGAGCTTGTTTTCATACTTGATACTATTGTTGTATTGATTTTTTATATATCAAATGAAAAATTAAGGAAAAATTTAAAATATTGTTAAATTACATGAACTCCTCTAAAATGTATTTTAAAGCTTAAGTGAACTCCTTCTTAAGCTGTAAAGAAATGAGATTATTAAAGTAAAAGTGAAGTCGTCCAGTTGTGTCCTACTCTTTGCGACCCCATGGACTGTAGCCTACCAGGCCCCTCAGTCCATGGAATTTTCCAGGCAAGAGTACTGGAGTGGGGTGCCATTGCCTTCTCCAGGGTATCTTCCCAACCCAGGGATCAAACCCAGGTCTCCCTCATTGCAGGCAGATGCTTTACCATCTGAGCCAATAAAAGAAAGCTTAATGTGAGCTATTAGACAGTTTTACATAATTTTAAAAGAAGCTTGCCAACAGAATTTCCAGATCTTCTGTTTTTGCAGTAATTAGAAAATGATTAGCTTAAACTATTAATTTGAAAATACAATCCAATTAAAAGCTCTTTAAAGCATCTGATGATAACATTTAAAGATTCATGTGTCTTTTATGATACTGTTTTCAGTGATTTATCCATTTTTAAAAAGAAATAGAATATATTAGTTAGTATTTCTAGGAAGATTTAACTAAACAAAAAATTGACTTTATGAGTAAATCATAATTTAACTAGGGTAAAAAAGAAGTGGATTCATTCAGTTCAGTTCAGTTCAGTACAGTCGCTCAATTGTGTCCAACTCTTTACAACCCCATGGACTGAAGCATGCCAGGCCTCCCTGCCCATCACCAACTCCTGGACTTTACTCAAACTGATGCCCATTGAGTTGGTGATGCCATCCAAACATCTCATCCTCTGTCATCCTCTTCTCTTCTCACCTTCAATCTTTCCCATCATCAGGGTCTTTTCCAATGAGTCAGTTCTTCACATCAGGTGGCCAAAGGATTGGAGTTTCAGCTTCAGCATCAGTCCTTCCAATGAATATTCAGGACTGATTTCCTTTAGGAAGGAC
>NW_011494616.1:2187133-2195728 GCF_000754665.1 Bison bison bison | reverse complement strand
CCACTGGAAAAACCATAGCCTTGACTAGACGGACTTTGTTGGCAAAGTAATGTCTCTGCTTTTGAATATGCTGTCTAGGTTGGTCATAACTTTCCTTCCAAGGAGTAAGTGTCTTTTAATTTCATGGCTGCAGTCACCATCTGCAGTGATTTTGGAGCCCCCAAAAGTAAAGTCTGCCACTGTTTGCACTGTTTCCCCATCTATTTCCCATGAAGTGATGGGATCAGATGCCATGATCTTAGTGTTCTGAATGTTGAGCTTTAAGCCAACTTTTTCACTCTCCTCTTTCACTTTCATCAAGAGGCTCTTTAGTTCTTCACTCTCTGCCATAAGGGTGGTGTCATCTGCATATCTGAGATTATTGGTATTTCTCCTGGCAATCGTGATTTCAGCTTGGGCTTCATCCAGCCCAGCATTTCTCATGATCTACTCTGCATAAAAGTTAAATAAGCAGAGTGACAATATACAGCCTTGATATACTTCTTTCCTGATTTGGAACCAGTCTGTTGTTCCATGTCCAGTTCTAACTGTTGCTTCCTGACCTGCATATAGATTTCTCAAGAGGCAGGTCAGGTGGTCTGGTATTCTCATCTCTTTCAGAATTTTCCACTGTTTGTGGTGATCCACACAGTCAAAGGCTTTGGCATAGTCAATAAAGCAGAAATATATGTTTTTCTGGAACTCTCTTGCTTTTTTGATAATCCAGTGGAAGTTGGCAATTTGATCTCTGGTTCCTCTGCCTTTTCTAAAACCAGCTTGAACATCTGGAATTTCACAGTTCATATACTGTTGAAGCCTGGCTTGGAGAATTTTGAGCATTACTTTACTAGTGTGTGAGATGAGTGCATCCATTAGGACTTCTATATTCTTCTTTGGAAGAATCTCAATTATTTATTGTAGCATTTTCATTTATGCATTTTGTTGAAGCAATTTCACTTAAAAAATGAAATTATTGCAAAATGTCAAATAAACAGCACATTGTGACAGAAGATACAGGAGACTCCTTTTTACTGATTTAAAACAAAATATTATTCAGTTAGCAGATATACATAAAATTCTGCTAAATCATTGAGTTATATTGGTAAGAATGCTTTTTAAATATTTCACATCACTGTCACACTTAGAAATTTTTTGAGGCAAACAGGGTGTGGAGAAAGGGGAACCCTCTTTACACAGTTGGCAGGAATATAAATTGGTACAGCTACTAAGGAGAACAGTTCGGAGGTTCCTCAAAAAAAACTTGAAGCAGAGCTACCATATGATCCAGCAATCCCACTCCTAGGCATATATACAGACAAGACTATAATTCAAAAATATACCTGTACCCCTATTTTCATAGCAGCGGTATTCATAATATCCAAGACATGGAAACACCTTATGTCCATAAACAGATGAATGGATAAAGAAGATGTGGTGTGTATATATTTATATATATACACATATATGCGTGTGTGTGTGTATATATATGTATATATATATGGAATATTACTCTGCCATAAAAAAGAATGAAATAATGCTGTTTGCAGTAACACAGATATACCTAGAGATTATCATACTAAGTGAAGTAAATCAGAAAGAGGAAAACAAATACCATACAACACCACTTGTACGTGGAATCTAAAACATGACACAGATGAGCTTACCTATGAAACAGAAACAGGCTCACAGGCATACAGAACAGACCTGCGGTTGCCAGTGGGGTAGGACGTGGAAGGGGCAGGGATAAACTGGGAGTTTGGGATTCGCAGATGCCAACGAGTATATATAGAAAGGAAAAACAACTTAGTCCTACTGTATAACACATGGAACTAAATTCAATATCCTATGATAAACCATAATGGAACAGAATATTACAAAGAATATATATCCTTAGATAGATTTTGTTGTTGTTTAGTCTCTTAGTTGTGTCTGACTCTTTGTGACACCATGGACTGTAGCCCTCCAGATACATGGGATCTCCCAGGCAAGAATACTAGAGTGGGTTGCTGTGCTGTCTTCCAGGTGGTCTTTCTCAACCCAGGGGTTGAACCCAAGTCTTCTGCATTGGCAGGTACAGTCTTTACTCCTGAGTCATCAAATACCCATAAATATACCCTGATGCTGGGAAAAATTAAGGACAGGAAGAGAAGGGGGCAACAGAGGATCAGATGGTTGGATGACATCACCGACTCAGTAGACATGAGTTTGAGCAAACTCAAAAAGATGGTGAAGGACAGGGAAGCCTGGCTTCCTGCAATCCATGGGGTTGCAAAGAGTCAGATATGCCTTAGCGATTGAGCATATATACATACATATATATATATATATAGAACTGAGTCACTTTACTGCACACTAGTAATTAACACAACATTGTAAATCAATTACACTTCAATAAATTTTATTTTTTGGAGCATAAGGATAAGCCACCTAAATTGTGAAAATTATATTTTGAAATTATTTCTTTGTGTGACCTATTCTTTTCCAGTGTTGCTCCAATATTGTGGATAGAGTTCAGACCAGACAACTTTTCTATTTATGCTTCCATTTACTTTTCCAGTCCAGTTTCTGTTCCCCTCACTTTTCTAAGATTATGGTCCTTGGACCTTTTTCTTTTTTCACTTTTAAATATTTCAGTATGTTTCTCTTACTGATAAATGCATTTTTAAAAATACAATACAATCAACATTCCATTATCACATCTAAAACTATGACCATATATTATTTGGTCAAATTTGAAAACTTCATTATTCAGATATCCTGTGACTAAGGGTTTATTTTGTACATTTGTTCTATTAGTTACTGAGAGAGGTGTGTTACATTCCCCCACCATGACTATAGATTTGTCTACTTTTGTCATTTATCCTGTCAAGTTGGTTTTATATATTGTGAAGCTGAGACTATCTTAGTAGATGCATACAAACAAAAAAATATACAACTTCCTGATGTACTGATCCTTTTATCATTAGGAGGTGTCCCTCTCTAACTCTTTACTAAAAGTAAAGAAGCTTCAGGAGATAAGTTTATCTGATGCAAGTATAGCTACACTAACTCCTCTTTATTTTTGGTTAAAATTTGCATATAATTTCATCCATTTATTTTGCCTCCACTGTTTTCCCATCTACTTCCCATGAAGTGATGGGACCAGATGCCATGATCTTAGTTTTCTGAATGTTGAGCTTTAAGCCAACTTTTTCACTCTCCTCTTTCACTTTCATCAAGAGGCTGTTTAGCTCCTCTTCACTTACTGCCACAAGGATGGTGTCATCTGCATATCTGAGGTTACTGATATTTCTCCTGGCAATCTTGATTCCAGGTTGTGCTTCTTCCAGCCCAGCGTTTCTCATGATGCACTCTGCACATAAGTTAAATAAGCAGGATGACAATATACAGCCTTGATGTACTCTTTTTCCTATTTGGAACCAGTCTGTTGTTCCATGTCCAGTTCTAACTGTTGCTTCCTGACCTGCATATAGGTTTCTCAAGAAGCAGATCAGGTGGTCTGGTATTCCCATCTCTTTCAGAATTTTCCATTGTGGTGATCCACACAGTCAAAGGCTTTGGCATAGTCAATAAAGCAGAAGTAGATGTTTTTCTGGAACTCTCTTGTTTTTTTGATGATCCAGTGGATGTTGGCAATTTGATCTCTGGTTCCTCTGCCTTTGCTAAAACCAGCTTGACCATCTGGGAGTTCACAGTTCACATATTGCTGAAGCCTGGCTTGGAGAATTTTGAGTATTACTTTACTTGCATATGAGATGAGTGCAACTGTGCGGTAGTTTGAGCATTCCTTGGCATTGCCTTTCTTTGGGACTAGAATGAAAACGGACCTTTTCCAGTCCTGTGGCCACTGCTGAGTTTTCCAAATTTGCTGGCATATTGAGTGCAGCACTCTCACAGCATCATCTTTCAGGATTTGAAATAGCTCAACTGGAATTCCATCTCCACCAGCTTTGTTCGTAGTGATGCTTTGTAAGGCCCACTTGACTTCACATTCCAGGATTTAAAAGATGTTTAAAAGACACTTGCTCCTTGGAAGAAAAGCTATGACAAACCTAAAGAGCATATTAAAAAGCAGAGACATTACTTTGCCAACAAAGGTCCATCTAGTCAAGGCTATGGTTTTTCCAGTAGTCATGCATGGATGTGAGAGTTGAACCATAAAGAAAGCTGGGCACCAGAAAGCTGATGTTTTTGAACTGTGGTGTTGGAGAAGACTCTTGAGAGTCACTTGGACAGCAAGGAAAACAAAGCATTCAACCCTAAAGGAAATCAGTCCTGAATATTCACTGGAAGGACTGATGCTGAAGCTGAGGCTCCAATACTTTTGTCACCCGATGTGAAAAGCTGACTCATTAGAAAAGCCCCTGATGCTGGGAAAGATTGAAGGCGGGAGGAGAAGGGGACGACAGAGGATGAGATGGTTGGATGGCATCACTGACTCGATGGACATGAGTTTGAGCAAGCTTTGAGAGTTGGTGATGGACAGGGAAGCCTGGAATGCTTCAGTCCATGGGGTTGCAAAGAGTAGGAGACCACTGAACAACTGAACTGAACTGAACTGAGGGTTTCTAGATGTGCTCAGCTGGAGAGTTTGTCTTCAATTAACTACTCTGTTATTGCCAGGAGCCAAAGATCAGTCCTGCTGCTTTGGACCCTACTGTTTTTCTTAGAAAGTTTTAGGCTAGAGTCATGGTTTCTCTACCATGTCCAACATGGTCATGCACCGGGAGCCTACAGACAGGCATTTCCTCAGCTCTGCCCATTTATCTCAGTACCTAAAGCATCGTTTTGACTCTCATCTTTTGGACTGGTGCTCAGTAAGTCAAGCTTTTCATGGTATAAAGGTGTTTCCATTCAGGGCCTAATTCAAGATCACGTCTTGCCACCTGATATAAAAATTTAATAATAAATTATACTGTGGAATAAGGCTGAAGACTAGCAAAGATTCTACTCTCTCAGATTCACAGAACAGTCACGATGTTAATGATAATACTGTACTTATAGTTTGAAATTGCATTCTCATCTACTTCTACATTAATTTCTTATAGGGTAAATGAGACACACAGGGCTTAAATTTTCTGATCCCAAGGCTAGCTAAGACTGCAATCTATTTAATATATAGACTATTTTTACCATATTCGACTACACTCTATTTTTTCTGCTTCTATTTCAGTAAATCTATGTGAGAGGACTGTGATGTTTGTTGTCTAAATGGTGGTCACTGCAGGAGGCCTCATCTACACAGTGGCCTGGTGCGTCTCAGACTTGAGCATCCCTTCCCTTTGTGATTTCGTCCAGGCCTCCTGATTAGGCTTCTGCAGCTTGGACGTTCTTGCTGTCCCAGCAGTGCAGAGCGGTGAATCCCCTCTACGCAGTTCCAGTCTCACGTTGTCTCCAAAGGTTTTCTGGTTGTCTCAGTAGTGCCCCACACTTCCTTAAGTAATGTCTCTGCCTTGCTCATGACCTCAAAATAGCAGCAAAATCCCAGCAGGGCCATGTGAAGCAGGCTTTGTGCTCCCTACGCCTCCTGAATGCAATTCAGTGGCTGAGGCTGACACCCTTGCCTCACTTCCACAATCATATAAACTTAGCCTGGCATTTTCCTGAAAACTAATAATCTCTGTCTAAACAAGTGAGCATTCATTAGGACTGAATATTCCAACTTGGGCTTCCAGTTCAGTTGCCCCAACATTCACATCTATGCAAAGAGTAATCAAGCTGTGAGCTCTCACCCCAAGGTTTGGTGTTTGGTGACACAGAGGTACAAGAGAGGATTACCTTCAGAATCTTTTCTGCATAAGCGGGACTTTCTGTCCAATTGGGGTGTCCACATGTATGAGAAGGGCCTCAAGTTCCTTCTTTTTAAGGATCTTTTTAAAAAATGTTTATATTATATGGGAATATAGTTGATTATATATGGGAGTATAGTTGAGTGAAGTCACTCAGTCGTGTCTGACTCTTTGCAATCCCATGGACTGTAGTCTACCAGTCTTCTCTGTCCATGGGATTTTCCAGGCAAGAGTACTGGAGTGGGTTGCCATTGCCTTCTCCAGGGGATCTTCCTGACCCAGGGATCAAACCCAGGTCTCCTGCAGTGCAGGCAGATGCTTCACCCTCTGAGCCACCAGGGAAGCCCGTAGTTGATTAACAGGCATATAGGAAAGTGATTCAGTTATACATATACATGTATCTATTCTTTTTCAAGTTCTTTTCCCATTTGGATTATTACAGAGTATTGAGCAGAGTTCCCTGTACTACACAGTCGGTCCTTGTTGATCATCATTTTAAATACAGCACTGTGAACATGTCAAGTTCACTCTAATACTGTTCTTTGGAAGGAAAGTTGGATATACCCAGTACTGATAATACCAACTGATAATTTTCTTTTTTAATATTTTCTCTTTGGTTTCTTGGCTCTATCATTACCACCATGTGATGATATTTGGTTAGTCAGTGACTAAAACTGCTAAAAGCAAATGATCAAATACAGAGTTGAACTCTAACACTAACCCTTCAAAAGCCAGGAACTGTTTTTATTTGTTTGCACCCCCAGGCACTGTCATCAGGTTCAGATAGGGGAAAAAAAAAAAAATGGATCCTGTATAGTCTGGATTAGCAGACTCTGTGAGCCCGTGTGGTCCCTTGGGACGTATAAAAAGGAAAATGTTTAATAAGTGGCTGGTATTTCTATGCTTTTTTGAGAAAGTTTAATTTTCACTTTTGTCAAGTTGCCCAGTTACAAGAATGGAGGTGATAACAAGCAGAAAAGTTATATATGTGCAAAATCCCTTGAAATTAAAAAATTAATTTTATTTTGCTTATTTATGGATATCCCAAGAGAATTTTAGTACTTTCTAGAGGGAGGAACTTAACCTCTAAAAAAAGAAAATGGATTCATACCAACAGTGGGAAAAGGCAGTTATATATGGAGAAAAAAGTGTCAAATTCATGTCTTTATATTTAAATGTAGCACGAGAGATTTCTGTCCATTTGTTCCAGATGTTTCCTTAAACCTTACTAGTCGTTCATTTATCTGTGAATAAAAAGGATTTGCTCTTTCTCATTATTTCTGCAGATCAAGTTGAGCACTTCTTTTGAGCAACAAATCAATGTTGTTAGGACCAGCTCTCACTTCATGGGAAATAAAAAACTGTGTTTCAAAACAAATTTTCTTCCACCTAATTTTTTTTCTGTATGAATTTACCTCTCACTCTTGATTAGAATCAAGAACTCCAATCTCAAGTGCATCCCTCAGTGTAAAAGTAGAAAATATTCTGTTGAATTCCCTGAAGATAAGAAGAATGATTATTGGGACATAAAGCCTGGCTTTGAAAAATTCTAGTATTTCTGTCAGTGAACAGAAATTTGTCATTTTATTGGGACACTTTAATGTATATTTATTACAAAGTACAATGAGGTTTATAGAATAGCTTGTAAATCTATTCTTGCCCCAGTAGAAATTTAGAATTGCAGAGAAATTCAGAATGAAAAAACAATCCCTAATATTCTATTGTACTTAGAAAAAATTAACCTAAAATGTATAAACTCTCAAACACCACGATACTTATGTCTAAGAGCTTTCACACATTCATGCATCTAGAAAGCACTCAAAATTTTTGCCAACCATACTATTCTCTGCACGGCTAAAAATTATGGTAAAAATTAGCTGTTTACTTTAAATCTACTTTTTATTAGCTTTGTAACACAGAAGAAAAGAACAATGACACACATATCCATGAAAATTTGGGGATCTGTTGGTTTGGGATATGTACACTGACTATGATTGTTTTCATGCTTCATATATTAATATAATGGTGCCTGTTATGAAACCACAGAAAACTTCAACCTTAGTTGTTTTTCCTTTATTAAAAATGAAGTATTTCTGGACTTCCCTGGTGGTACAGTGGATAAGAATCTGCTGCAGATGCAGGGGACACATGCGATCGCTGGTCGGGGAAGATCCCACGTACTAGGGGGCGACTAAGCCCTTGCACCACAACTACTGAGCCTGCACCCCAGAGCCCACCAGCCGCAGTTACTGAGCTCATGTGCCTACAGCCTGTTCTCTACAAGAGAAACCACTGCGAGGAGAAGCCCGTGAACCTCAACAAAGAGTAACTCCCACTTTCTGCAACTAAGAAAAGCCTGCATGCAGCAACAAAAACCCAACACAACCAAAACAATTAAAAAAAAAAAAGTATTTTCTCCCTAAAACATGGGGATGTTGAAGATACTGATAGCAAGTTTACAAGGTACCTGTATGGACTGCATTTTCTCATTTATGTAAATTTGTATAAGATTTTCTCTACACGTACACGGGCTCAGAGTCATATCTGGGGGTGCATTCATCAAAGTATAAAACAATGTTTTTCTCTGGTGAAAAGACTGAAGATGAATTCTACTTAAAATTTCATATTTTTCTTCATTATTTGACTAGTTTTCAAAAGAAGACATGATTTTTATCAGTATGGTCAAATCATGTATTCAGTTCAGTTCAGTTCAGTCACTCAATTGTGTCTGACTCTTTGCAATCCCATGAATTGCAGCACACCAGGCCTCCCTGTCCATCACCAGCTCCTGGAGTTCACTCAAACTCATGTCCATTGAGTCAGTGAT
>NW_011494616.1:2185735-2186955 GCF_000754665.1 Bison bison bison | reverse complement strand
AAGCATCAATTCTTCAGTGCTCAGCTTTCTTCACAGTCCAACTTTCACATCCATACATGACCACTGGAAAAACCATAGCCTTCACTAGATGGACCTTTGTTGTCATAGTAATGTCTCTGCTTTTGAACATGCTATTCAGGTTGGTCATAACTTTCCTTCCTGTATTGGATGCCCCCAAATGAAAGTTTTGTTCCTTAGGCCATTATTGTGGTTTTCAACTTGAAACAAGGCCTTCTGACCTCCTCAGATCACAGGCAGGGGGCAGCTTCTTGCAGACAGAGGCTTTCTAAGAGCACCTCCAGGGCTGGAACTGGCATAACTTCCTGGGAGCTTCTTAGTTATTCAGTTCAGTTCAGTTCAGTCACTCAGTCGTGTCCGACTCTTTGTGACCCCATGAATCGCAGCACGCCAGGCCTCCCTGTCCATCACCAACTCCCGAAGTTCAATCAGACTCACGTCCATCGAGTCAGTGATGTCATCCAGCCATCTCATCCTCTGTCGTCTCCTTCTCCTTCTGTCCCCAATCCCTCCCAGTGTGAGTCTTTTCCAATGAGTCAACTTTTCCCATGAGGTATCCAAAGTACTGGAGTTTCAGCTTTAGCATCATTCCTTCCAAAGAAATCCCAGGGCTGATCTCCTTCAGAATGGACTGGTTGGATCTCCTTGCAGTCCAAGGGACTCTCAAGAGTCTTCTCCAACACCACAGCTCAAAAGCATCAATTCTTCGGCACTCAGCTTTCTTCACAGTCCAACTTTCACATCCATACACGATCACTGGAAAAACCATAGCCTTGACTAGATGGATCTTTGTTGGCAAAGTAATGTCTCTGCTTTTCAATATGCTATCTAGGTTGGTCATAACTTTTCTTCCAAGAAGTAAGCGTCTTTTAATTTCATGGCTGCAGTCACCATCTGCAGTGATTTTGGAGCCCCAAAAAATAAAGTCTGACACTATTTCCACTGTGTCCCCATCTATTTCCCATGAAGTGATGGGACCAGATGCCATGATCTTCATTTGTTGAATGTTGAGCTTTATGCCAACTTTTTCACTCTCCACTTTCACTTTCATCAAGAGGCTTTTTAGTTCCTCTTCACTTTCTGCCATAAGGGTGGTGTCATCTGCATATCTGAGGTTATTGATATTTCTCCTGGCACTCTTTATTCCAGGTTGTGCTTCCTCCAGCCCAGCATTTCTCATGATGGACTCTGCATATAAGTTA
>NW_011494616.1:2185252-2185635 GCF_000754665.1 Bison bison bison | reverse complement strand
GCATACAGATTTCTCAAGAGGCAGGTCACGTGGTCTGGTATTCCCATCTCTTTCAGAATTTTCCACGGTTTATTGTGATCCACCCAGTCAAAGGCTTTGGCATAGTCTATAAAGCAGAAATAGATGTTTTTCTGGAACTCTCTTGCTTTTTCCATGATCCAGTGGATGTTGGCAACTTGATCTCTGGCTCCTCTGCCTTTTCTAAAACCAGCTTGAACATCAGAAAGTTCATGGTTTACCTATTGCTGAAGCCTGGCTTGGAGAATTTTGAGCATTACTTTACTAGCGTGTGAGATGAGTGCAATTGTGCGGTAGTTTGAGCATTCTTTGGCATTGCCTTTCTTTGGGGTTGGAATGAAAACTGACCTTTTCCAGTCCTGTGG
>NW_011494616.1:2178239-2185152 GCF_000754665.1 Bison bison bison | reverse complement strand
GCTGGCATATTGAGTGCAGCACTTTCACAACATCATCTTCCAGGATTTGAAATAGCTCAACTGGAATTCCATCACCTCCACTAGCTTTGTTATTAGTGACACCTATTTGCAGGAACCCATCAGTTATCACCACATTCTCTGCCCTTATCCCACTCAGCTGACAACACTCACTAGGCAAGGACATTCAGTTTTTGACCCCAGTGTGTCTGGAATGGGACCTGGTTATCTGTATTTTTTCAACAAGATTATCAGGTGATGCTGAAACACAGCAAAGTCTGGAGCATCTGGACTCAGCATTTCCCAGTGAATGTTCTTTGCTATGGGACAGAGTCTTTTGTGCTCCCACATTAATCCATTTGGTCAAAGTCTTACCAACCAGTGAATGACTCCTGAGGTGACTCCTCAGTGACATGGTGGACCGGAGCAGTGTCAGAAAAAATCTGGTTTAGAAGCCAGGCCTGATCACTAAGAAATAGCTCCCTCTTTAGCAGGTCCGAGAGCACAGGTGTCTAGTGAAAGTTACCTCAGCTTCTCTCTCTAGCTCATGAAGGCCTTCTAGCATTAGCACATTCTGATCAAGAATCCAGACTTTGGATCTGACAGACTGGTTTTGAATTCTGGCTCCGTCATTAGTTCGTTTGGCCTTTAGGAAGGAGCAGTTACTGTATCTACTCAATAAAAGTAATATTTAGTTCATAAGATGTTTTGAATTTTCATTTATTAACAGCTTTACTGAGATGTAATTTGCATGCCATAGAATTCAGACATTTAAAGAAAACAATTCATTGTTGTTGTTGTTTTAAGTCAATTCAGTTATACTATCAGCACTAATTCTAGAACATTTTCATTACCCTAAAAAGGAACCTCATACCCTAATGAGCAGTCATCCTATATCCTCCTTTCTTCCCCAGCTCCTGGTAACCATGAATCTACTTTCTATCTCTGTAGATTTCCCTATTTGGGGCATTTCATATAAATAGCCACATTAAAGTGGCCTTTTATGACTACTTTCTTTTGTATGTTTTCAAGTTTTATCCATGTTGTAGCACATACAATACTTATTCTTTATTATTGCCAGATATTCCATTGTATAAATATGCCACATTTTGTGTATCCATTCATCAACTGATGGACATCTGTGCTGTTTCCTACCTTGGGCTATTAGGAAAAATGCTGCTATGACCATTCATGTAAGATTTTTTGTGGACATTCATTTTAATTTCTCTTGAGAATATGTTTAGGAGTAGAACTCCTGGGTCATATGGTAACTCTGTGTTAAACAATTTGAGGGACTACCAAACTGTTGTCCAAAGTGGTCGCACTATTTTTACATTCTCACCAGCACTGTTTGAGGTTTCTATTATCTCCACATCTTTGTTGTCTGTATTTTTGATTAAAGCCACCTTACAAGTGAATATGAAGTGGTATCTCCTTGTGATTTTGATTTACAATGACCAGTACTCCTGCATGGAAAATCCCATGGATGGAGGAGCCTGGTAGGCTGCAGTCCATGGGGTTGCTAAGAGTCGGGCACGACTGAGCGACTTCACTTTCACTTTTCACTTTCCTGCATTGGAGAAGGAAATGGCAACCCACTCCATTGTTCTTGCCTGGAGAATCCCAGGGACAGGGGAGCCTAGTGGGCTGCCGTCTCTGGGGTCCCACAGAGTCAGACACGACTGAAGAGACTTAGCAGCAGGAATGATGTTGCCATCTTTTCACATGCTACTGGCTATTTGTGTATCTTCTTCAGAACAAGGTCTATTCAGATCCTCTGCCCATTTTTTAATTGGGTAATTTGTCCTTTTGTTCAGTGAGTTGTAAGAGTTCTTTATATATTCTGGACACAAGTCTCTTATCAGGTACGTGATTTGCAAGTAGTTTCTCCTTGTGGGTGGCCTTTTCACTTTCTTGATAGTGCTCTTTGAAATAAAACTCTCAGCTGGATGAAGCTCAGTTTATCTACTTTTTCCTTTGGTTTGTGTTTTTGGTACTGTTGCCAATCCAAGGTCATGAAGATTTATTTACTCCCCTGTTTCTGGCTTCCCAGGTGGCTCAGTGGTAAAGAATCTGCCTACCAAACAGGAGATGCTTACCAAGCAAGAGATGCGGGTTTGATCCCTGGGTTGGGAAGATCCCCTGCAGAAGGAAATGGCAACCTACTCCGGTATTCTTGCCTGGGAAATCCTATGGATAGAGGAATCTGCTAGGCTACGGTCCACGGGGTCACAAAGATTTGGATACAACTTAGCGATTAAACAGCAGCAGCTGTTCTGTAGAATTTTGGTTCAGATTAACTGAGATAATGTATGTGAATTCTAGACATGTAAATACAAGCAGAAAGTAATTATCACATTTAATATTATTATTCAGATAACTCTGGGCTCTCCCTGCCATCCTTATCTGGTTTCTCTAGTTTCCACCCAGTGCTTTTCTCTAGGAATTTCTTCTTGGTTGAACTGACTTTGATTTCAGCTTTGATTTCAGACTCTTGCTGATACACTGCCTCTGGAAACTGCATGACTTTTAATTTGAAGCAGATGAGCTGACCCTTGCTTAATCCAGGTTTTGGACTCTCCAGGAGGGGGCATCAGACAGACAAAAGAGAATCACCTGGAAAAATCAGCTCTAATCAAATAATTCCTACTATTCACTGAACACTTGCTATATGGAATACTTTTTGCAAATATTAACTCACTGGAATAACTGTAGCCTTTAAGAATTATCACTTCAGTGTTATCAATGAGCCAGTTGATTTCCAGGGAAGTTCAGTAAATTCCCAACATTTCTTAGGAATTGATGCCCTGAGGTTTGACTGAATATGAAGCCTGTGGTCTTTCTTGTATGCCACTGAGTCTTGCTGTTACAGAGTAGCAAGAAGTCTTGAAGCAGCATTAGAACTTCTTTCTTTAGAAGCTCTAAAATGTATTAAAATATAAACAAGAATAACCTCAGAGACTATGTTCTGGACTTGGAGGGCATTGAAGAAACTGGAAACCAACTTTATGGAACTCAAGGACTTGCAATATAGATTAGAATATAAAACACAAACAAGCAGCCTACCCTGAAGGCAGTTACAAAAGGATCCTGCCTCGATAAACTCAACATTTTCTCTTCTGGACTGGTTTAGGATGTTTGCTATAGTTCAAACACTGACTTAACTTTTAAGAAACTTGAACCTGACCAATTTCTCTAAGTTACTATGCTTACAATTCAAATACCCACCCAGGGGACAGTTAGCAGTACTTTCTCAAATTTTTGTCTGGGACCACCTGTTGCAGAATCCCTTGGGATGCCTATTAACATGCAGATTCCAGAGCTGGTCCCCACATTTTCTGACATACAGCCTCCTGCCTGTCAGGCTGCATTTCTAAGCAGCTCTTCACTAAAAAGCCAGAAACAGCAAGTAAGAGTTACTTCCTCGTTGCTGGATCCCACTTTTTTGCCTTTAAGAAATAGCATCTCCCCCTGAAGTTCTCTTTTACTATGGGTTCTAAACATTATAAAAACACAGGTTTATTTAAAGCCAATTAAAAGCATATCGGAGCAATACAGGAGACCCAGGTTTGATCCCTGGGTCAGGAAGATCCCCTCGAGAAGGAAATGGTAACCCACTCCAGTTTTCTTGCCTGGGAAATTCCATGGATGTAGGAGCCTGGTGGGCTACAGTCCACGGGGTTGCAAAGAGTCAGACACAACTGAGTGACTGAGTGCACATGTGCACACACACACACAAAGCATATATTGTTTGATACATAGTGATAATAATAGTAATGTCAACAAGTAATAACTAATAGACCAGGTACTATTCTAAGTCCTTCACCTAGATGTTAACACATGGAATCCTCACAAACATCTCATCTTATTGATACTATTACCTTACAACCCACAACGCTGCTAAGGAAACAGAGAGGCCCAAGGTCAAGGTTAAGCAGCTTAAAATTGAAAATAGCCAAAATTGGAACCCACAGGCAGTTTAAGCTCTTGAACATCAAAATTGTTTCTCTTTAAAAAATGATTTAAAGCAAAAGATTAAAGAACACAAATCCATATGTCCATCAATAGGGGACTGGGTTAAGAAATCACATATTCCCCAAACAATGAAGAACAGATGAAAAAATATGAAGAAGCTATCACTGAGCTAAAAGCCTGTGTATAATGTACTGCCTTTATGTGTAGAATAAATATTTTTCAAAATGACTTTTGAGGGATCTTATGTGCTGTGCATTCAGCCTTTGTTATAACAATTTTCTTTCCAATTGATCATTTGATTTTTGATATGGTTATGGTATAATTTGCCATGAAAAGTTATTTTTCTCTTATGTACTTGAATTAATCCTTCCTTTCATATCTTTTGGATTTGGAGTCATCACCAGAAAGAGCTCTCTCACTTCAAGGATATAATGAAATTCTCCCAATATCTCCTTGATGTTTTTATGGTTTCTTTTTACATCCAGGATTTTTAATGTGTTTTAAGTTTATCATGATATACAGGTGAGGAATGAACAAGATATTTTCACAACACCCATTATTAAATCACCTTCTTTGCCCCACTGATATGTGATGCCCTGCTTATCATAAAGCAAATTCTCTCATATATTTTGGATTTTTTGTGGATTTATTTTGTTCCTTTGGGGACCATGTTTTTGATTTACAAGGCAGCCAGAAGCCTTCACCTTATTTTGTGTGTGGTTTTTAAAAAAATTAATTTATATTTAATTGGAGGATAATTGCTTTACAATATTAGGGCTTTCCTGGTAGCTCAGTTGGTAAAGAATCCACCTTCAATGCAGGAAACCCCAGTTGAATTCCTGGGTTGGGAAGATCCACTGGAGAAGAGATAGGCTACCCAATCTTTTGCTTCCCTTGTGGCTCAGCTGGTAAAGAATCTGCCTGCAATGCGGGAGATGTGGGTTTGATCCCTGGGTTGGGAAGATCCCCGGAGAAGGGAGCTTTACAATATTGTGTTGGGTTTCCATCATATATCAACATGAATCAGATCAGTCATAGGTATACGTATGTCCCCTTCTTCTTGAACCTCTCTTCCACCCATCCTGTGTCGTACAGAAAATTCCCACTGGCTATCTATGTTACACGTGATAGTGTATATTTTTGCCATTATACTCAAATATTATTTCAGTCCTGTAGATACATTTATGGCCTATGTAATGTGCCATGTTACAGCCAATATCCCCTGGGGAAGCTACAGAAGTAAGGAATGGTGGTTGCACAGTGACGGCTTCAGAAGCAAACAGGTCGAGGAAAACACTGTCCTGGTTGATGAAGATTATTGTGCCACTCCCCTGATGAGACTTTCTAATTCAGATGAGACTGTCCACTCAACTCTGCAGGTACCTTTGGGAAAATAGCAGCCATGGGGATTGGGATTAATTTCACATCGTCTGCGACCCTGAAGAGAAAACATACTACCGCTATCCATGCACATGCCCTTGGCATTGTGTGAAAGTGCAGGATCAAAGTCAAGCCTTTCAACTTTCCAGACTCTTAGTTTGGAATGTGTGTCTGCTGTTGGCTTTCAGGATCTGCCCATATTCCCCTCAAACCACAACAAAATGGCAGCTTGACTCAAGAATGTGGAGAGAATGCCATAGGGGCTGCTCTAACTAAAGTCGCTTTTCATATCACAAAGCTCCAGCATGGGCCACTTTGTGACCCAAAGTCCCTTTAATCCCCTGGAAAGCCTGTTTGAATGGGATAGACTTTTGAACCATTTTTAAACTCTGCAGACCCCATATCAGACCCATGAGTCTCAAGTTACCCACGGATAGTGGGATAAGGCAGTGAGAGCACTGAGCCACAAGACCTGCGTGTGATGAGGCCAATGCTCCTGGTTCAACCCCTGCCCCATGTTAAGTTCCAGTAACCCCAGATGAATGTGAGTGTACTCTAAACCTGAACAGCTGGGAAGAAGGGGTCAGTCACAAATTAAATTAGGAGGTGTAAAATGCCGTGGGGAAAAAACACACCAAGATAGCAGAAACAGGTGCCAAAGGGCATCTTTTCACAATTTCTTCACAATTTCATTTCTTTATGTATGATAAGCAGCTAAGCTGCATTACAGAAAATTTCATGCTTCTTTGACCTTTTGATTTACTGAAGAGAAAAAGAAATCACACCTGTTGCTGAGTAGTATACTTTGTTCCCCAGCAATCTCAAGTGCTCAATTATTTCACATTGCGTATGAATTTAAAGACATGTTTTTTACATCTATAGATAACAGACTTGTGGAGACAGTGGGGGAAGGAGACAGTATAGCAATTTCGAGAGAGGCATTGAAATATATACACTACCACATATATGTATATATTTGTAACTTACATGCAGAGTACCTCATCAGAAACGCTGGGCTGGAAGAAGCACAACCTGGAATCAAGATTGCTGGGAGAAATATCAATAATCTCAGATATGCAGATGACACCACCTTTATGGCAGAAAATGAAGAGGAACTAAAAAGCCTCTTGATGGAAGTGAAAGAGGAGAGTGAAAAAGTTGGCTTAAAGCTCAACATTCAGAAAACAAAGATCAAGGCATCTGGTCCCATCACTTCATGGCAAACAGATGGGGACACAGTGGAAACAGTGTCAGACTTTATTTTTTGGGGTTCCAAAATCACTGCAGATGGTGATTGCAGCCAGGAAATTAAAAGACGCTTACTCCTTGGAAGGAAAGTTATTACCAACCTAGATAGCATATTCAAAAGCAGAGACATTACTTTGCCAACAAAGATCCGTCTAGTCAAGGCTATGGTTTTTCCAGTGGTCGTGTATGGATGCAAGAGTTGGACTGTGAAGAAAGCTGAGAGCCAAGAATTGATGCTTTTGAGCTGTGGTGTTGGAGAAGACTCATGAGAGTCCCTTGGACTGCAAGGAGATCCAACCAGTCCATCCTAAAG
>NW_011494616.1:2176907-2178070 GCF_000754665.1 Bison bison bison | reverse complement strand
ACAGAGGATGAGTTGGCTGGATGGCATCACCAACTCAATGGACATGAGTTTGAGTGCACTCCAGGAGTTGGTGATGGATAGGGAGGCCTGACGTGTTGTGATTCATGGGGTCGCAAAGAGTCGGACACAGCTAAGTGACTGAACTGAACTGATTCACATATATTTGGAGAAGGAAATGGCAACCCACTCCAGTATTCTTGCCTGGGAAATCCCATGGACAGAGGAGCCAGGTGGGCTACAGTTGATGGGGTCACAAAGAGTCAGACATGACTGAGCAACTAAACACACATGCACAGACACACATATATGTGTGTGTATATATGTGTGTATACCATATATGTGCGTATATATTTGTGTATACTATATATGTGTATATGTACACACATATTTACCATGTGTAAAATAGCTAGTGGGAAGTGGCTGTATAGCACAGAGAGCTCAGCCTAGTGCTCTGTGATGACCTGGAGGGGTGAGTTTGGGGGTGTGGGTGGCAGGGAGGCTCAAGAAGTAGGGAATATATGTATACTTACAGTTGATTCATGTTGTTGTGTAGAAGAAACAAACACAACATTGTAAAACAATTATCTTCCAATTAAAAACAAAAAATAAAGATGTGTCTTTTAGAAACCAACCTTTTCAAGCACTACGTGAACAGTACAACTGTCCCTTTATTATAATTTTTCAATAGTCTAAGGATTCAGTTCAGTTCAGTTCAGTCACTCAGTCGTGTCCGACTCTTTGTGATCCTATGGACTGCAGCACGCCAGGGCTCCCTGTCCATTACCAACTCCAGGAGTTTACTCAAACTCATGTCCATTGAGTCGGTGATGCCATTCAACCATCTCATCCTCTGTCGTCCCCTTCTCCTCCGCCTTCAATTTTCCCCAGCATCAGGGTCTTTTCAAATTAATCAGCTCTTTGTATCAGGTAGCCAAAATATTGTAGTTTCAGCTTCAACATCAGTCCTTCCAATGAATATATTCAGGACTGGTCTCCTTTAGGATGGGCTGGTTGGATCTCCTTGCAGTCCAAGGGACTCTCAAGAGTCTTCTCCAACACCACAGTTCAAAAGCATCAATTCTTCGGTGCTCAGCTTTCTTCACAGTCCAACTCTCACATCCATACATGACTACTGGAAAAACCATAGCCTTGACTAGACCTGT
>NW_011494616.1:2176382-2176633 GCF_000754665.1 Bison bison bison | reverse complement strand
TGCAGTCATAATCTGCAGTGATTTTGGAGCCCCCCAAAATAAAGTCTGACACTGTTTCCACTGTTTCCCCATCTATTTGGCATGAAGTGATGGGACCGGATGCCATGATCTTCATTTTCGGAATGTTGAGTTTTAAGCCAACTTTTTCACTGTCCACTTTCACTTTCATCAAGAGGCTTTTTAGTTCTTCTTCACTTTCTGCCATAAGTGTGGTGTCATCTGCATATCTGAGGTTATTGATATTTCTCCTG
>NW_011494616.1:2173561-2176282 GCF_000754665.1 Bison bison bison | reverse complement strand
CTTTCAGAATTTTCCACAGTTTACTGTGATCCACCCAGTCAAAGGCTTTGGCATAGTCAATAAAGCAGAAGTAGATGTTTTTCTGGAACTCTCTTGCTTTTTCGATGATCCAGTGAATGTTGGCAATTTGATCTCTGGTTCCTCTGCCTTTGCTAAAGCCAGCTTGACCATCTGGAAGTTCACAGTTCACATATTGTTGAAGCCTTGCCTGTAGAATTTTGAGCATTACTTTACTAGCATGTGAGATGAGTGCAATTTTGCAATAGTTGAAGCATTCTTTGGTATTCTAAGGATTGCCTATTCTTAAGTCTGAACTTTTTATTGGAAAGACTTTAGAAAGTTTCAAGCTTATATCACAAGACAACTGATGGGTTTGTCATAGTCCAAAGCAGTCTTCATGTGCCCCTGATGCTTCATGAATTCCAAGCAGGAGACCCAAAGTACAACATGTCTAGACAATGGCCAAAGAGCTTTGCCAGCTCAGCCTGCAAGTAAACACGGGGTTGTAAGAGAGCCACTTGTGAGTCTCTGGCTCCACTCACCCTTGCTGGGGGCCCTGCACATACTTGAAGTTTCCCTCAAATTGTCTCAGCGTTCCTTCACCTGGTCTTCTTGGCTATCCTTTGGCTCTCAGCCTTTTATTCCTTGTCCACTTGGGGTCACTGTGTTGTGCTATTTAATGCCTGTAGAGGGCATCACCATGGCTGCCGAGGTCCTCATTGCCACTTCTGTGTCCAGACACAAACCAATGAGCTCCATACTGAGGGATTATCTCTTGGTGTTGACACCCAAGTTCCTAACACTTCATGACCTCAGGATCTTGGCTTTATTCATTTTTGACCAATCTTCCTTTATACTTTTATCCTTCAGACTCAAAGTGGAAACAGGACTTGAGGGCCATTTAAATGAGTAATAAACTTCCTACTCTTCCCTTGAGGCCTACTATTCTTGAACTCTGCCCTTAGAAGAGGTTCTAAGAAGCTTCTTCCATCTCAAAAGTCTTCTCAGTCCTTCACGCCAAGGGAGCCCTAGCCAGCCTGCTCCCAGTCCTTCAGACATGTCTGAGTCCCTGGACAGACCTTCTGCTATGAGATTAAAAGCAACACCAACATGATACAACTTTGAAAATGTTATTTCTTCTTGGTTAAAATGCTATTTCTTCTTGGAATTGGCATTCTGAATATATAATCCTATGGATGTAGAACAATCGTTTTGTTTCCTTCCAAATCACTGGACGGCAGCAAGAGTCGGTAACTCACCAAAGAAATGGTCTGCAACCGTGGCTTTCACTGCACAGAAACAGGGCCACTCACTGATACACAGCATTAAATATGCTCCACAATCCCACGTGCAGCCCAAGTTTCTAGGAGTTATTCTCTTCAAGTGTCAGATGAACACAGCTAAGGCTCAAGGGAAGGATTTTGTCAGCAACCAGGGCACAGAGCCAGTGGGTCACAGAACTATAACTGAGAGTCTTATCTTAGTGTCCTTTCTCTATTGTCCCTCACTGCAAGCTGCCTCACTCCATGAAATAGCACAGGACAGGAATATGACAATGATCTTGATTTTCCTCTCCCAAAAAGTGATTCTGCTTTTCCTACTTTCTCTCCCTTGTAAGCTTTACTGGATAGAAATTTGCCATACTTGGGATGCTGGACACGTCCATGACATCTATCAGAAATCTCCTTGCCTCCAGTGCCTGCTGAGACAATCAGCTGTAGGCCACCATGCTCTATACCATAATGCACTTCCATAGATGACCAGACAGAGAATGGCTCCTGATCCAAGGTGGACCTCTGAGGTGGTCCATCATGAAATCTCCACTCAACAGGAATGCCCTAAACTGGATGCTAATTGGATGAATCAATCAAATCCTCTCTTCTGGACTGAAAACAAAGACACAAAAGAATGGAAGCAAATCACAAAAAATGTAGTGATGCCCTCCACAGAACTAATAAATGAATAAGTGGAATCCCAGAAAAAGTAAGAGAACAAGAAATAAGAAATGAATGAAGATAATTTGGGGGGGGGGCTTCCCTTGTGGCTCAGCTGGTAAAGAATCTACCTGCAATGCAGGAGACCTGGGTTCAATCCCTGGGTTGGGAAGATCCCCTGGAGAGGGAAAGGCTACCCACTCCAGTATTCTGGCCTGGAGAATTCCATGGACTTTATAGTCCATGGGGTCACAAAGAGTCAGACATGACTGATATGTTCACTTTTCACTTTCACTACTTTTCCAAAAATAATGAAATACACAAAATCACAAGAAGCTCAAATAATTGTTCCAAGCAAGATGAAAAGAACACGTGTGCACATAGACACATGCACCAGCACACACAAATCTAGATACATCGTAGTCAAACTGCTGTGAAGCAAAGATGAAAATAATCCTGAAGTCAGCTAGCATTTTTTTTTAAAAGGATACAATGTACATAAATAAACAAACAAGAATTACATCACACTTCTCATCCTAAACCATGCAAGACTGACAATAAAGTGACGTTTTAAAGAAACATGAGTAGACTTCATTTATTATTATTATTTTTTTTTACTTTACAATATTGTGTTGGTTTTGCCATACATCAACATGCATCCACCACGGGTGTACACATTTTTCCCATCCTGAACCTGTTAGAAAGTATTTTAGTTTCCTTCTTTTACAAGTGGTTGACCAGTTCTCCCAGCACCACTTGTTAAAGAGATTGTCTTTAATCTATTGTA
>NW_011494616.1:2172929-2173461 GCF_000754665.1 Bison bison bison | reverse complement strand
CATATATATGCATTAGTATACTGTATTGGTGTTTTTCTTTCTGGCTTACTTCACTCTGTATAATAGGCTCCAGTTTCATCCACCTCATTAGAACTGATTCAAATGTATTCTTTTTAATGACTGAGTAATACTCCATTGTGTATATGTACCACAGCTTTCTTATCCATTCATCTGCTGATGGACATCTAGGTTGCTTCCATGTCCTGGCTATTATAAACAGTGCTGCGATGAACATTGGGGTACACATGTCTCTTTCCCTTCTGGTTTCCTCGGTGTGTATGCCCAGCAGTGGGATTGCTGGGTCGTATGGCAGTTCTATTTCCAGTTTTTTAAGGAATCTCCATACTGTTCTCTGTTGGGGGCCAGAGTGAGGTACTCCGCCCATGACAAAGGTCATGAGGAAGGAGGCTCGACATACGCAAAGGCGGGATCGAGCCTCAGGAGTCCCCCTGGAAATCCTCGAGCGTCTACCCCCATAACCAGAGCCTGCCTACTTTACTACTTTGTGCTCTCACCTACACCTCTGACTTTA
>NW_011494616.1:2171965-2172829 GCF_000754665.1 Bison bison bison | reverse complement strand
TAAGATCCGACTGGGGAGGCCTCAGTGTCTCCTCTCCTTCGGGAGAACGGAAGGCGCCTGTGGCCTATGTAAGTGGTGCAAACTTCTTGTCTTGAAGTTTTATTGGTCTCCCGCGTAAACCAAGCCACTCAGCCTCTTTTCTCCACTGAATTTTCCTACTGAGCTATCCTTATTCTATTACTCTTTATATCTTTAATTAATATCTAATTGAAGCTATTGTATCCTGACCCTCACAGACGCCATCCCCGCTTCAAATACCCTGGATCAGCTGGGGCTGGACCCCGGCAGTTCTCCACAGTAGACTTCATTTTTGTTAGTAGTTTTAGATTTATAGAAGCAAGAGATTGTACATAGAGTTCCATAGACCCAGTCCCTCTCCTGCCTTACCCTCCAACTCTGCACATACTTTTCCCTACTATTAACATCTTACATTAGTATTGTATACCCATTACAATTCCTTCAGTTCAGTTCAGTTCAGTCTCTCAGTCATGTCTGACTCTTTGCAACCCCATGAATCGCAGCACGCCAGGCCTGCCTGTCCATCACCAACTCCCGGAGTTCACTCAGACTCTTGTCCATCGAGTCAGTGATGCCATCCAGCCATCTCATCCTCTGTCGTCCCCTTCTCCTCCTGCCCCCAATCCCTCCCAGCATCAGAGTCTTTTCCAGTGAGTCAACTCGTCTCATGAGGTGGCCAAAATACTGGAGTTTCAGCTTTAGCATCATTCCTTCCAAAGAAATCCCAGGGCTGATCTCCTTCAGAATGGACTGGTTGGAGCTCCTTGCAGTCCAAGGGACTCTCAAGAGTCTTCTCCAACACCACAGTTCAAAAGCATCAATTCTTCGGTGCTCAGCCTTCTTCAT
>NW_011494616.1:2171039-2171865 GCF_000754665.1 Bison bison bison | reverse complement strand
CCTACACCTCTGACTTTACGGGGGGCTGTCCCCTACCACCTCTTTCAGAGAAGGAGTTAACTTAGAGCTCCAGTTAATAAAAACTCCTGGGCGTGACAAGAGTGTTTTAACCTAAAAACTCCTCTGAAGGTTCTCTGGCCTGCCTGACAGGCTTGTCCGGCCACATGTGATCACTCACAGCCTCCCAACCGTGAGAGGCACGAGATGCTTTAAACCTTCTAAAAACAGGTTCCTTAGAAAAGTTAGAAAACTATTAGTATAAGTATAATGGGCTGATTAGAAATTGTATTGGTGAAGGGTTTTTCATTTGTTGAGCCAATGTTTGTTGCTGTCTCCACATCCCCTGCCCTTACACACATTAATGAATATATAGAAGAAATAAGTATTAACCTTTGATATTAATCATGTTAGACCTTAGGCTAAGTAAATTCTTTCCTTAACTAAAACCCACTACACCCTCACCCTATAGGAGTGTAACTTTATTTGGGTGGCGTCTGTTTTAAGAATAATCACCCCTGGAGAAATAAGTGTTGACTGGCCGCTGTCACAAGGAGAGGGTTGTAAATTGGCCAGAAGATGATGTAACACCCCTAAGACCTCTGTATACATTTGTGTGAAGCACCTGACTTTAATCAGGACTGCTGTCCCCGTGTGACTTTTGTATAACATCTCAGTGTATAAAAACAGACTCTGGAAAATAAAGAATTGGGATCAGTTTCTCGAAATACTGATCTCCCCATGTCTCTCTCTCTTTCACTCTGGCTGAGTCTCCATCTGGAGCGCGGAACCCACCATGCTTACTAATTATTCCTGGGCTTCTAAGATC
>NW_011494616.1:2162272-2170939 GCF_000754665.1 Bison bison bison | reverse complement strand
ATGAATCGCAGCACGCCAGGCCTGCCTGTCCATCACCAACTCCCGGAGTTCACTCAGACTCTTGTCCATCGAGTCAGTGATGCCATCCAGCCATCTCATCCTCTGTCGTCCCCTTCTCCTCCTGCCCCCAATCCCTCCCAGCATCAGAGTCTTTTCCAGTGAGTCAACTCTTCGCATGAGGTGGCCAAAATGCTGGAGTTTCAGCTTTAGCATCATTCCTTCCAAAGAAATCCCAGGGCTGATCTCCTTCAGAATGGACTGGTTGGAGCTCCTTGCAGTCCAAGGGACTCTCAAGAGTCTTCTCCAACACCACAGTTCAAAAGCATCAATTCTTCGGTGCTCAGCCTTCTTCATAGTCCAACTCTCACATCCATACATGACCACAGGAAAAACCATAGCCTTGACTAGACGGACCTTTGTTGGTAAAGTAATATCTCTGCTTTTGAATATGCTATCTAGGTTGGTCATAACTTTCCTTCCAAGGAGTAAGCATCTTTTAATTTCATGGCTGCAGTCACCATATGCAGTGATTTTGGAATCCCCAAAATAAAATCTGACACTGTTTCCACTGTTTCCCCATCTATTTCCCATGAAGTGATGGGACCGGATGCCATGATCTTCGTTTTCTGAATGTTGAGCTTTAAGCCAACTTTTTCACTCTCCACTTTCACTTTCATCAAGAGGCTTTTTGGTTCCTCTTTACTTTCTGCCATAAGGGTGATGTCTTCTGCATATCTGAGGTTATTGATATTTCTGCCGGCAATCTTGATTCCAGCTTGTGTTTCTTCCAGTCCAGCGTTTCTCATGATGTACTCTGCATATAAGTTAAATAAGCAGGGTGACAATATACAGCCTTGATGTACTCCTTTTCCTATTTGGAACCAGTCTGTACAATTCCTTATTGTAATATAATAATGTAGTTAAAGTAATTATGTAATGTACATTATTAATGTACAATTTTAACAATGGAAACTATGGACTACATTAACTATAGTTTGTGGTTTATACTAAGGTTTACCCTTAATTGTAGTTCTGTGTGTTTTGATACATGCTTAATAACATGTATCACCATTTGATTTACAAAATATAGTTTCCCAACCCCAAAATCACCCCTCTACTTCATCTCTCCCTTCCCTCCTCCCATACTCCTGGAAACCACAGATTTTTCAACAGTCACAGAGTGGCATATTTAAACTACTAATGGGGAAAAAATATGATCAAGCCAGAATTTTATGCACAGTGAAAATATTGTCCAAAAATTAAGAGGAAATAAAGACTTTCATAGACAACTCAATGACAGCCAATATGTACCACAGCCGTGTTAATAAAAATTTTCAGGCAAGAGTATTTCTACCGAGTGGAAACTTGAATTTGCACAAAGAATTGAAAAGTACCATCAGTGGTAAATATAAACATTTTCTTTTTAATTACTTTAAGAAATATTTGACTAACATAAAATAGTTAACAGTCTACTGTAGGGCTTATATGTGAAAATAAAATGTACAAGAACAATAAAACAATAATAAAGGTAGGAGGAAGTGAAAATATACTGTTGTATAATTCTCACATCACATATAAAACAGTATAATATTATTTTAAGGAAGCTGTGATACGTTACAGTTGTACATTTTAAACCTTAGAGGAATCATTAATTTTCTTTAAAGAGGTAAAGCTAAAAGCCACAAGAAAAGATAAAATGGATTAATAAAAATACTCAATCCAAAAGAAGAGGGAAAAGGGAATAAAGAACAAAAGGGAAAAATAAAAACTATAGCAAGTTTTTATTGTCAGGTTGCTTCATTTGTGAGCCTTTGTTCATACCCATATTTAAGATTTTTATGTCTGTATAAAGATGTATTTATCATTGCTTGATGTTCCTCTTTATCCCTGCTAATATTCTTTGTTCTTATGTCTGCTTTGTCTAATATTAATAAAGGCCTTAAAAAAATACTTCAGGCTAGACTTACCCATGGGCTATATAAATTCAACCATTTAATAATTAAATAAAGATGATTTAAATACTCAAAAGCCAGAGATAAGAATACACAACAAACAAACCAATAACAACAAAAACAGCCAACTATGGCTTATCAGTGAGAAACTTCTTAACACCAGAGCCCATGGGCTAAGTCTAGCCTAAAGTATCTTTTTAAAGCCTTTATTAATATTAGACAAAGTAGACATAAGAACAAAGAATATTAGCAGGGATAAAGAGGAACATTAGGCGATGATAAATACATCATTATACAGACATAAAACTCTAAGATGTGGGTGTCAACAAAGGCTCACAAAGACGCAACCTGGCAGAACTAAGACAAAACACGGCATCACAATTGCAATAGAGACTTCAACACCAACACTCCTCTTTCAGTAGCTGGAAGATAAAAACAGGGGGAAAAAGGGTAATGATATAGGCCTGAACATTACAGCCAAACTGTTTGACCTAACCAATAATCATTGAACACTCCACCCAAATACACATTCTTTTCAAGTGCACATCAACGATTCACCAAGATAGAGTACATTCTGGGCCACAAAACAAACCTCAACAAAGTTAAAAGAATATAAGTATGTTCTCTAATCAAAACATAAATAAACTAGAAATCAATAGCAGATATATGGAAATATCCAAAAATGTTTAGAAATTAAACATACTGCTAAATAACTCACAGGTTGAAGAAGGAGTCAGGCAGAAATATCTGTCTAATTACATGAAAATGAATAAAAAACAATTCCAAATTTATGGGATGTAACTAAATCATACTTAGAGGGAAATTTATAGTTTTAAATAAATATATTAGCAAACAAAGTTCTCAAATTAGTGATCCAAGTTTTCATCTTAAATAACTATGAAAAAAACAGCAAATTCAAGCGAAACAAAAAGAAAGATTAGAGCAGAAATAAACAAAACTAAAAGCATAAAATGAATGAAAATCAATGAAATAAAAATAGTTCTTTGCAATTATTAATAAAATTAATTAAATTCTAGCTAAACTGATGAAAGAGAGAGGAGGCAGAGCAGAAGGAGGATGGAGAAAAGAAAAAGACACAGATTAACAGTATCATAAGTAAAAGAGGAAATGGATCCCATGGAGCTTACATACATCAAAATGTAGGAGGGGAGTACTATGAGAAACTATGCCAAGGGACTTGATAACATGAATCTGCAGTTATAGCACACCCTTGGCGAAATATCTGAAGACACAAGGGGGGAACCTGCCCCTGGTGTCTAGTGAGTAGAGGTCTGGGATGCTGCTAAACATCCATCATGCATGGGATACTCTCCCACAACAAAGAATCATCCTGTCCAAACACCATTTTGGTTGAGAAACCCTCACTTAAGAGAAATGGACAAATTCCTTGGAAGACGTCTACTAACAAAGTTTTCTCAAGAGAAAAACAACCTGAATAATTCTATGAAAGACACTGAATCCACAGTTCAATACTTTCCACCCCAAAAAACAAAAGAACCCCAGAAAACTCTAGGCCCTGTGGCCTCACAGGTGAACTCTAACAATTTGGAAGAAACAATACCAATTTTTTATACATTCTTTCAGAATATAGAAGAGAGAACATTTTCCAACTCATTTTATGAAACCATTACCCTGTTACCAAAGCCAGACATTACAGGAAAACTAATGTCTAATATCTTTCATGATCACAGGCATAAAAAAATTTAGTAATAGCGGTTCAGATCCAACAATTTATAAAAAGGATAATAAATCCTGAGCAACTGGGATTAATCTCAGAAATGCAAAGTATATTCAACATTGGAAAATCATTAATGCATTTCACCACATCACCACATCAACAGACTGAAAAATAACAACTATATGATCACTGAAAATGATGCAGGCAAAGTATTTGAAAACCGTCAACATCCATTTGTGATCAAAACTGTCAGTAAATAGGAGTAAGGGGAACTCCCTCAGCCTGATGAAGGGTATTTACAAAAACCCTACAGTCCACCTCCAAACTTAATGGTGAAAGAACAAGGCAGGGACGCCACTCTCATCATTCCTATCCCGCAACAGACTAGAGATCTTCATCCATGAAGTAAACCAGGAGTGCAGGGGCGAGGGAGGGAGATGGGGAAGGGGGCATTCACACCAGAAATGAAGATTTAAAACCGCCTTTATTAACAGATGACATGATTATCCATATAGAAAATCTCAAGGAATCTTTACGTGGGCTCAGCAAGGTCACAGAGTAGAAGATCAATATAAAACATTGCATTTCTCTATATCAACAATGAACATTTGGAAGTTAAATTATAGTACCATTTGCAATAACATAAAAAATGAAACACTATTAAATCTAAAAAAAAAAATGTAAAAAACTTGTTTAATGAAACAAGACAACTGAGAAGTCATACCAATTCATGGACTGAAAGATTCAATAAAATACATACTTATTACATAACCTACCCATCCTTCTCAGAGAAATTCACCCAAGACAATGAAAGCATATGTCTACACACAGACTTGTACTTAGAGCTTACTCTGACACCAGCTGGTGAACTGAAATACAATTTTGATGTTTAATATCACTGCTGCTGCTGCTGCCAAGTTGCTTCAGTCGTGTCCAACTTTGTGCGACCCCCTGGACTGCAGCCTACCAGGCTTCTCCGTCCATGGGATTCTCCAGGCAAGAACACTGGAGTGGGTTGCCATTTCCTTCTCCAATGCATTAAAGTGGAAAGTGAAAGTGAAGTCACTCAGTCGTGTCTGACTCTTAGCGACCCCATGGGCTGCAGCCCACCAGGCTCCTCCATTCATGGGATTTTCCGGGCAACAGTACTGGAGTGGGTGCCATTGCCTTCTCCCTTAATATCACAATCCACAGGTTTAAAGGCACAGTCTCCAGCAAGACTGCCCTTACTCCTGATGCCAGCCACACTTGGGGGTGCCCAGGCCACTGGTACTTGTGATTAACTGGGAGTCACCACAATCCCCTCAGGTTCGTCAATTCACTGAATATGCTCACAGAATTCAGAAAAGCAGTAAATCATTATTATGGCTTTACTATAAAAGATAAAAATCAGGACCGGTCAAGCAATGAGACACCGAGAGTAAGGTCTGGGAGGTCCCACAACATGGAGCCTCCATGCTTTCTTTCCTCCCCTCAGAATCAGGGTGCGTGGTCACACTCTCTGCCACACGGTGGCAGCGCTCCCAGCCAGGATGCTCTACTGAGCTCTGATGTCTAGAGTTCTTACTGAGCTTTCGTCACAGAGAGATATGAATGAAATCATTGGCCACTGGCTGAATTCAATCTCCAGCCCTCCTCCTCTCCCCAGAGGTCAGCAGGCTCAAAGCCCCAAACCTTTAATCGTACAGATTGATTTCTGTGGTGATAAACCCTATCCTAAGTCAACTACCTCCTTAGTAAAAACTCAAAAAAATGATTGAAGGAACTCATTAAGAGCAAAGCAATCCTAATGCTCACACAAGTCCATGGATTTAAAGTCTACCTCCTAGGAACCAAATTCTTTATTACACAACAATGTTCATAGCAGCTTTATTCTTCATTACCAAAATCTTGAAACAACCCAAATGTCCTTTCAACTGCTGAGTGGATAAAGTAATTGTAGTATATTCATACTCTGGATTAGTATTAAAGATAAAAAGGATGAGTTACTGATATATGTAATAACATACATGAAGTTCAAAAACAATTACAGCAGGTTTTTGTTTTTTTTTTTTTGCATAGGCATTGTAAATGCAATAATTATCTACATAGCATTAGCTTATGATCTGTAGCATCAGAGGAATAAATCCTTTTTTTTATAATTACATTTAGTTCAGGGTTTTGCAACCTCAGTGCTATTGACATTCTGGAGCAAACAATTCTTTGTTGTGGGGTGATATATATATATATATATATATCATATTATACTATTATTATGCTATATATATATTATAGCATAAGATATATATTCTATCTTATACATAGGATATTTAGCAGAATCCCTGGTCTTACTCATTAAGATGCTGGCAGCAATTTCTCCAGCCCTGACAGTCAAAAATGTCCAGACATTCTCAAATGTTCTGAGAGAGGTAACTTATCCCCAGTCTAAAATTGCTAATGCAGTCAAACACAATTTTTACAGTTTTCATAATATTAACTATTTTGTGGAGACAAACATTACTTAAATCAGTGCAGGAAATTTGTGGCATTCAAATTATGCTTTCCATAGGAAAGCTCATCCAAATTTTGTGTAAGTTAGAAACTTTGGAGTATTATTACTTTTCACACCAGGTAAAAATATATAGTTGTTTTAAACCAAAATTATTAAAGCTGTCTAGTTTGTCCAAGTACTCCCTTTCTTTAGTAATAATATCTAGATTTTTCTGCATTTACACACCTAATTATGAAAACAAGGACTAGCATTTTTCTCTTTATTTCTTCTTGTTGTACACATACAACCTTTGTTTCTTATGTTATATCCCAGGTAATCAGGCCATTAATTTAAAGAATGGCTAATTTTTTCACCCACCTCTTTCAGCAAGTGTTTGAGTTTCATTAAAGAGCTAACAAACTAATCCAATGGATTTTTTTAACTTTCTCTCTGAAAATTATTTTGTCCTTTCATTTTAAATGTATTTAAGTCCTACCCACTTATTAATTTTGTAGGGACATAAGCAAAGGCATATGTCTATCAATAAATACATTTAGAAAATACTTCATACTTTGATAAAAGAATTTTACCCATCTCCTGAGCAGTGTAAAGGAACCCTGGAGGAGTTGAGTTTTGGATTTCTTGCTATTTCAGTATTTATATTTTGTTTTGTCTTTAACATAAAGCTCCTTTTCCTATTTTCATCTGCCTCACCATGGAGTTTTGTTTTTAAAGAAATGAGAAAGAAAAATCGGGTTACTCAGCACCTTTCGGGTTGCATAGGAAGTCAAGAAGATTGTGACAAACCAGAAGGAATCTTTTCAATTCAATCTGCAGTTCCATTCCACCATACATACAGACTCTTTTATAAAACTGTTATAAGAACCAAGGAAAGTTCTTAATTTCGATGACTCATACTCTACAACCACATGAAACCAATTTCAATTTTTGAAAAAAGCTTTGCATGAATTCTACTTGATGGTTAATCTGTATATCTGAAACAATTTGAGTGCTCAATCAATTCCCAGATGTTGAGAGATAATAACGTGGGTGAATGCCAGCCACAAACATAGTATTACAATTATATACAGACCATTTATAAAAGGCTAATTACTTCTTTTACAAAGACAGAAAAGTTTTTCACTTATACACACACACACACACACAAGAAGCAGGCTTACTTATACAACCTCATCCATGAATCAAATATAAAGAACAAAACTCACCAATTTGTCGTAGCAGCTTTGGAAGGAGAGTGGTCAGAACACAAAGGATGGAAGGGAGCCACTATCTTTCAAGCAGGCACAAAAACCTTTTTCCTTGAATGTCTTTTTAGCTTCTTTAAGCGCTGTGTAAATAAAGCAACATGGAGGATTCTACCTCTGGCAGAAGAAACGCCATCAGCGGGTGTAGGCGGCAACGTGAACTTCTTAATCTCGAGGCAAGACCAGGTATCGGCCTGGGTAAACCTAGATCTGCAATGCCAGTAAGGATTCTTAATACGCCTCAAGGCAGGCAAACAAAAAAGCAGATGGCTGCTTGAGAGAGAATCAGAAGGTCAGACCACAGAAAAATCAGCTTCTCCACATTGCTTCCACCAATCGAGAAATGAAACAGCTATGCGCTAATCAAAATCAGAACCAGATTGATCAAGGCTCAGAGAAAGAACCAGAGGGGCAAAGTGGGAAACAGTCAGCCAGGGTGAAAGCTCTAATTGCCGACTGAGGTTCATCTGAAGAGGCAAACTCAGGGCAGAAGGTGAGTCACCTGTGCATCTCCGAGCCCTTTACTAGTCAAAGGAAAACAGACACAGGGGGATTTTAGGAAACGCTTTTGCTTGTAAAGAAGACTGTGAGGGAATTTTCAGACTCTCGAAGGATTGGCCCACAAAATAAAAAGAACAAAAGTTATTTGAGATAAAAACTATCCCAGAAGTATCAATGTTACTGAGTTAATAGCCTGCTCATGGGAGTGAAACAGCTATTTTCTCATGTAATCTTTCATCTCACATTTTTAAACACCAAGAAAAACCTTGCTTTTCTTATTTATGTCAGTTGCAAAGTCTCTCTCTTCCCAGCTAGGAAAACTATGCCTATTTACATCAAGACAAGTGAGAATATTTGATTTTGCTGCCTCTAGCCTTCTCCTCTTGAAGTAGGGATAGGGGGCCCACTTACATGCTCCCTACACGACCAGACATAAATTTGTCAGGTGTTGCTTGCAGAGAAAAGACAATACCCAGAATCAAAGTCTTCAGTTCCTACTATATTTTGTACATGAGAGCACAGATCAGTTCAGTTTAGTTTCAGTTGCTCAGTCATGTCTGACTTTTTGCACCCCCATGAATCGCAGCATGCCAGGCCTCCCTGTCCATCACCAACTCCCGGAGTTCACTCAAACTCATATCCATCGAGTCAGTGATGCCGTCCAGCCATCTCATCCTCTGTCGTCCCCTTCTCCTCCTGCCCCCAATCCCTCCCAGCATCTGAGCCTTTTCCAATGAGTCAACACTTCACATGAGGTGGCCAAAGTACTGGAGTTTCAAC
>NW_011494616.1:2160576-2162162 GCF_000754665.1 Bison bison bison | reverse complement strand
CATGACCACAGGAAAAACCATAGCCTTGACTAGACGAACCTTTGTTGGCAAAGTAATGTCTCTGCTTTTGAATATGCTATCTAGGTTGGTCATAACTTTCCTTCCAAGGAGTAAGCATCTTTAATTTCATGGCTGCGGTCACCATCTGCAGTGATTTTGGAGCCCAAAAACATAAAGTCTGACACTGTTTCCACTGTTTCCCATGAAGTGATGGGACCAGATGCCATGATCTTCGTTTTCCTAATGTTGAGCTTTAAGCCAACTTTTTCACTCTCCTCTTTCAGTTTCATCAAGAGGCTTTTTAGTTCCTCTTCACTTTCTGCCATAAGGGTGGTATCATCTGCATATCTGAGGTTATTGATATTTCTCCTGGCAATCTTGATTCCAGCTTGTGCTTCTTCCAGTCCAGCGTTTCTCATGCTGTACTCTGCATATAAGTTAAATAAGCAAGGTGATAATATACAACCTTGATGTACTCCTTTCCTGATTTGGAATCAGTCTGTTGTTCCAGTTTTAACTGTTGCTTTTGACCTGCATACAGATTTCTCAGGAGGCAGGTCAGGTGGTCTGGTATTCCCATCTCTGGAAGAATTTTCCACAGTTTGTTGTGATCCACACAGTCAAAGGCTTTGGTGTAGTCAATAAAGCAGATGTTTTTCTGGAACTCAATTGCTTTTTCAATGATCCAACAGATGTTGGCCATTTGATCTCTGATTCTTCTGCCTTTTCTAGATTCCAGCTTGAACATGTGGACATTCACAGTTCACACATGGTTGAAGCCTGGCTTGGAGAATTTTGAGCATAATTTTGCGAGCATGTGAGGTGAGTGCAATTGTCAGCAATACATGAACCGTGAACGTCCTGATGTTCAAGCTGGTTTTAGAAAAGGCAGAGGAACCAGAGATCAAATTGCCAACATCCGCTGGATCATGGAAAAAGCAAGAGAGTTCCAGAAAAACATCTATTTCTGCTTTATTGACTATGCCAAAGCCTTTGACTGTATGGATCACCACAAACAGTGGAAAATTCTGAAAGAGATGGGAATACCAGACCACCTGACCTGCCTCCTGAGAAATCTGTATGCAGGTCAGGAAGCAATAGCTAGAACTGGACATGGAATAACAGACTGGTTCCAAATAGGAAAAGGAGTACGTCAAGGCTGTATATTGTCACCCTGCTTATTTAACTTATATGCAGAGTACAGCATGAGAAACGCTGGACTGGAAGAAGCACAAGCTGGAATCAAGATTGCCAGGAGAAATATCAATAACCTCATATATACAGATGACACCACCCTTATGGCAGAAAGTGAAGAGGAACTAAAAAGCCTCTTGATGAAAGTGAAAGTGGAGAGTGAAAAAGTTGGCTTAAAGCTCAACATTCAGAAAACGAAGATCATGGAATCCGGTCCCATCACTTCCTGGGAAATAGATGGGGGAACAGTGGAAACAGTGTCAGACTTAATTTTGGGGGGGCTCCAAAATCACTGCAGATGGTGACCGCAGCCATGAAATTAAAAGACGCTTACTCCTTGGAAGAAAAGTTATGTCCAACCTAGATAGCATATTCAAAAGCAGAGACATTAC
>NW_011494616.1:2157739-2160084 GCF_000754665.1 Bison bison bison | reverse complement strand
ACAGGGAAGGCCTGGTGTGCTGCGATTCATGGGGTCGCAAAGAGTCGGACACGACTGAGTGACTGAACTGAACTTGAACATTTTTTGGCATTGCCTGTTTGAGATTGTAATGAAAACTGACCTTTTCCAGTTTTGTGGCCACTGCTGAGTTTTCCAAATTTGCTGGTATATTAAGCGCAGCACTATAACAGCAGTAGTAGTGACAAATAGATTCAAGGGGTTAGATTTGATAGACAGAGTGGCTGAAGATCTACGGATGGAGGTTTGTGACACTGTACAGGAGGCAGTGATCAAGACCATCCCCAGGATGAAGAAATGGTTGTCTGAGGAGGCCCTACAAATAGCTGAGAAAAGAAGAGAAGCCAAAGGCAAATAAGAAAAGGAAAGATATACTCATTTGAATGCAGAGTTCCAAAGAATAGCAAGGAGAGATAAGAAAGTGTTCCTCATAATCTACAGATTCAATGTGATCCCTATCAAATTACCAATGGCATTTTTCACAGAACTAGGACAAAAATTTTCACAATTTATATGGAAACATAAAAGATCCCAAATAGCCAAAGCAGTCTTGAGAAATAAGAATGGACCTGGAGGAATCAACCGCCCTGACTTCAAGTTATACTACAAAGATACAGTAATCAAGACAGTATGGTACTGGCATAAAAACAGAAATATAGACCAATGGAACAAAATATAAACCTCAGAAATAAACCCAGGTACCTATGGGTAACTTATTTTTGACAAAGGAAGCAAGAATATAAAATGCGGCAAAGACAGCTTCTTCAATAAATGGTGCTGGGAAAGCTGGACAGCTACATGTAAAAGAATGAAATTAGAACACTTCCTAATGCCATACACAAAGATAAATTCAAAATGGATTAAATACCTAAATATAAGACCAGAAACTAGAAAACTTTTAAGCAGAACACTCGATGACATAAATCAAAGCAAGATCCTCTATGACCCACCTCCTAGAGTAATGGAAACAAAAACAAAAGTAAACAAGTGGGACCTGATTAAACTTAAAAGCTTTTGCACAGCAAAGGAATCTATAAGCAAGGTAAAAAGACAACCCTCGGAATGGAAGAAAATAATAGCAAATGAAACAACTGACAAAGGATTAATTTTCAAAATATACAAGCAGCTCATACAACTCAATACCAGGAAAACAAACAACCCAATCAAAAAGTGGGAAAAAGACCTAAACAGACATCTTTCCAAAGATGACAAACAGATGGCTAACAAACACATGAAAAGATGCTCAAAATTGCTCAGTATTAGAGAAATGCACATCAAAACCACAATAATATATCACCTGAGATCGGACAGAATGGCCATCATCAAAAAGTCTACAAACAATAAATGCTGGAAAGGGTGTGGAGAAAAGGGAATGCTCTTGCACTGTTGGTGGGACTATGGAAGATGGTATGGAGATTCCTTAAAAAACTAGGAATAAAACCACCACATGACCCAGCACTCCCACTCCTAGACATATACCCAAAGGAAACCAAAACTGAAAAAGACACATGTATTCCATTGTTCACTGAAGCATTATTTACAATAGCTAGAACATGGAAGCAACTGAGATGCCCACTGACAGATGAACGGATAAAGAAGTTGTGGTACATATACACAATGGAATATTCAGTTCAGTTCAGTTCAGTTGCTCAGTCGTGTCTGACTCTTTGCGACCCCATGAATCACAACACGCCAGGCCTCCCTGTCCATCACCAACACCCGGAGTTCACTCACTCACGTCCATTGAGTCAGTGATGCCATCCAGCCATCTCATCCTCTGTCATCCCCTTCTCCTCCTGCCACCAATCCCTTCCAGCCTCAGAGTCTTTTCCAATGAGTCAACTCTTCGCATGAGGTGGCCAAAGTACTGGAGTTTCAGCTTTAGCATCATTCCTTCCAAAGAACACCCAGGGCTGATCTCCTTCAGAATGGACTGGTTGGATCTCTTTGCAGTCCAAGGGACTCTCATGAGTCTTCTCCAACACCACAGCTCAAAAGCATCAATTCTTGGGCGCTCAGCCTTCTTCACAGTCCAACTCTCACATCCATACATGACCACAGTAAAAACCATAGCCTTGAACAGATGGACCTTTGTTGGCAAAGTAATGTCTCTGCTTTTCAATATGCTCTCTAGGTTGGTCATAACTTTTCTTCCAAGGAGTAAGCGTCTTTTAACTTCATGGCTGCAGTCACCATCTGCAGTGATTTTGGAGCCCCAAAAAATAAAGTCTGACACTTCTTCCACTGTTTCCCCATCAATTTCCCATGAAGTGGTGGGACCAGATGCCATGATCTTCGTTTTCTGAATGTTGAGCTTTAAGCCAACT
>NW_011494616.1:2156310-2157453 GCF_000754665.1 Bison bison bison | reverse complement strand
AGTGTGAGATGAGCGCAATTGTGCGGTAGTTTGAGCATTCTTTGGCATTACCTTTCTTTGGGATTGGAATGAAAACTGACCTTTTCCAGTCTTGTGGCCACTGCTGAGTTTTCCAAGTTTGCTGGCATATTGAGTGCAGCACTTTCACAGCGTCATCTTCCAGGATTTGAAAGAGCTCAACTGGAGTTCCATCACCTCCACTAGCTTTGTTCATAGTGATGCTTTCTAAGGCCCACTTGAGTTCATATTCTAGGATGTCTGGCTCTAGGTGAGTGATCACACCATCGTGATTATCTTGGTCATGAAAATCTTTTTGTAGTTTTTCTGTGTATTCTTGCCACCTCTTCTTAATATCTTCTGCTTCTGTTAGGTCCATACCATTTCTGTCCTATATCAAGCCCATCTTTGCATGAAATGTTCCCTTGGTATCTCTAATTTTCTTGAAGAGATCTCTAGTCTTTCCCATTCTGCTGTTTGCCTCTATTTCTTTGCATTGATGGCCGAGGAAGGCTTTCTTATCTCTTGTTATTCTTTGGAACTCTACATTCAGATGCTTATCTTTCCCTTTCTCGTTTGCTTTTCACTTCTCTTCTTTTCACAGCTATTTGTAAGGCCTCCCCAGAGAGCCATTTTGCTTTTTTGCATTTCTTTTCCAGGGGTGGCGGCCAGAAGGAGCAACCACACGTCCAAGAAGTGGTGGCTGCCCGGAAGCAGGAGGGCCTAGAGGAGCTATTCCATGTTCAAGGTCAGGAGGGACAGTGGTGAGGAGATACCCCTTGTCTAAAGTAAGGAGCAGTGGCTGCGCTTTGCTTGAGCAGCCGTGAAGAGATACCCCATGTCCAGGGTAAGAGAAACCCAAGTAAGATGGTAGGTGTTGCAAGAGGGCATCAGAGGGCAGACACACTGAAACCATAATCACAGAAAACTAGTCAATCTGATCACACTAGGACCACAGCCTTGTCTAACTCAATGAAACTAAGCCATGCCCATGGGGCCACCCAAGATGGGCGGATCATGGTAGAGAGGCCTGACAGAATGTGGTCCACTGGAGAAGGGAATGGCAAACCACTTCAGTATTCTTGCCTTGAGAACCCCATGAACAGTATGAAAAGGCAAAATGATAGGATACTGAAAGAGGAACTC
>NW_011494616.1:2154616-2155480 GCF_000754665.1 Bison bison bison | reverse complement strand
ATGAAGACCTACAAGACCTTTTAGAACTAACACCCAAAGAAGATGTCCTTTTCATTATAGGGGACTGGAATGCAAAAGTAGGAAGTCAAGAAACACCTGGAGTAACAGGCAAATTTGGCCTTGGAATACAGAATGAAGCAGGGCAAAGACTAATAGAGTTTTGCCAAGAAAATGCACTGGTCATAGCAAATACCCTCTTCCAACAACACAAGAGAAGACTCTACACATGGACATCACCAGCTGGTCAACACTGAAATAGATTGATTATATTCTTTGCAGCCAAAGATGGAGAAGCTCTATACAGTCAACAAAAACAGGACCAGGAGCTGACTGTGGCTCAGATCATGAACTCCTTATTGCCAAATTCACACTTAAATTGAAGAAAGTAGGGAAAACCACTAGACCATTCAGGTATGACCTAAATCAAATCCCTTATGATTATACAGTAGAAGTGAGAAATAGATTTAAGGGGCTAGATCTGATAGATAGAGTGCCTGGTGAATTACAGAATGAGGTTCGTGACATTGTACAGGAGACAGGGATCAAGACCATCCCCATGGAAAAGTAATGCAAAAAGGCAAAGGAAAAAAAAAAGGAATATTACTCAGCGGTAAAAAGGAATACATTTGAGTCAGTTCTGATGAGGTGGATGAACCTAGAACCTATAATAGAGAGTGAAGTGAGTCAGAAAAAGGTAAATATCATATTCTAATGTACATACATGCAATATAGAAAAATGGTTCTTAAGAATTTATTTACAGGGCAGCAATGGAGAAACAGATATAGAGAATAGACTTATTGACATGGGGAGAGGGTAGGAGAGGGTGAGATGTATGTAAAGAATAGTATGGATAATTTCATTAC
>NW_011494616.1:2151554-2154516 GCF_000754665.1 Bison bison bison | reverse complement strand
TACACCTATGGCTTATTCATGTTGAGGTTTGACAGAAAACAACAAAATTCTGTAAAGCAATTATCCTTCAATAAAAAAAATTTTTTAAAAAGCGTTCTTCAGTGATCAATGCAAAGAAATAGAGGAAAACAGCAGAATGGGAAAGACTAGAGATCTCTTCAAAAAAAATTAGAGATATTTCATGCTAAGATGGGCACAATAAAGGACAGAAATGGTATGTACCTAACAACAGAAGCAAAAGATATTAAGAAGAGGTGGCAAGAATACACAGAACTATACAAAAAAGATCATCATGATCCAGACAACCATGATGGTGTGATCATTCACATAGAACCAGACATCCTGGAATGTGAAGTCAAGTGGACCTTAGGGAAGCATCACTACAAACAAAGCTAGTGGAGGTGATGGAATTCCAGTTGAGCCATTTCAGATTCAAAATGATGATGCTGTTAAAGACTTGATCACCTGAGTTGAAATTTCAGCCTGATCACTTACCAGGTCTAAAACTTTGGTATGCTTGAGTTTTCCCATCTATAAACGAAAAAGTATCAATAGTATCTACACCTCAAATAACTGATTAGTAAGTGCTATAAAACTGTTTGCTGTTGGAATCTTATTGGAAATACACAAATAGGTTCCTGCAGCTTATAGGATTGCAACATATAACATTATCAGTCATTTTATTTCACCTGCATAACCCTTTCACCTGAATCTAAACCCTGCCATGTTTTCACTTCTAGGCTTCTACACAAGGATAAATCATAAGGGTCTTCAGTGCAATCATCACCTTCTACTAGCCATTTCTTTGGATCAAGGTATATAGCTGTGCAGAGAGTCAACATAGCAGGTATGACTGCTGTCCTTTGAAAGGTCTGCTTGTAATGTTGGTCTTTGTCCTCAGGTATTTGAGAACTTCAATTTTAGGAATATTCCTACCATTCCCCAAACTGATAAAACTGGCTCACCATGTGTAAACTGACATATGGTTTATGTGTGGAACACACTTTCCAGCATTTTGGTATGTCAGGCAGTCTTCAATGAGCTTCCTTAACCAACCATGTTTCACACCTGTTATCACAAGTCATTGCTAGGGGGAAATTAAGTATATCCTGCAAGACTGCATTGGGAGAGAACTTCATAAGCTTGTGGCCAGCTTCCCTCAAACGTAGCCATGTGCATCCTTTCTTGTGGATTTTCTTCTGTATTGCTTTGCTATAAGAAGTCTTTGCTTTATGACTAAAGGCACAGTCCTGTGAGCCCTCCTAGTGAATCAAGTGGTGGTCTTGGAGTTTTCCAACAAAGAAGTAGACCTATTGTTTTATTCCACTCAATGACACGTAATAGTTCATGTTTACCATCTCAATTAAAATATCACATTTCATACAATTCTTATACACTGTGCATTGGTAAACAGACACAAGTAAGTATAATCTTTATTCCATTAATTTTTTGTGTATTTGAAACACCAAGTTCTTGGCTATAAACAGACACAAGTAAGTTTAATTTTTATTCCATTAATTTTTTGTGTATGTGAAATAGCAAGTTCTTGGCTGCTGCTTTAGATCCTAGATCAAACATAGCATCCCCCTATTATATATGGATCAATGTCTGGCACACATTTTAAAAGCTGACCTGTATTACATTTCTCTCTTCTTTGCATCTCCTAGTCCCTTGGACTGCAAGATCAAACCTGTCAATCCTAAAGGAAATCAGTCCTTAGGGGGGAGGAGCTAAGATGGCGGAGGAGTAGGACAGGGAGAACACTTTCTCCCCCACAAATCCATCAAAAGAACATTTAAACGCCGAGTAAATTCCACAAAACAACTTCTGAATGAAAGCAGAGGACATCAGGCACCCAGAAAAGCAACCCAAGTCTTCGAAAGGAGAGAGAAGAAATACAGCTCCACCCACCAGAACACCGACACAAGCTTCCCTAACCAAGAAACCTTGACAAGCCACCTGTACAAACCCACACAGAGCAAGGAAACGCCACAATAAAGAGAACTCTACAAACTGCCAGAATACAGAAAGACCACCCCAAACTCAGCAATTTAAACAAGATGAAGAGACAGAGGAATACCCAGCAGATAAAAGAACACGATAAATGCCCACCAAACCAAACCAAAGAGGAAGAGATAGGGATTCTACCTGATAAAGAATTCCGAATAATGATAGTGAAATTGATCCAAAATCTTGAAATCAAAATGGAATCACAGATAAATAGCTTGGAGACAAAGATTGAGAAGATGCAAGAAAGGTTTAACAAGGACCTAGAAGAAATAAAAGAGAGTCAGTATAAAATGAATAATGCAATAAATGAAATTAAAAACACTCTGGAGGTAACAAATAGTAGAATAACAGAGGCAGAAGATAGGATTAGTGAATTAGAAGATAGAATGGTAGAAATAAATGAATCAGAGAGGATAAAAGAAAAATGAATTAAAAGAAATGAGGACAATCTCAGAGACCTCCAGGACAATATTAAACGCTACAACATTCGAATCATAGGGGTCCCAGAAGAAGAAGACAAAAAGAAAGACCATGAGAAAATACTTGAAGAGATAATAGTTGAAAACTTCCCTAAACTGGGGAAGGAAATAATCACCCAAGTCCAAGAAACCCAGAGAGTCCCAAACAGGATAAACCCTTATTAGAATTAACAAAGATCAAACACAAAGAACAAATATTAAAAGCAGCAAGGGAAAAACAACAAATAACACACAAGGGAATTCCCATAAGGATAACAGCTGATCTTTCAATAGAAACTCTTCAAGCCAGGAGGGAACGGCAAGACATACTTAAAGTGATGAAAGAAAATAACCTACAGCCCAGATTATTGTACCCAGCAAGGATCTCATTCAAATATGAAGGAGAAATCAAAAGCTTCTCAGACAAGCAAAAGCTGAGAGAATTCAGCACCACCAAACCAGCTCTCCAACAAATACTAAAGGATATTCTCTAG
>NW_011494616.1:2150080-2151454 GCF_000754665.1 Bison bison bison | reverse complement strand
GGCAATGGGATCATACTTATCAGTAATTACCTTAAACGTAAATGGGTTGAATGCCCCAACCAAAAGACAAAGACTGGCTGAATGGATACAAAAACAAGACCCCTGTATATGTTGTCTACAAGAGACCCACCTCAAAACAGGGGACACATACAGACTGAAAGTGAAGGGCTGGAAAAAGATTTTCCATGCAAATAGGGACCAAAAGAAAGCAGGAGTAACAATACTTATATCAGATAAAATAGACTTTAAAACAAAGGCTGTGAAAAGAGACAAAGATGGTCACTACATAATGATCAAAGGATCAATCCAAAAAGAAGATATAACAATTATAAATACGTATGCACCCAAAACGGATGCTGTAAGACAAATGCTGTAAGACAAATGCTAACAAGTATGAAAGGAGAAATTAACAATAACACAATAATAGTGGGAGACTTTAATATCCTACTCACACCTATGGATAGATCAACTAAACAGAAAATTAACAAGGAAACACAAACGTTAAACGATACAATAGACCAGTTAGACCTAATTGATATCTACAGGACATTTCATCCCAAAACAATGAATTTCACCTTTTTCTCAAGCGCACATGGAACCTTCTCCAGGACAGATCACATCCTGGGCCATAAATCTAGCCTTGGTAAATTCAAAAAAACAGAAATCATTCCAAGCATCTTTTCTGACCACAATGCAGTAAGATTAGATCTCAATTACAGGAGAAAAACTATCAAAAATTCCAACATATGGAGGCTGAACAACACGCTGCTGAATAACCAACAAATCACAGAAGAATCAAAAAAGAAATCAAAATTTGCATAGAAACTAATGAAAATGAAAACACAACAATCCAAAACCTGTGGGACACTTTAAAAGCAGTCCTAAGGGGAAAGTTCATAGCAATACAGGCATACCTCAAGAAACCAAGAAACAAGTCAAATAAATAACCTAACCCTACACCTAAAGCAACTAGAAAAGGAAGAAATGAAGAACCCCAGGGTTAGTAGAAGGAAAGAAATCTTAAAAATTAGGGCAGAAATAAATGCAAAAGAAACAAAAGAGACCACAGCAAAAATCAACAAAGCCAAAAGCTGGTTCTTTGAAAGGATAAATAAAATTGACAAACCATTAGCCAGACTCATCAAGAAACAAAGGGAGAAAAATCAAATCAATAAAATTAGAAATGAAAATGGAAAGATCACAACAGACAACACAGAAATACAAAGGATCATAAGAGACTACTATCAACAATTATATGCCAATAAAATGGACAACGTGGAAGAAATGGACAAATTCTTAGAAAAGTACAACTTTCCAAAACTGGACCAGGAAGAAATAGAAAATCTTAACAGACCCATCACAAGCACGGAAATT
>NW_011494616.1:2149396-2149980 GCF_000754665.1 Bison bison bison | reverse complement strand
AGACAGGAACAAGACAAGGGTGCCCACTTTCACCATTACTATTCAACATAGTTTTGGAAGTTTTGGCCACAGCAATCAGAGCAGAAAAAGAAATAAAAGGAATCCAAATTGGAAAAGAAGAAGTAAAACTCTATTTGCAGATGACATGATCCTCTACATAGAAAACCCTAAAGACTCCACCAGAAAATTACTAGAACTAATCAATGATTATAGTAAAGTTGCAGGATATAAAATCAACACACAGAAATCCCTTGCATTCCTATACACTAATAATGAGAAAACTGAAAGAGAAATTAAGGAAACAATTCCATTCACCATTGCAACGGAAAGAATAAAATACTTAGGAATATATCTACCTAAAGAAACTAAAGACCTATATATAGAAAACTATAAAACCTGGTGAAAGAAATCAAAGAGGACACTAATAGATGGAAAAATATACCATGTTCATGGATTGGAAGAATCAATATAGTGAAAATGAGTATACTACCCAAAGCAATTTATAGATTCAATGCAATCCCTATCAAGCTACCAACGGTATTCTTCACAGAGCTAGAACAAATAATTTCACAATTTGTATGGAA
>NW_011494616.1:2079064-2149296 GCF_000754665.1 Bison bison bison | reverse complement strand
AAAGAAAACTACAGGCCAATATCACTGATGAACATAGATGCAGAAATCCTTAACAAAATTCTAGCAATCAGAATCCAACAACACATTAAAAAGATCATACACCATGACCAAGTGGACTTTATCCCAGGGATGCAAGGATTCTTCAATATCCGCAAATCAATGAATGTTATACACCACATTAACAAATTGAAAAATAAAAACCATATGATTATCTCAATAGATGCAGAGAAAGCCTTTGACAAAATTCAACATCCATTTATGATAAGAACTCTCCAGAAAGCAGGAATAGAAGGAACATACCTCAACATAATAAAAGCTATATATGACAAACCCACAGCAAACATTATCCTCAATGGTGAAAAATTGAAAGCATTTCCTCTAAAGTCAGGAACAAGACAAGGGTGGCCACTTTCACCATTACTATTCAACATAGTTTTGGAAGTTTTGGCCACAGCAATCAGAGCAGAAAAAGAAATAAAAGGAATCCAAATTGGAAACGAAGAAGTAAAACTCTCACTATTTGCAGATGACATGATCCTCTACATAGAAAACCCTAAAGACTCCGCCAGGAAATTACTAGAACTAATCAATGATTACAGTAAAGTTGCAGGATATAAAATCAACACACAGAAATCCCTTGCATTCCTATACACTAATAATGAGAAAACTGAAAGAGAAATTAAGGAAACAATTCCATTCACCATTGCAACGGAAAGTAAAATACTTAGGAATATATCTACCTAAAGAAACTAAAGACCTATATATAGAAAACTATAAAACCTGGTGAAAGAAATCAAAGAGGACACTAATAGATGGAAAAATATACCATGTTCATGGATTGGAAGAATCAATATAGTGAAAATGAGTATACTACCCAAAGCAATTTATAGATTCAATGCAATCCCTATCAAGCTACCAACGGTATTCTTCACAGAGCTAGAACAAATAATTTCACAATTTGTATGGAAATACAAAAAACCTCGAATAGCCAAAGCTATCTTGAGAAAGAAAAATGGAACTGGAGGAATCAACCTACCTGACTTCAGACTCTATTAAAAAGCCATAGTTATCAAGACAGTATGGTACTGGCACAAAGACAGAAATATTGAAAAATGGAACAAAATAGAAAGCCCAGAGATAAATCCACGCACATATGGACACCTTATCTTTGACAAAGGAGGCAAGAATATACAATGGATTAAAGACAATCTCTTTAACAAGTAGTGCTGGGAAAACTGGTCAACCACTTGTAAAAGAATGAAACTAGACCACTTTCTAACACCATACACAAAAATAAACTCAAAATGGATTAAAGATCTCAATGTAAGACCAGAAACTATAAAACTTCTAGAGGAGAACATAGGCAAAACACTCTCTGACATACATCACAGCAGGATCCTCTATGACCCACCTCCCAGAATATTGGAAATAAAAGCAAAAATAAACAAATGAGATCTAATTAAACTTAAAAGCTTCTGCACATCAAAGGAAAGTATTAGCAAGGTGAAAAGGCAGCCTTCAGAATGGGAGAAAATAATAGCAAATGAAGCAACTGACAAACAACTAATCTCAAAAATATACAAGCAACTCCTACAGCTCAACTCCAGAAAAATAAATGACCCAATCAAAAAATGGGCCAAAGAACGAAATAGACATTTCTCCAAAGAAGACATACAGATGGCTAACAAACATGAAAAGATGCTCACCACCACTCATTATCAGAGAAATGCAAATCAAAACCACTATGAGGTACCATTTCACGCCAGTCAGAATGGCTGTGATCCAAAAGTCTACAAGCAATAAATGCTGGAGAGGGTGTGGAGAAAAGGGAACCCTCTTACACTATTGGTGGGAATGCAAACTAGTACAGCCACTATGGAGGGAGAACAGTGTGGAGATTCCTTAAAAAACTGGAAATAGAACTGCCTTATGACCCAGCAATCCCACTGCTGGGCATACACACTGAGGAAACCAGAAGCGAAAGAGACACGTGTACCCCAATGTTCATCGCAGCACTGTTTATAATAGCCAGGACATGGAAGCAACCTAGATGCCCATCAGCAGATGAATGGATAAGAAAGCTGTGGTACATATACACAATGGAGTATTACTCAGCCATTAAAAAGAATACATTTGAATCAGTTCTAATGAGATGGATGAAACTGGAACCTATTATACAGAGTGAAGTAAGCCAGAAAGAAAAACACCAATACAGTATACTAACGCATATATATGGAATTTAGAAAGATGGTAACAATAACCCGGTGTACAAGACCACAAAAGAGACACTGATGTATAGATCAGTCTTATGGACTCTGTGGGAGAGGGAGAGGGTGGGGAGATTTGGGAGAATAGCAGTGAAACAGGTATAATATCATGTAGGAAACGAGTCGCCAGTCCAGGTTCGATGCACGATACTGGATGCTTGGGGCTGGTGCACTGGGACGACCCACAGGGAGGGTATGGGGAGGGAGGAGGGTTCAGGATGGGGAACACAGGTATACCTGTGGCGGATTCATTTCGATATTTGGCAAAACTAATACAATATTGTAAAGTTTAAAAATAAAAAAAAAAAAGGAAATCAATCCTTAATATTCATCAAAGGGACTGATGCTGAAGCTCCAATACTTTGGCCACCTGATGCAAAAAGCTCATTGGAAAAGACCCTGATGCTGCGAAAGGTTGAAAGGAGGAGGAGAAGGGGACGACATAGGATGAGATGGTTGGATGGCATCACTGACTCGATGGATGTGAGTTTGAGCAAGCTCTGGGAGATAGTAAAGGACAGGGAAGCCTGGTATGCTGCAGTCCATGGGGTCGCAGTCAGACACGACTGAGCGACTAAACAACTCCTTGATCGGGCTTCCCAGGTGGCTCAAATGGTAAAGAATCTACCTGCAATGGAGGAAATCTGGGTTCAACTCCTGGGTCGGGAAGATCCTCTGGCTCCCCACTCCAATGTTCTTGCCTGGAGAATTCCATGGACAGAGGAGCCTGGCTGGCTTACAAAGAGTCCACTGGGTTGCAAAGAGTTGGATGTGACTCAGCAACTAACACTTCACTCTTTAATCATATCAGCAAGATCCTTGGCAAGTACCTTTCCTCCTCCTGATGAGACAATACTCTATTATCCCTCACTGAATTCATTATTCTGGTACCCAGAGGCAAATTCAACTTCAATATGTGCCATAATTTTTCAAATTCTCCTTTCTTTCAAACACTGAACTCTGCATTGGAATGATAAGTTTAAAAAAACCCAGAAAAACAAAAACAAAACCCCCCATAACACTGTGTCCTAAATCCATTGGTTTTGTCTCAAGTTTCTATTTCCTAATTTAACAAGGCTTCACTTTGTTTTCTTCTCCCCTGAAGTGTAAGTCTTAGTTGCCCAGTCATGTCCGACTCTCTGAAACGCCATGGACTGAAGCCCACCAGACTCCTCTGTCCATGGAATTCTCCAGGCAAGAATACTGGAGTGGGTAGCCATTCCCTTCTGCAGCGGATCTTCCCGACCGCAGGATCGAACCCGGGTCTCCTGCACTGCAGGCAGATTCTTTACCATCTGAGCCACGTGGGAAACCCATTCATAGGTATTTATAAGAAAACATTCTATAGTTAACTAAGTTTGGGAAGTTAGAAAAACAAAGTTAAACAGAGTTCTTTATTATATAACTTTTTAGAAACTTTGATACAATCATTTGAATTGTAAAGGAAGATTTCAGGGTTTTGGATAGTATATAGATTTGCGTAAGTTACATAAAAGTATAAAATTATTTCTTCATGAACATCTTAAAGGGGTCAATATTTTACAGTAAGTATTTCGAGAAACAATATGACTGCCCCTGATAGGGGAGGAGTAATCACACTGATGTCTGAGAAGTCTGTGGATCCAGATGAAGATGGCTACAAATACCATGACCAATGAGGCAGAGCTACATTGCACAGTACTGAATCTATTGCCTTTAAAACTGAAACCTCATAATAGCAGGCATATTATGAATTTAAAATGAGGTCAAACAAAAATTGTTAACAGATTACTTATAGGTCTTTCTCTTTATGGGAAAATTATAATTTTGTATGTAGGGAAGAATGAAGTTTCTTTAATGCTGAGGTACTAAATTACTTGCCCCATGAAAGGAAAAAGTAAATTCAGTTTGTTGTAGTAAGTCAGTAATCACCCAGTAGTTTATCCATCAACCTAGGACTTGAGTTGCTTGATTTCCAAATTGAAAAGAAAGCAAAATACACACAGATACTAAAGGTAAGACAACTGAACAAGCACTTTTTAAAAGTAATAAAAATACATCACAATGAAATAAAATTCAACAAAAAGGTTTGTTAATACTTTATTAGTATTTTCTAATGGACAAAACATAATGCAAACCAAATAAAATTTTAAATCTTTTTAGTTCAATAAAAATAACTGACATTCTGATTGCTGTTTCTTCTTTGTTAAAGAAGTATTGATAGAATAGTTAGGCACACAGTTGACACTTATTGTACAATGATATGCACAAGTTATCTTTAAACAATTGTAATCCTAAAATGTGCTCTTTATATTTTTCCCTTGTAATACAGGAGCCATGCTCCTATAAGCAAAATTTACTAATAACAAAAGAATTTTACAAGGAGTGACAAAACGACTTTTAAAACAAGTCCTTAAATAAAAGGATGCAGCAACAACGGAATGTTAAGTTGTTGGGTTAAGAAGACAGTTTAACTAGATCTCAAAACATTAAAAATTCATTTATTTTACAATTACTCAAATACACATGCATTAAATGAAAATATTGCACAAATTAAAATTTTAGATTGTGAAATTTTATATTGTTCTTAAATTTTTAAAAATTGGTACACTTTCTAGTAGCACTTAACTGTTTGATTTTTTTCCAAACACCCGCAGCAGAAACTTAAAATGAAGGAACTGCTATATTCAAGAAAGTTTTAAATGTTTTTTAAAATAAAAATTAAGGCTAACCAAGTGCATCCATTGGTCAATGGCACAATTGTTTTCAGCAACTATTCAGAAAACCCTAATCACAGGAAATGCCCATCTTAGTATTATATTTAAATCATACAATCAATTTTTTAGAGGAATGAACTGTAAGTTAGTAGTGATGGTTTCTAAATAGTTTATGTTACCTGAAAAATCAGAAAAACTCAAATAAAGAATGATTAATTTTGAAGGTTCTTGCCTAAAGGCACCACTGACTTAAAAACACATTCAAAAATCAAATATCAGAAGACATAAAGCCTCTTCCTGTATATATTCATATATGCAATAAAAGCATTAAATGTAGTAACTTCATTAAACATAGTACACTGTACTTGACTTATGGGTTAAATATTTTACACACAGCTCGACCAAATCACTCAAAAAGTATATCTAATTTTAGCATGACCACAGCTTTCTCTGATGTAAAACAGAGATGTGCAAAGAGAAGATGCACAACCGTTTACATAGACTACCATTTGACATTTCTGCTTCTGAAATATAAACTCTTTTAAACAAAAATTATTTTAAAAACCCACTTACTCTAATAGTTTTTGGTATGACTGCAGTTATCTTGCAGGGCTTCATGAAAATCTGCAATACTGCATGACCTTTCCCTGGTTGATGGCCAGCGTTCCTCACATTATCTAGAAATGCTTTTTCACATGTACACAGTAGACTCTTACATGAATTCTGTTTACTCTTAATATTTACTTATGTCAAAAATATACTGGAAATGGGCAGGGGTGTATCTTAAAATCATTGCACTTATGGCCATGCTGACGCTTCCTACAGACATGTTTCACATGTTTCTTCTAAAGCCTGGGGCAGGAAGATACATTGAGAAGAAATATTATTTCTTCCACCAGAGTCAATAAAGATCTTTTCTCATTTGGAAGTTTAAATGAAAGGGATTTATGTAATTCTGAAGACATGCAACACAGGCTGAATATATGCAAACTCTAAGTATGCATAACAGCATTGTTAATAAATATGATCATTATCATAAAGCTTTAGAGGAAGGCTTTATTCTATCAGGCTTTGCTTCATAAGTAGGATCTCAGCAAGAACAAGACAATAACATCTTGTCCCAATCTTAAAACTCCCAAACAACTGGGATACCAATACTCTGTCCCTTTATCCTAAGCACCCGAAAGTTCTTTTAACACCAGCATCTTGGCTCAGTGGTCTGATAAATAGCTTCACTATTATAAGGTTTTAGTGTTAAATATTTTTAAAACAAAAAACGCTGAGACACCCAAACACTTAGTGGAAGTTAAACTATGCAGAAGTCCTGCATATAAAACATATGAAGACTTCCAAGATGGACAAATGGAGACTGAGAAAACGAAAGGAAATGCAGAAGCTCCAAAACTGGAAAAGGTATTTTGTTGTTGGTATAAAATTATTTTAGGGACTTAAATGTATACACCAAGGGGTTTTGCCAACTTGCTTTATTTAGTAGAATTTTACATTATGCAAAATATAAATAAAAGCATATTTTAAAAAATATTATAGTTCTGTTTTCATTATTTCTTTTCATATATGTACACTGTAATAGTTAGGAATTTGTATGTTTACATACAACTTATAAGCTCATTTAATCCTTTGATTTGCTATTTTTGCAATCACCTAACGTATGTCTAGATCACACAATTTAAAATTATCATAGAGTAACTTTCAGGAGTACTTTTTTTAAATTTCCATATTTTAAGAAGTATTTGGCAGTTCCTTCAACAAATTCTAACCCCTATTATATAATCAGTAATCTCTTAAAGAAAGCTGTAATAACTTCAAAACTTAAGAGCCACCATATGCTTCTTTTTGCACACAGAATGCCAAAATAAAACTTAATTATGAGTACCATAAGAGCAAAATAGAGCCCTTAAGACATAGAAGAATTACTTAAAATCTGTTTTCTACCAATGAATAACAAATCCAATCAAACTTTGGTTGTGACTGGTTTTATTTTACATTAGGTTCTTATGTCATGAAAACAAAAGTGTAATTTGGATATGTCACTTCATACTTTAAGGGCATTCTGTCATTTTCCCTAGACCTGAAACAGATGTTTCAAAGATCATTCACCTGGCTAATCTACACTGTATCAAAATTCCGACAAAGATATATAAAACCATTATGCAAAACAAACCCCTCCAAACAGTACATTGCACGGTTTCCCACTGTTAAACAAATTAGCCAATTTGTCTGTGAACCATTGTTTTGTGCTTTCCTTAGCTCTCATATATACACTCTGGCACTTTGTCATTGCTGGAGAATGCTGATTAGTTTGAAACGGAAGAGACCAATGTCATCCTTGCTTGAGCTGTAGGCAGTATCCTCTCAGTGTTGCAAAAATATGCACCAAATCATTTAAGACACAGAAATCTCTCTTGGTACAAGTGGCTGGATTATAGACAATGATGAGAAGAATGGCAGTCATATGGATGTATTAATAATCTATTCTGAGACACTAAAAGACTGGTGCAGACACAACAGTATATGAGTTAAGCCCCAGAAGATCCGTCCATACCATTAGTCCTGGACAAAATGAACACCAGTTTCAGAGATTGGAGTGTCACCTTTTCTGTAAAGAAGGCGCTTGAGTAGTTTGAAGTTTCTGTTTATATTTTTGCATCTGCTTTGACCGTGAATGCAGTTTGTTGAAAAGTTCACGGAATTTATACTGTGGAAATAAGGTTTCCAAAAAGCCTTCCAAAAAGACATAAACCATTCTCCTATTTAACTGGTTGTGCTGAAACATTTCAAAAACACGAAGAATACCTTTCCGTGTTGTCTCAGCTCCAATAATGTGCTTCAGTTCATCTAAATAAGGGGAGGGGAAATAAACACAATTCATTATTCAAAGGAAATACAAAAGTATTCTAAGTTAAAACATGTAAAGTACACATTTGAGTGACTGATAAATAGCCAGTATTCAGAGAATGACCTTAATATAAGTTTAATAACTGACTTAAAACTTACATACATCAAAAGTATGGACACACTTGTATGGTATTGGGAGACAATACAAACAACAGAAAAAGCAGAACCCAGACTCAGAAACCCCAAATTAAGCGTTATAATCTTGTCCCTAATGTCACTCAGCTGTGTCAGACTCTTTGTGACCCCACGGATGGCAGACCACCAGGCTCCTCTGTCTGTGGGATTTTCCAGGCAAGAATACTTGAGTGGGTTGCCATTTCCACCTCTATGGGATATTCCCAATACAGGGATAGAACCCACGTCTCCTGTGTCTCCTGCATTGGCAGGTTGGATTATTTACCACTGAGCCATCTGGGAAGCCCTGTCCCTTAATACCTATATAACTCACCCACCCTGAGTTTCTTTCCTCATCTGTAAAATGGGAATTTATAATAACCAATATCATTATTACTGTGAGAATTTATAAAGCTTTGATGAGATAAAGTGAAAAGTGATCTGTAAACTCTAAAACACTATAAAAATATTCTCCATCTAATGCACAATGAGAAATACTACAAACAAATGCGGAAACTTGATCTCTGATTTAAAAAAACTTGCAACACACTAACAGTGCATTGGCAGGATCTGATTGGTACAAACAGATAAAGGATTTAAGAACATGAATAAGGAAATGAGCACCAAGTGTGGAAAACATACAAACAAATGGGGTGGAACAATTTGGCTCCGTTTTAGGATTCCTGTAAAAGAAAGTGGTGAAAAGAATGGAAAACTGACCGTGCTCCAACTGGCAGGGTGAGCACACTTGGAGTTACTCACAGGCAACATGAAGTTACTAGAGACACCTGAGTGTGGGAACATCATGTAGGATCATTCTTAATTATTTATAAACAGGGCCCCCAAAACAACACTTTATTGCTTTCAAAAGAAACATGCAACTCCTAAAAAGTATGTTTCTAACTAGGGTACAATAAAATTTTAAGCAAATAGTTTTAAATTCACTAAAAAACAGGTGAGGAATTCTGTACATATAAAAATACTTATTTTTATATCTTTCCTCACTTCCTTCAAGTCTTCATGTAAGTGTCATCCACTCACAACTGCAACTCACCTGTCACTTCCACTTTCCTGCACTATCTGTCTCCTCGGCTCTTAGCACTATCCAATATACTGTGCTTCATCTATTTCTTTTGTATGTCTTCTGTGTCCCCCTAGTAGAATGTAAACTCTAAGGAGGCAACGATCAGTGTAAAGAATAGTGTCTAGCTCATGAAATGCTCTCAATAAACATTCATCGTATAAATGCATTAAGATTTCTTTCTACTCCATAACTGAGTACATCTAAAGCACCATCCGGTTTATTCTAAAAGTATATGAATATCCTAGGCTACTGTTTCTCTTTATTTTTCTAAAATGTTATTCCTGTAACTTGCTTTTTATCTCCAAACGCAAAAGTATAGTCTATAGAGTGGAATAAAAAGCCATGTGGCAAATATCCAATTTAATGGACAGAAGAGAAAGTTGATTAAAATCTACAATGAAAATTTAGTTTAAAGAAAAACAAAATTATAGGAAAAGAAATAGATGATATTGAAAACGTAAATATTTTTCTATTCCCTACATCCATAATTAAAATGTGGAGAAGAGATATCTAGGTATTTTAAAAGACATTTATCACCATAGGAGAAATCAATCACCCAACTAAACAAAACTTCTCTTACTGAGAGAAGACAAATGGACAAAGTAAATCTAAGTTAGTGAGATAGTAGAGTTCTAAAATAATTCATATTACACCAAAAGAATGCCACCATGTATACTTTCTTTAGGATCATGTTTTAGCAGAGATTAAGCATGTTTCAAAGGCATTCTTTGAGAAAATGTGTTTGTTCTCTTAAACAGAACAAATATTCTTTCTGAAAACCTCATACTTCATTATCATTATACTTTATTATTAGCCCTTTCATCTGTCATGGGCTTCCCTGATAGCTCAGTTGGTAAAGAATCTGCCTGCAATTCAGGAGACCCTTGTTTGATTTCTGGGTTGGAGAGATCCCCTGGAGAAGGGAAAAGCTACCCACTCCCGTATTCTTGGGCTTCCCTTGTGGCTCAGCTGGTAAAGAATCCACCTGCAATGCAGGAGACCTGGGTTCGATCCCTGGGTTGGGGACATCCCTTGGAGAAGGGAAAGGCTACCCATTCCAGTATTCTAGCCTGGAGAATTCCAGGGACTGTATAGTCCACGGGGTCACAAAGAATCAGACACGACTGAGTGACTTTCACTGTCATCTGTCACAGATTTTATCATCAACTTTATTCTTAAAATGTTTCAAGACAGCAAAGTGAAGCGGTTCAAGTATAATTTTTATTGAAGTGGTTGAATACAGTGGTTTCAAGAACTCAAAGCTAAGTCAGACTTCCAATACTCACTCCTTAAACCTCAGGTGTGTGTGTTTTAGTTGCTTAGTCATGTCCAACTCTTTGGGACCCTGTGGACTATAGCCCACCAGGCTCCTCTGTCCATAGAATTCCCCATGGAGTAACTATAGCACACCAGGCTCCCCTGTCTATGGAATTCTCCAGGCACGAATACTGGAGTAGGTGGCCATTGTCTTCTCCAAGGGATCTTCCCAATCCAGGGATCGAACCCCAGTCTCCTGCATTGCAGGCAGACTCTTTACCATCTATTCCAAGGTAGATGCCAGGCAATCTACCTTGGGTATTTACACTTAACCCCTTTGAGGTGATTTTTTCCCTCATATTTAAATCTGTGATGTTAACAGTTTCCTAGGCTTTATAATATTGTTATATTAGTGTGTGTGTGTGTGTGTGTGTGTGGGTATGTTAGTTGCTTGGTCGTGTCTGACTCTTTGCAACCCCATAGACCATAGCACAACAGGCCCCTCTGTCCATGGGATTCTCCAGGCAAGAACACTGGAGTGGGTTGTCATTTCCTTCTCCAAAAGGAACTATAGAAAGAAAGAAAAGAAAGTGAAGTCGCTCAGTTGTGTCCGACTCTTTGTGACCTCATGGACTATAGCCTACCAGGCTCCTCCATCCATGGCATTTTCCAGCAAGAGTACTGGAGTGGGGTGCCATTTTCTTCTCCAATACTGTTATGAAGATTAGTTAAATATATATGAGAAATAAGTAGCACAATGCCTCCTGGTATATAAGCCATCAAATTGATGTTATTATAGTCAAAAGGCAGCTAAATTTGGCATGCTTAATGCACGCCATAAATTCGGAAGTACAAATTGAGATTTATGCTAAAAATGTTCACTTACCTGGCATAATTGAAAGTAATTTAGTTTTTCCTGCGACTCTTGTTCTCATTCGAATACCTTTATCTCTGCACGGGATAGTCTCGGCTAAAATGCCATTTGGCCAAAAGGCATCTCTATTTAAGAAGATTAAATAAATTTTGTAAACATTTTCATTTTCTAATGATACAAGTTGGTAAAATTATCCCAATTTTCTACAGAAAACATAAATGCAAAGAGAAAAAGGAAACATTTCTGAAATTCTATTTAGGTGTGATATTCAACAGATAGTAACTAAGTGCAGGGTTTACACAAGAAAAAAATAACAAAAGTATGCCCTGGAGTAACTGCATCCATATCTTACAGCTGTGTTGATTACAATGTTTCTTTCACCTATATAATCCACTCTTCTTTACTTTACAGTGTGCTGATTACTGTTCCCTAGTTCTTCAAGCCAAAGAGAGGAATTAAGCACAATAACTAAGCTTCTACCTGGGGATCTGGTCTCAGAGAGAGCCTGCGAGAACAGTTCTTAACTGACTGCCCATTAGAAACACCTGGGAGTTTTAAACACTATGTCCAGGCCTTCCACCAGATGCATTAAGTCAGACCCTGCAAATGTGACCTAAGGATCAGTACTTTTTAAAGCTGTTCAAGTGATTCCAATGTGCCCTCCAGAGGAACAACATTTACACACCCTGAAACAGAATGAACATGCCAGGGAACGCAGTCCAGCTTTTAGAAACAATATGGTACAGTGATGAGAAACTCAGCTTCAGATTAGAGAAACTTGTTTCCCCAACTTTCTAGCACATGAGCCTTTGGGCAAGCTGCTGAACTTCTCAAATTCTCAATTTCTTTGTAATAAAATGGAAACAAAAAACCCTATCTCATAAAGGAGGATAAAATCAGAAACTGGCCATAGTAAAGTAGTTGCTGCTGCTGCTGCTGCTAAGTCGCTTCAGTCGTGTCCGACTCTGTGCGACCCCATAGACGGAAGCTCATCAGGCTCCCCCGTCCCTGGGATTCTCCAGGCAAGAACACTGGAGTGGGTTGCCATTTCCTTCTCCAATGCATGAAAGTGAAAAGTGAAAGTGAAGTCGCTCAGTCGTGTCTGACTCTTAGCGACCCCATGGACTGCAGCCTTCCAGGCTCCTCCATCCATGGGATTTTCCAGGCAAGAGTACTGGAGTGGGGTGCCATTGCCTTCTCCAAGAAAAGTAGTTGGATGGTGCCAAACATTGTACGCTATTCATAGCTGCCTTCTTGTTTCTGTTACTTCAAAGGACATGATGCCATGCATATTTGTGTTCTGCTTATCTCTCACTGTTAGAAAAGATGTTTATTTCTCTGCCGTTCCATGCATTCCTTGAAGGGACTGAATCTTACCTCTCAGTCACCAGTTAAGAGGGCTAGACACAGAGAAGGGGCTGAGAATATTTTTGGAGAATCGATATATGAACTGGAGTATCACTGCTCTTAATTTGAACCTTTTCAGAGGTTCTAAATAAAACCTCTAAATAAAAGAGCCTAAATAAAAATAAATAAAAGGGTCTAAATAAAAATTTAGACCATGGTCAGAGACAAACAAATTTCTAAAATATCTCACTTAAAATCAAAGTTAGCAACTACAACTGAGAAAAATTAATCTCCAAAACTAGGTAATCTGATTATATGACCATGCCATGTATATACTAGTACTTCAATTATTTTAAAGCCACATTACTGTGATAAAATGTAGCCTAAGATCTAAAAGATTTTTCATTTACAATTTTTTTTTCTATTCTGGTTCTAAAGAAAACAAAGATTAATAGGTGCAAGGGATAAACGTTTATTATAATTTTTACAAGTCTTTTTGGTCATCAGTGATGATTAAAACCAATGTTATGGCCAGAAAGAAAAGGAACGCGATAAAAGTTAGCGATAACAATGTTCAACTCTGTGCTACCTGCAGGAAGTGACTTTGTCTTAAGATATACCTGAAACGTTTCACTAAGTCAGCTACTTGCTCCGGTGAGGTCATCCAATCAACATGGTCAACTATTTTTCTGAAAGTAAAGAAATTTAAATAAGTATGGTCAAAATTTTAGAAGGTAAATCAAATAAAGAAACATTACTTCTTTCATGGAGTAAGCAACTTAATTTGTGTGTAGATTGTCTCTGATAGCAACAGAATGCTTCAATAACCTTCTTCAAAGGCCCACAGAAAGAAATTCCCCTACAAAAGTTTGGGCAATCTGCTTCTAAAAGTAAAACTTGAAAAGCTAAGTAAGATCAGCCCTAAGTAGTTTTTTGTTTTTTTAAAAAAGTGGTACCTATTAATAGTATCACCATATGTAGCTCTTATAAGTTGTTGAAGTAGGTTTTTGATATTCCTTCGCAACCACTGATTTCTCTCTTTTAAGTCGAATACTTCATCCATGAGAAGCAGCATTACCCTAAGTGGAATATTATCATCCACCTGAGAAAATAAAGGGAAGAAATGAGATATATTTATTTGAGTTATCTATCTCTTGTGAATGGCTAATTTTGTTGCTTTTACCAAATGATTACTACTATTTACAGGTTGGAGAACAAGTTATACTATAGCTTTTATAACTGACTTTTTATTCTAATTCAGCAAAAAATACTTTTTTTTTTTTTTTTAGAGCTTCTCCATCTTTGGCTGCAAAGAATATAATCAATCTGATTTTGGTGTTGACCATCTGGTGATGTCCATGTGTATAGTCTTCTCTTGTGTTGTTGGAAGAGGGTGTTTGTTATGACCAGTGCATTTTTTTGGCAAAACTCTTAGTCTTTGCCCTCCTTCATTCCGTATTCCAAGGCCATATTTGCCTGTTACTCCAGGTGTTTCTCGACTTCCTAATCATCCCAGACCAGGGATCAAACCCATGTCTCCTGAATTGGCAGGCGGATTCTTATTCACTGCAACACCAGAGGAGTCAGCTGATACTGTGCCTTGATTACTGTAGATTTATAGTAAATCTTGAAGTAGGGTGAGTTCTACATAATTTTTTTTTCTTCTTCAGTATTGTCTTAACTATTCTAAGGGTTTTTCCTTTCTATATGAATGCTAGAATCAGAATCTGTTTCTCTGTATTTACAAAATGGCTTGCTGGGATTTTGAGTGGATTACATTTAATCTATAGATCAAGTTGGGAGGACTTGACATAATATTGAAACTTCCAATTCATGAACACAGAATATTTTCCTATCCATTACCTAAGGGTGGAAAAATTCTTGTATAGCCTAAACTTAAAAAAAAAAAAAAAAATCCTGAAAAGCCGAGTTCTAGGTCTCTGAGTTTAAGGCTTTGGGTCTGATCCACATGCTGTATAAAATCCATCTCAAAGGTGTATATCATGTCTTTACCACTTTCTAAACCATAGTTTCCTTCAACTAGAACTCACTGATTTATCTCTGAATGCTTCAACAGACTAGATTTATGTACTTGATTCAAGTACTTTACAGACTTTTCCTATAGGCTTTTAAAATGCTAATCATTTCCCCCTGAGACCTCTGCCTTTTGCTGGACCCTCATCTTTTTTTTTTTTTTAATTTTATTTTATTTTTAAACTTTATATAATTGTATTAGTTTTGCCAAACATCAAAATGAATCCGCCACAGGTATACATGTGTTCCCCATCCTAGACCCTCCTCCCTCCTCCCTCCCCATACCATCCCTCTGGGTTGTCCCAGTGCACCAGCCCCAAGCATCCAGTATCGTGCATCGAACCTGGACTGGCATCTCGTTTCCTACATGATATTTTACGTGTTTCAATGTCATTCTCCCAAATCTTCCCACCCTCTCCCTCTCCCACAGAGTCCATAAGACTGTTCTATACATCAGTGTCTCTTTTGCTGTCTCGTACACCAGGTTATTGTTACTATCTTTCTAAATTCCATATATATGCGTTAGTATACTGTATTGATGTTTTTCCTTCTGGCTTACTTCTGTATAATAGGCTCCAGTTTCATCCACCTCATTAGAACTGATTCAAATGTATTCTTTTTAATGGCTGAGTAATAATCCATTGTGTATATGTACCACAGCTTTCTTATCCATTCATCTGCTGATGGACATCTAGGTTGCTTCCATGTCCTGGCTATTATAAACAGTGCTGCGATGAACATTGGGGTACACGTGTCTCTTTCCCTTGGCTAATTTTGTTGCTTTTACCAAATGATTACTACTATTTACAGGTTGGAGAACAAGTTATACTATAGCTTTTATAACTGACTTTTTATTCTAATTCAGCAAAAAATACTTTTAACATCTGTTTTGACAGAAAACAGAATTAAACAAATCTACAATGATGAGTAAACCCCAAAGCTGCAATGGAAAAACCTTCTCCAAGTGGATTCATGATGACCTTAGGTTTGGGACCTTTTAGTAGAGTCTCTGTCAGTTTGTAACACATGCTAGCTAGCCCCTCTGCCTATTCTATGGAGCAGCTTTTTCCAAAGGACAAAATATTCTCAACATTTCTTTTTATTGAATAGAACAAAATAAAATCTACACAGAACATCTTGCTTTGCTTGGTTAGTGAGTTGTACATATTAGGTATTCTCACAATAAAGAACCTGAAATAAAATCCAGTACACAGCTAACATTACAAAAGTCGACTAAATTACTAGAATTTTCTTTTAATTTTTAACAAGTAAAAATGTGTACACTTTCATCATGGGAATATTCAATTATGATATAAAAAGTAAAGAAAGACAATGAGAATCCTTTGATGTGGAAATATATAGATAAAACCCAGAAAGGTGCAGATCTAGAACTGCAACAAAACTGCATAATTGCTAGTAACTTTATAATTCTTTGATCACTAAGCTACTCTTTTCTATTTCCTCATCAGTGTTGTAATTTGAATACTGAGAAAACAGCAAGAGTCATTCATTTTTCACTGTGTTGTAAACATTTTCTTAAGTGTGCCTTCTCTTTACATATCAAAAGTTCATGGCTTATCTACTCTCAATACTGCTCTATTCTCTGATCAAGTATATTCATAAGTTTAGTGCCACATAACAATTCTAATAAACAAATTATAAACACTTACTAAAAGGTATAATGTTATGGATATTATAACAGTACAACACATAATAAACATTCTTGAAAAAACAAAAATATTATCTTTGTTTAAGACAGTTTTACTGTAAGGAAATCCAATGAGAAACTGAAGGGGGATAATTATAACTTTAAAATAAATCTGCGTAATAGAACAGAATATAAAGCACAGACTCAAATATATAAAATAATTTAACTTGTAACAAGGGAGAAACATACACTGGGGAAAGCAGGCCTTCTCAGTAAATAGTGCTTAGGTCAACTGGACTCCTACATCATTCTACACACAACAATTAATCCTGATGAATGGCAAATCTAAGTTTTGGCATGGTAAAGGAAAACGATGTTTGAGGAAAAGCATAGGAGAACATCTATGTGACCCTGCAGTAAACACAGATCATACATAGAGAATAAAAGCACACAAAGTGGAAGATACTTACAAGAGACAAATACTTGTATCTGACAAATAACCGATACTCAGATTATACAATGTACTCCTACTAATCAAAGACAAAGACAGACAGCCAAGCCAACAGAAAAATGGGGGAAAGGACTAGACATATAAGACGGGACACTCAAATGGACAATAGGCTTATGAAAAGAGGTTCACAATTTTAACAGTCATCAGAGAAATGTAAATCCATATGAGATACAACAACCAGGATGGCTAAAATTAAAAAGGCGTGACATAAACATATTGAATTCTGGCAGGCTGTGAACCTCTGAAATTCTCATGCATTGCTGATGCTAATGTAAGTGGTACAAAGAGTGTGGAAAACTATTTGAGAGTATCTACTAAAACTGAATATATTTGTAACCTCTGACCAAGCAATTCCATTTCTGGGTACAGAGAGAAATGTGTACATATTTATTTAATCAAAAGATATGTACCCAAATGTTTATAGGAGTACTGTTCATAACATAGCAAATAAATTGTATTATATTTACAAAATGTGGTACTGTAAGGCCACAAGAATGAAGAAACCACAATCACACAGAACAACATGGAAGACTACCACAATGCTGAAGAAAAAAAGCCAGACTGAAAGGAGCACATGCCTCACAGTTTCATCTACATAAAGTATAACAGCAGGGCAGAAGTCAGGATAGTGATTATCCTTGGCAGGGGAGCGGACAGTGACAGGAAGAAAGCAGTAGGGGCTTTCTGGGGTACTGGCAACGTTCTGCTTCTTGTTTATAGTGCTGGTTACTTGGGTATGTTCAGTTTCTAAGAATTCATCAAACTTAATGATTAAAATATGAGTACATTAATAACATACACATATTATACTCCATTAAAAAGTTAAAAAGATCTGCACAGTATGATTTGAATTCCAACTGACTGCTACCAAAACAAAAATTAACTCACAGTATCATCAAGTTGAGCTGAAACTCGACAATGTTCAGGATCTGAATCAGTCTTCGGAATTAAAGGAGGAACCTAGTATTAAAAAAAAAAAAAAGAACAAAGTAAACACACTAAAGCAGAAAATGAAAGAACACAAGATAATAAACTGAAACAAGTGTCAAATATAATAAAGGGCACTTGATTCTGGGGACAATAGATAAACAAAATTTAGAGAGCATTAACAAAGTATTAACAATCTAAAATTAAAAAACGAATATAAAAGTGTAATTATTTCATTATCAACAGATTGTTTTCCTTTAAAAAAAAAAAGGATTCATTTTGAGTCGGAAGGAGATATTAGTCATTCAAACCTCCATATTTTTTAGAATTTAAAGCTAAGAAATGTTAAATGATTTAAAGATAAAAGTGAATAGCACAGAGAATAGAACTGCAATCTTTTTTCTTCTATCATAAAGAGCCTTGCAGTATGTTAACAGGCTGAAAGAAACTAATTAACTAATTGTTACACAATGTAAGCTATCAAGAAGAGGGACAGAAAGACCAGTGCTAGCTGGTAATCATTTCTCAGTATAGGAAGGACCACCAAGATCACCTGTTATAACCCCTGCATGTACCGGTCAGGAAAAAGAATGCAAAAGTTCAGTGACTTCTGTATGAAGTCATATGGGTAGTTACCGGCAGAAGCGGCACCAGACAACCCTCCCTTCAGTGTTAGTGCACTGCCCCACGATTAGAAATTCAGATGGAGCATCAAGAAGATATGAGAGTTGACAGAAGAGTATGATTTACACACACTGTATTTTAGGAATTGTCTCTTACAATAAATAAATTCTATCTGTGTTTATATATATTTCCTCTTCATGGAAACATGATCTAACAAATATAAAGTTCTAATACCTACATGATTTCTTTCATAGTCTTGATTATAACTTTAAACAACTAGGTCGAAATTATTTTTTAAAATGTACATTAGGAAGCAAAAAACTACTTGATTCACCAGTATCCACTACCAGTATAAAAAAAATGCTTCCAAGCAAACTCCTCTGTTCCTCTCACAGGTATCTACATACTAAGGATTGATGATGTTGAAAGACTCTTCCTCCCTTTCATCTCGTGAATCTTAATCGTGTGACTCAGGAGAAATTTATGCTTGCTGATGAATACTAATATAATTTACACAATAGCACGTACCTGTTTTGCTATAAATTTTAACATTATAGAATAAATATGCTATAATGGAATAAAACAGTACAAAGAATGTTAACTTCATTAATTTTCAATGTGCTTTAAATTAATTTTTAAATTGTACTGCAATAGAGACTGAGAAGTGAGTGCATTTTACAGTATCCACTTCTGATAATTAATTCTCTTTAGCTTTTTAATTCTTTATGAGACTATGTGTCTGAGAGCTTTGGACTTACAAAGAGAAATAAGGTAAACCTAAGCAGGAGCTCAGTAAATCTTAGTTGACCTAAAAATCATTTCCTTCAGACATTACTGAAAACATCTTCTTACCTTGAAAAATGATTGCCTTATATCTTGACCTAATCTTTCTGACATTTTGCCCATGTTGTCTGACATTTTAGTCATTCCCTCTGCCAAGCTATCAGGAAGGGATTTGACTGCATTTGAAACATTCCTCATAGAATTTCGAAGTGGATTTACAAAAGTGTCCATCTAAAGGGAAAAAGATATTATATCATGACTTCACTGTATCAAGTTTATTATTCAACTGAGAAGCCTCAGAAAACCAAGTGCCACACACAAAAGGTGTAATAACTTTCCAGTCTATAATAACTCATTGCCTTTTAAAAGTACGAAACTGTTGTCTTCAGAGTGTCTTTAAAATGTATTTTCAGACACAAATATACAAGTGATATATTTACTGGAAGAAAATGAAAATAAACCTTGGGTTGCCTTCTTACTAAGCAAACCTCTGAAAAAAATGAAGAGTTTTCCCAAACGGAAACTTATCCAAGTATAAACAGCCACAACATACTTCTGCCGTGATTCAAGGCAAGAATGACAGATATTCTGAGCAATACTGAAAAGTAAATGAGCAGATACAATAAACAAACAGAAAGCTCAAAGAACTAAGATTTATTTAACAAAGTAGTTTTTAGGATAGGTTTCATGCTCAATTAGAATCTATGGAAGGAATCTGGAATCTATTAGGAAAAAGAAAAGCTGTAAATCAGACATGCAAGCCATATTTTACTAAGGCAGAATAGAAAAACCATAAAGAAAATATGCTAAGAGATATGTAAAGAAATAATCTCAGAGGGATAGGAAGCTTTAAAATTGACATTCTGACTGTAATAGATGCCAGATAGTTTCAGTTAAGAAAGGGAGAGCCATCTAATAAAGAACCCAAAGATACATATGGATCTTGATTTTTAACAGATAAAAACAAACAAAACGAAAGAAAGAGAGAAGGAGGGAGGGAGAGGAGGAGGAAAGGAAGGAAAGGAGAAAATAAAAACCAGACAACAAACCAAAGTCAAACAATACTAAGAATATTTTCCAGAAAGTGTTGAATCTTATAAAAACTACCATAGAAACAAATTATGTTCCATGCAGGAAGAAAAAAAAATAGCAATCATAGCAAAAAACACTGAACCCCACTATTTAAGAAACACAACGTTAATAGATATTAATAAGATAAAAGTATTTAATATGCTTTCAAGATTTCCAACAAGAAAACCAGAAAAGGTGAAATAGGTACTGTAATAAACAATAACAACAAAAGGGAATTTCAAGATAACTGTAAAAGTGTCAATAATTCTCTGGCTTAAGCAAGGACAACAGTCTTACAGATATGCTTGCTGGAAAATACAACCTGTAGGAAGGACACTGTCACAGTACAACAAATTCACAGTAGAACCAAAGGTGACAAGTGAGGAAGAAAGGCTTGAAAATCGCTACCACTGAAGAGATACAGAGATTACAAAGAGTAACAAGAAGAAGTTAACCATCGTGTGTGCATGTGTACTTGTGTGTAAAATTATATATACATATATATATTTGGGTGAAAAATTATAATATATATGTATGTGTGTAATTCTAATTCTATATACAATAGTAATTTTCAGTTAACCAGAACAGTGTGTTCAAATTGGTCAGGACATTACTTCTATACTGACACTACTGCCACGTGTATTAGAACACAAGAATTCTTAAGAGAGATAAACATGAGAATACCACACTTAAAATGTACAACTTTAGGAAAAATGGCCACCATTCAACCAAGTTTTAATGTTCACAGATAAGGTAGAATTTCAGAAGCAAAAAGGCATGAATTTCACTTGAATCTATAACTTACATTAAAAATTGTTTGAACACCATCAAAAGTACTTTAGAATTTTATATATCTTACACTTCATAGTGGAAACATGGGTTCAGCTAATACAATCTTAAGTTGGTTAAATGAATACAACCTCAATTGCTATCCAGGCTTGAGGCTATGCTATGCTAATTGCTTCAGTCATGTCCAACTTTTTGTGACCCCATGGACAGTAGCCCACCAGGCATCTCTGTCCATGGAATTTTCCAGGCAAGAATACTGGAGTCGATTGCCACGCCCTCCTTCAGGGGATCTTCCCCCACCAGGGATCAAATCCACATTTCTTATGCCTGCTGCATTGGCAGGCAGGTTCTTTACCACTAGTGCCTCCCGGGAAGCCCAGGCATGAGGCTAACTACCACTAATACTCTTTCAAAATAAGAGAACTTAAATCTATACCATGAGTTACATCATAATTAAAAATAGTTGTCTGAGCACCAATCCTAGATCTTCAGAATCCATTTCCCTTTTTGTTCCTGTTTTTTCACCCTCCAATTTCTGAGGGTAAAGCTTAAACATCTGTATTGGCGGTGCAAAGTGGAGGGAGCAAAGGAGCATGGAAAAACTTTTACACATGATTATGTCTCTCAACCATAAAAAAAGTAGAATTTTAGAAGCATAAAATCAGTCTATCACAATCTAATATTTCCAGAAGCAAGATTTGTCCTAAAACAGATGTTTAAAGCAAAAAAAAAAAAAAAAGACAATTGCAAATTACCAAGCAGATGAGTAAATTATTGACTGCCTGCAAAAGTGTACACTTAGCCTGACTTAACTAGATGTTAGCTATTCAATTGTCACCTCAGTTATTTGTATCAGTTAAAAATGCAAACAAGGGAATTTGAATTTAAATTTAGGTCCCTACCTACAGCTTAAAAATGCCATTACACTATGATAAAAAAAAAAACAACTGGAAAGATACTGTGTGCATAGAGGAAGACTACTTGTCTATTACTTCTTCTAGGAACTGGCCCATAAATTTTGAAAAGCTAGGCAAATTGTGTGACCAAGATAATGTGTTATAAAGTATTATTTCTCAAACTCTGATTCAGTTCAGTTCAGTTGTTCAGTCGTGGCCCACTCTGTGACCCCATGAACTGCAGCATGCCAGGCCTCCCTGTCCACCCAAACCCATGTCCATGGATGGTGATGCCATCCAACCATCTCATCCTCTGTTGTCCCTTTCTCCTCCTGCCCTCAATCCTTCCCAGTATCAGGGTCTTTTCAAATGAGTCAGCTCTTTGCATCAGATGGCCAAAGCACTGGAGTTTCAGCTTCAACATCAGTCCTTCCAATGAACCTCCAGGACTGATCTCCTTTAGGATGGACTGGTTGCATCTCCTTGCAGTCCAAGGGACTCTCAGTCTTCTCCAACATGATTAGCCAGTGATAAAATGTTTGTAGATTATTTTCTCTAATAGCTATTTAATTTCCAGTGAAATACAATAAAGGAAAATATTATACTACAATTTATCCAAAAAGGAAATGTAGCTGAAAAATCCTCTTGATATTCATGAAAATTATCCCAACAATTTGAAAGAGGTCAAGATGAACTTAGTAATTATTAATATGATTTATGAAAATGTATGTTACTATGGAGTCCCAGAAGTGACTCAAAAGGATTTTTAGACTCTAGTAGTAATTTTTTTAAAAAGTGACATGCAACTATTTGGAGATAAACACATACATATATACATACACACACATACGCACATGCTACTGTAGGGTGGCAAAAAAGAAAATGCCTACATTTAATATAATACTCAAACCAGTCAATCCTGGAGGAAATCAACCCTGAATATCACTGGAAGGACTGATGCTGAAGCCGAAGCTCCAATACTTTGGCCACCTGATGTGAAGGGCTAATTCACTGGAAAAGACCCTGATGCTGGGAAACATTGAGGGCAGGAGGAAAAAGGGGCTACGGGGAATGAAATGGTTGGATGGTAATGGACTTGAGTTTGAGCAAACTCCAGGAGATAGTGAAGGACAGGGAAGCTTGGCATGCTGCAGTCCATGGAGTCACAGAGCTGGATAAAACTTAGCGACTAAACAATATAATGCTTCTTTTATCTCAAAAGGGTATTATCAATTTATAATTTATCTCAAATAGATGCTATCTTAAGAGATAAACTAAGGTAAACATAAAAAAGATGGAATATTGACATGCATCTCTATTGACAATAAACCATTTTAAAGTTGGAATTAAAACTCATACACTTCAATCATGAAATACAAAGGTCACCATATTTTCCCCCCACCATTATAAAATACATAACCTAGAATTTCTTATTAAAATAAAACATTCCATTTAGAAATGTTAACATTCACTTGGATGTTAAAACCATGGTATCCTTGAGAGATCATTTGAAGTTCTTACAGTTGTTAATTTTTACTTAGTTGTACCAATTCCTTAATCTTTTTTAAACAAGTTAGTCTTTTTATAGGGGATGAGAGGTAGGGAAGTCTTTTAATTTTCATTTTGAAATAACTTCAGACTTTTAAAAAGTTGCAAAAGTAATACACAGAATTCCTACTTACAGTTTCCCCAACTAATGCTGCAGCTCCTGTTACTATTGTTACTACTTCTAAGAGCCAGCACTGATTCAGACAGGCACTGTCATGCAGAGATTATTTCATTTGATTCACACATGCTCTAAACTGAGGATTAACACCTTGGATCTTGAGGAAACTAAAGGCCCAGAGGTCAAGTAACATTTTGCAGGCCACAACTAATAAATGGCAGAACAGGAATCTGAACCAAATGCTGCCTGACTCCACTGTTTGCCTTCTCACCCACTGAGCTCTCTCACCCAACTTGAGCAGTAAATCATTTATTGTCTTAACCTAGCGTCTTATTTCCAGAATAGGCCTGTGTCCCTAAAAATTTAAATAATAACTGTTTCACTCAAAAGGCATAAATTCTTTCAGGGACACAGTCTACTTAACATTTTTACTATCCTTACTCCAATTAAAAGACATTTCCTCCCAATAAGAAGTATTAACAGCTCCTTTTTAAACTAATGAAAGCCTGTGGCTTGTCTTAGGCCAACTTTCCTTAAAGCATCATTTCAGAAACAAAGCTTTTTTTTTTCCCTCCCCTTTCCAGCTACTACTGGGTTTTAATCTACATGTAAAGACAGGAGTTTATTAGATATGCCTATATATAGTAGGCTTGATAAAGCATCAGTTCAGTCACTCAGACGTGTCTGACTCTTTGATAAAGCACAGAAGATGCCAAAGAACATTTAATAAAATTTCTAGTTTTAAAACACACACATAAACATAAATTATCTTCTTTTACTGAAAACAAAGTAAGAAAACAGACCTATGAAGAAAGCCAATGCAATGGTCTGCTTACCTTGCGAGCAAAATCCCCTTTCCCTTTACTGTAGGCTTTGTTCTCAAGGAAATCATACACATAGTGAGCCAAGGCTGGAGATGCTTTCATCATTTCAGGAGTTAACAGTAACTAACAGGAAAAATCAGAGGCATCTTATACTGAGAGGGTACTGGAAATTAACTACTACTTACAGTGTCATCTGCTAGAAAGCTAAGAATGTATAGTAAAAAATGTTATCAACATTTTTTAAAATATTAACACATTGATCTATTATCTATCTATTTACTTTAGCCCCACCATGTAGCATGTGGGCTCTTAGTTCCCCCTGCAGTGGAAGTGTGAAGTCCTAACCACTGGATTGTCAGGGAATTCCCCAAAATGTTATCTACTATTCCATTTTCAGGTTTTACAGCTTATAACTAAGAAGATCCATAGTAGTAAACTCCTATGTTATTCACATTCTAATTTTAAAGTTACCATTAATGGAAAGTACATAAAACAATTAAAATTTTTAAGTATTATAAAGAGGGCCCAAAACAAAATATTGCTTTTACAACATGATATAGTCTAACATTCTAGCTTAATTCCTTCAATGAAACATGTTTTGACATATTGAGATCATTAGCTAAGACGCAGACGGTACAGCCACAACTAAAACATACATTTATGGCACCAGATTTCAAAAAAGGTGCTTATTTTCTAAATAATTAATACAGATTTTAATGCAACGAAAGTTAATACATTCTAAAAAATCAAAATGTTTGACAAGTCATATAAATAATATCATTTAGCCTTAAGCCAGAAGACAAAGGTGAATAACAGCAGATTTATATGTTTTTCCTATCCTTTCAGTAAACTGTAGTGCTATGGAATAGTTATATGTAGTGCTATGGAATAGTTATAAGCAAACTCAATTAAACTTATAAATGTTTAAGAGAGAAAACTTCCCCCAAAATATCAAGTATAGTATTGGCTAAGTTTCACTAAATACTAGGACACAGTCAGCAAATTTTTTATGTACAGTTCATATAATAATTATTTTACGTTCTGTGATCCATAGTCTGCTGCAACTACTCAACTCCAATGTAGTAGTGTAAAAGCAGTCATAGACAGCAGTAAACTAAATGGGTAGCTGTGTTCTAATAATATAATAAACTCTAATAAAGCAGGTGGCAGGCTGGATATGGTCTGTAGGCTGGAATTTGCTGACTCCTAAAGAGTGAAGTGGGGAGCTAATATTAACAGATGAGACATCTTCATAAATCATTCATTAGTATAAAAAACCATAAAGTGATATTATTAAAATCTGGTATTTGGGTACTACTTTCTAAAACAAAGTCATTTCTGACAGTCCTTACACAGGAAATAACTTATGAGACACATTTTATTATTTCAGAAGAGAAATCTGCTGGGTGTGTGTACAGGTGTGGGTGTGTAGGTGTGTGGGGGGGTATGGGTGTGGGTGTGGCTATGTACTCATCCAAACCTGAAGGTAAGATTTCTAGCACTGAGTGTGTGTGTGTGTGTGTGTACAGACGTGGGTGTGTAGGTGTGTGTGGGGGTGGGGGCTGTGGGTGTGGCTATGTACTCATCCAAACCTGAAGGTAAGATTTCTAGCACTGAGTGTCCAGAAAACTTCTAAATTAATAAACAGAGAAACAATATTCATAAATTACTGATCAGATTGCAAGTCACATCTCAGCACCTCAAAAGTGGCTGCTATCTCACTATTTACAGTAAAAGCATTCTCTACCAAAGAAATCAACTATATTTGTGTGATCTATTAAAATGAGAACCTATGAGTAATAATAAACCTGAACTTACCTGCAAATATGCATTTAGATCTTTTTTTCTCTTTTCTAAAAAATCTCTATCCATATTATTAAAAGTCTTTTTACCAGGAAGCTTTAATATGCTTGACAGATTTTCAAACTACAAAACAAAATACATTCAATAATCTTAGATTTTTTTTTACAAAAAGAGAAAAGTATTTTCCAAGTGATAATTTCTCTATGTATCAGAAGTATCTTAAACAGATTTTGCAATATATTTTATCTTATTAAGCCAAAATCAGAAAACATAAAATACTGTGCAAATAGATCCAAACCACAGTTCTAATGTTATTATAAAGAAGTTATTTTCTAAGAATGACAAACATGGATAACTGATGAACCACATGGTTTTTCATTTTAATAATCTCTCTGATTTTAAGATCATTCAAAATTTTAGTAACAAGAGGTTTTAAAAAACATTTATTTAAAAACCTTTTGACAAGAATAAAGTATTAGCAAATAAACTATTAATAATCAAAGTTACGAGTTTCTGGTTTCTTGAAAAAAACTCAAATATTTTTATATTGATGACTTCAAATCAGTTAATCACTGTAATAGCTAACTATTAAAAGTAGAAGAGGCAAACTTCAAAATATAGATTATAGCTATAACTCTCTCTATATAATGATATATAGTATAACACTGATACTTTTCCCCTGCATGAAACTACATGAAAAATAAATTCATAATAACTAAGAAAATAAAAGAGCTATATAGCATATATTTTATATTTGTAAAGTCACTAACAAAAACAAGTGTACATATCTGAAGTTTAGCATCTATAGACTTCACCTTCAAAAGTCCAGATAGGTAGCAATCCACCATGCCTTGTTAATAAAGCACAGATTTTAACCATACTAGCTGCTAACAAAGTGGAAGAACAACATCATTCAGCAAGTCATTGTGCTTGGGCTAACAGTATCTAGTATCTAAAACTTTAATGAGGAGCTTCATTGCTTTTCCTGTGCGATACATATCCAGGATGCAACAAGCTTTCTAAAATCATTCTTTGATTAAATAACAACAGACAACAATGAGTCTGTAAAGAAAACTCATTCCTGGTGCAGAGATTAAAGACAAGAGGAAATGAAAAGGTGTAGGATAATTTTCATCCCAGAAACTGGAAGATTCTGATAAATCATTAAATGGAATGGTAAATCAGATGGTTGCTTGGAGCTATAATGTGACAAGTTCATCACATATTATGCATGAAAGTTAAAAGCAGTTCTTTTGCCGCTGCCAAGGAAAAAAAGTGGGGGCAGTAATTTTCAGGGAAAATGTTATGCTGTAGTCACAAATTTGGTGGTTCACAAAAGTGTAAGAATGGGTCTTTATTGAGTATGAATGTATAATATCCTGGTTTTAATTTTTTAACCATTTTATAGAAGTAAATTTACATTTTTCAAGGTGTCCTAAAAGACATTTAGTTTCCTGGAATATGACTTTTCAATGGTATCTTAAACTACTGATTGAATTTTACAGAATGCATAGTTTATTTAGGTATTACCAATATATTTTATTCCCTTATAATTCACATGTTGAAACGTTAATCTCCAGTACTTCAGAAGTGGCTGTATTTGGAGACAAGGCCTTCAGAGAGGGAATAAAATCAAAACAAAGCCCTTATAAGAGGGATACAAAGACCCATCGGGAATGGGAGCATACAGTGAAAAGTCCTGTGAGGCCATATTCAGCACCATCTGAAAGTCAGAGAGCTGACTCAAGAGAAATCAAATTTGCCAACAACTTGATCTTGGACTTCTAGCTTCCAAAACTATGAGAAAACAGATTTCTGCTGGGTATTTTGTTATGGCAGTTCCAGTAAACTAACACACCAAGGGAATATAGCAGTACTCCTCAAAACAACAATTTCCAAAATTTTGAAACATTAAACCTTATTAATAAAAAAATTAAATGTAACAGTTATTTTCTTAAAGTCTAAATTATCAAGCTGGTTTTAAAATTATCTGTCTGTACCAGAAGCACTATGACTAACAGTTTTTCTCAAATACTGCTATTTTAAAAGGAAGAAAAATGGAAAAATTTAATGCTCTATATTAATTCACTATTTGATATTTAAAAGATTATTTACAAGTACAAAGCAGTCCATTCCCTACAAAGTAATAGGATTTCCTCTGCCAAAAAGTCACAAAAATATTTTTAAATGAATGCAAGAAAAAAAAAAAGAAAAAGAAGCCTACCTAAAGAACTAACATAAATTAAAATGTATTTCAATGTTCACAAAGAACTCAAATACTATACATAAATCACAGAAATTCCAAACCCAAAGATTTTATCTTTCCACACTGAATATGTCAGGTCTAGAAAATTTGAAAAACATTTAGAATTTTTTATTAGAAGGATTCAAAGTTCATTAAAGAAAATAATAGTTCATATGTTTAGAATGGGAAAAAACTTTATGTCACAAAGTTAAAGAAATGAAATGAAAGTTAAAAAAAAAGAAATCTGTTCTAAAATAACTTAAATACTTAGACAGCTCTATGGAGTTAAAATTTATTTCGTCCACTGACTGTACTGTTGTCACCAGTGAACTAAAAGCTCACTGCATTTTCTTACAGGATTTGTTTTAAAAATACAAATATAAAATAAAACTAAAGATATAAATAAGGCAGAACTAAAAGGCAAATAGTATGAGTCTTATTTACAAGTGCTTAGTACTTTCCTTAAACCTAAAATTTCACTTAACAAGCTTAGGTTTTAATTTCTTAAGCTCCAAAAGCAATCGATATGCTTTAGTAATCACATACTACTGTAACTTTAACACATCCACGTCATCTGTCTGCACTGAGCACTTTCAAAACTGAATTGTGCTTTATCAGTTAGTTGCATTTAATTTTGGTGCTATACTGAAAAGTAAATTTTCCACATGAATTGTTCTATTAGTAGACTTTTTAAAAAGTATGTTCTTTATCTATATTTGTCAATCTATCAACACAGCATTTACAGTCCTAGCCTAGAATCTTTAAGCAATGATTATTCCTCTGAACAGTAGGGAAAAATTAAAACTATTCATACAAAGAAAATTTCATATTATACGAAATTCCCATAAATTTGCAAGTAACTAAAACTACTCCCAGTAAATCACATTACTTTAAAATTTGTCATGTTAAGTTAAAGTGTAAGGATGAAAAGGAAGAGATATATGAACTATGTGATTTAAAAAAAATATCAAACAGGAATTTTGGGGGGCAGAAAATTCTTTCACTTCTGCAAACAAATCAAGCTAAACATGGAGATCTATTTAACAAGAACAATAGAGATATGCCCAAGTTATTAATTTCCTTATGAATATAATTAAAAATAGTCCTTTTAACATGGGCTTGTGGAGTCAATAATAACCAGGTTTCTAAACACTTTAAAGCTTTATTAGTAGGTTATCTCACTCTATTTACAAAATATTTTAATGAGAATTATGGTGTGAACCATACATTTTCTACATCCTAAGTGAAAAATATATTTTCTGATTATTTATGTAGTAAAATGTCATTTCAAAGCTTAGTTCACCCAATCAAATGTCACCATTATTATTATTCTATGGGCTTACTAATAATCATATATTTTAAAACACTGCATGAAAGATTATTGTGACTTAAAATAAATTTCATAGATTACCTACTCCAATTTATCCACTGATAATTTATTTTGTTCTAAGTTAAAAAGAAGAAAAAATATTTAATAAAAGATAAAACAGAGAAAAATAAAAATGTTTACATTTGTTACATTTAAGAGTCCTCATACTTCTATGAAACAAGAGAGTTGTATTTGGTAAGAATTAAAAACATTATTTGGTTAATTTAAAATATAATTTAGGTTTTCGTTCTTCATACAACTTAATGGATCAAGGATTTACCTGTTAGTAGTTGGGAAAGGATGCCATTTAAAATAACCACAGCTTTAAATTATATTACCAAACAGAAATCACAAATTGTCTTACAATGATCTCTATATGTTAAATAAACCCAAATACCTATGCAAAGGACAAGACATACACACTCTCTTAAAATCAGACATACACATTTATTCTAATTTTCCAAGGTATATCATTGGTACTTTGTCACTAGTCCACAATGATTAGGACTTTAAAATTTATTAGTTAAATGGACAAAATCATTCTAACATTCACTGTTGATTATAAAAAATTGTTACCTTATTTTCTTAGCTTCGGTCAGTACCTTAGTATCACTCACAACCATTCAGAATCAAACATGGAATCACAGAACAATATAAAGCACACAAACTTTAAAAACCTCACGACCTGTTCGGTGATCCTCATGTGGAAGTCGTGGAAGTCACTGTAGCGACGGTAGGTCTTCCACATCTCCTCAGTGTTCACGTTGCGCCGGTGCACAGTGATGGCGTACAACGCATATGTCTTGCCATGATCGTTACAGACGCCTGCCACAGCATATGGGTCATAGTGAGCATATACTAGTCATTTAAGACAAAATGAAGAGGAACAAAAGACACAAAAAGGAGGAAGATGAAGAACGAAAACAAAAAGGACAACATGAAATGAAGAATTTGAAATGACAGGTAAGACAAAGGATGTCACCAGGATAAAATAGATTCCTGTCATCTGTACTCACAGCCATAAGATGTTATATGTGTTGGTTACATCACAAAATTACCTACCAGGCTATCATGATACTACCAACGACACAGTGGTGTCCACTTTGGATTCTCTTTCCAAAGAGCTTTTAACAGAAACAAAACAATACCTTCTGTGTTAGCCTTCACTGTTTAGCTGTAACTTAATTAATATTGATAGCTCTGAAATTGAACTGCAAGCAAAAGCTACAGGGTAAGATCTATCTGGACTTCCCAGGTGGCTCTGGGGTAAAGAATCTGCCTGCCAATGAAGGAGATACAGGTTTGATCTCTGGATTGGGAAGATCCCCTGGAGGAGGAAACAGCAGCCTATTCCAGTATTCTTGCCTGGAGAATCCCAGGGACAGATGAGCCTGGTGGGCTATAGCCAATGACAAGACTGAGCGACTAAAACAACAAACAACAAGATCTATCTGATCTTTTGGCAAATCTTTCTCATTCACAATATATAGCAATTTACAAGTATAATTTATTCTGAAGACTTTTCTAAGAAGTCATTTTTTTCTACTGAATTGACACAAACCATCCAAGTCAGGCAGTCTTGAAAATCAAAACCCATTCCTATTTTGTTCAGATCTTGAGTAAAGAGATGTACTTTGAATAATTCTGTCTCAAAGCCATGTTGTACTCTACTTAAGATCACCTTTTCAGGTCTCCAACAGTTTACTAAGTCTCCACTCATCTGTACCTGGTCTGCTTTTTAATTAATTCACTCACCTTAATTTCAATAACTATTTTTTGATTTATATAACTGGATGTGGTTCTTTTTTACAGTGTGGTATTCTTAGCTTGTTTTATCTCTACGATTATTTTTATCATACTCCCTGTGGTACACAACTACTTGAGGATGGCTGAATCTTGTATCACCCACATGTGATATGACAGCCTTTCAATTTCATATGAGTGATACCATTCCCAACCATGACCTTGACATTCTTTGTTCTTTCCTCTGACAGTAGGCTAAGTTCTTCTAGTTCCTCTTTCATATCAAGTCACCCTGTGTGAATCTGGGCTTTATGCAAAGGCCTGTGGTTCCAGGCTTTCCTCTGCCTTAGCCCATTTGTGCCTCTTTTAAATTTGAGGGCACAGAAATGCTATCAAAATTAAAAGAGCAGTCTTTACACTCCTATAAGCTCTTTGGCTTCACTTCTTCTTCATTTCCCTATATTTGCTTTTCCTCATAGTCTATTCCACCTGTAGATTTCCTCTTTTAGGTATTTTTATTCTACTGTTTTCAGTTTTTCTATGTGTAGGAAGCAAATTTTTGCATAGCAGTTTAGACTATCTTGTTGACCAGAAGTATAAATTGCTCTTGTAAAAAACCAAGTGGCCAAGCTTTGGAGCTGACTAAATATTTTGTATTTTATACATACTTAGGCAAAGAAAGGTCTGAGCAGCTTCTTAGTAAATTATTTTAATCACAAAACACCTACAAATCTATACTGGCAAAAGCAGTTCTACAGAAATCTCTCCCAGGTTTTCATGAAAGTTTTTCTAAGATTTGCACTTTATATTCAGAATTGTCCTTCATTTCCTTTCTATCTAATATCAGTGTTCCTGATTTGACAAAATATAAGACTGGGGACTGATGCTGAGGCTGAAACTCCAATACTTTGGCCACCTGATGTGAAGAGCTGACTCATTTGAAAAGACCCTGATGCTGGGAAAGATTGAGGGCAGGAGGAGAAGGGGACGACAGAGGACGAGATGGTTGGATGGCATCACCGACTCAATGGACATGGGTTTGGGTAGACTCTGGGAGTTGGTGATGGACAGGGAGGCCTGGTGTGCTGCGGTTCATGGGGTCGCAAAGAGTCAGACACGACTGAACGACTGGACTGAACTGAACTGAAGACTGGGGATAGACCTGGGTCATCTTGCTGTCAGAGACTTTATTATTCACTGTTCACATCTTTCAATTATCCTTCACTCGGAGACCCATGCAGAACAAACTGTACAACACTTTCATCACATTAAAAAACCACCATCACTCAACAGTGTCAGCATGCCAACAAGGGAATGGCTTTACATGCTGTGTTCAGGAAAGGTTTGGGAAAGGATAATAGAAATCAGGGGCCACTTAGGCAGCAAACCATAACCAATTATGAGTTAATAAAAACAAGGAAACTAGCAAGAAATAGAAAAGGAAAGAAGAAAGGAATGTCAGAAAGCATTTTAAAAAATAATAATCAGATTTGTTACAAATTTGATAGGCAGGGAGATCAGACTAGGATGGGTACACAAAAGGAAAAATATGGGGCTATTATAAAACAAGCCCTAAGATAGAAAGGTAATTTGATTTTAAAAGATAATGAGGCTACATACATTTTCAGATGATGGTGAGATATTACAGTGGAAATAATAGGTTGTGTTTTTATTAGGACAACATTACTACTCATGGCAGGTGCTGTGCAACCTCTTCGTTACTAATCTATAACCAGATAAGGAACTAGGACCAGGATAGAAATAAATCTCATCACTAAGCATATTGTCTAACCTAGCCACTATTTTTTAAAACAAGATTCCTCAATGAAGGGCCAGTCCACTAGTCCAAGAATCATTCCATAAGTGCACTGCACTAGTTCTACTTCCTGCCATAAGGTTAAGGACATGGCATCCAGACTCAAAGAGACTCTGGAGCCCAACTAGTAAAGTAAATGTTTATCGAACAAACACTAATATATAATGCCCCCCATGTAACTACTAATACAATTAATATTTGTTGAGGATTAGTATGAGGCAAGTATTACTATTATCCCATTTCACAGATGAGGAATTAAGATACAGAGAAGTTAAGACTCATCCAAGTTCACCCAACTATTAAGTGGCAAAGCTGGGGTTTAAACCCAAGCAATCTGGATAAAAAGTTGTACTCTTAACCACTCTAGTGTACTGCCTCTTTAGTGATTATGCATAATTTTGTCTGAAAGAAAGAAAAACTTATTAAAAATGCTTAGTATAATGCTTCCATATCCTTTAAGAAGCTGATAAATACTTGTTGAATGAATGGACAAAACAGCTAGAATACCAGAATCCTCAGAAAAGAGAGATTCACATAAGAATCATGAGAAGCAAGATAAGAAAACCATCACTGACATTATCTAATAACTCAATAACAATGATGAAATTATTTGTTTCCTCAAGTCACTGGCCATTTTGCACACATGCTAATTCAGTCATGAATCTCACCTCACCCAAGCCTTTCTTGTTTTCGTAAACTCCTATACAAAAGCTTCATTTACCCAGAAATCTACTGACTCCTGCATGTATGAAAACAAACACTAAACTAAAATCTGCCCCAAAACAATTTACTAAGAATCATGCAGACAATTATCAGCTAGACTCAAAGAAAAGATTGGTTTCAAAGTTTATCAGCAATGACAAAATGCTCAGAATTTATCCTTTTTCAAATGATAACTAACAACCTTAAAGAAAGGAAACACACATACAATAATAAACATTATAGAATTTAATGAAGAATATGCTACAGAAAAAAAGTAACATGAAAATATGACTATAGAAAAATGATTTGTAAAAATAAATGTGGAAGATAATGTAGTAATAATGATACTCAATAGTTTTTAAGTAATAATTAAACCACAAAGTCTCTTACCAGTGTCTGAAATGTAGGCGTGAAGTTGTACTGAGTCATCAGAAGATACATTTGAAAGGTCATCTAAAGACTGATGAGAGAAAAAAATTAGAAAATAAAAATTTTAAATTCTATAGGAAAGAAAGCGTTAAAGATTTCTATATCATATACATTACTCATTTTTGCTCTATGTCCTTATCTGTACCTCCCTCTCACAAACAATAGTTCTCTTTGTTTATACTAATAGGAGAAAGAGAAGATAAGATTAAACTGTAAAACAAAGTAATATAATAATTGACTTAATAAATACATCAGATTATTTCTTCCTTCATTACCTGTTACATACTATAATTTGCTTCTTCTCAATTATATTCAATATATGGCAAGAAAAAATGTGGATAAAAATAAGTAGACATGTTATTTTTTTATTATTATTTTTTACTTTACAATATTGTATTGGTTTTGCCATACACTGACATGAATCCGCCATGGGTATACATGTGTTCTCCATCCTGAACCCCCCTCCCACTTCCCTCGCCTAGTAGACATGTTCTTAAATCAACATTTCACTTTTTTGATGTTGAAATATATTAGAGCCAACTGTGTATTAACACTTTTGTTAACTTAGAAATAATTTTAGTTAGACTCTTTATCATAATCGTACCTACATCAAAGGGTATGTGAGGACTAAATGAAGACATGTAAAACATTTAGAAGACTGTTAACACAAAAAATGTTAGCTAATATTATGATTATTTACTAAATGAAGTGAATCTATGGTTAAGATTTATTTTTTAAAAAATAATTCCATAAACAAAAATTATTACTGATTGATTCAGAATAAATTTTTTAACTATAGACTTGGGATCAAAACTTTTTTGCTCCATGTCCACACACCCACACTTACACAGAGGGAACATAAGGATATAATGAAGGCGAGACTGTATGGAAAAGAGTTAACACAACAGACCTTAAGTTGCTTTCCTTAGAAAGGACGGCCTGGGACAATATCTGGGAAGTTAGATTTAGAAAAAGTTCCCATCATTCCTAACTGCTAAAGTGGCTTACTCTACCTAAACTATCTGTATAGACAATGTGGTTTACACCAAATACCCACTTTTCTCCTGGGAGTCAGTTTAGTATATGCTGGACAAATGGTGCCTTGTGTGAACTACCTCCAATAAAAACCTTGGGCACTTATGTCTCAGATGAGCTTTCCTGGTAGCAGCATTTCACACATGTTGTCATATTCACTGCCAGCGCAATTAAGTCTATGCTATGTGACTTTCATGGGAGAAGATTTGTGGAAACTTGAGCTAGGTTTTCTCTGGACTTTGCCCCATCCACCTTTTCCCTTTGCTGATTCTGCTTTCTACCCTTCCGATATAATAAATCTTAGCTGTGAGTACAGCTATGCTGGGGTCTGAGTCCTTTTAGTAAATCAGTGAACATAGGAGTGGTCTTAGGGACCTGTAACACATAGATAGTATACGATTCAGACATATTATACACTTGAAAAACCATGGGATCTGAATGAACTTTGGATTCCTAATGTGGTATTACCAGTTATTCATGAGTCATCTAAATGACCTTAATGCAGTCATGCATGTGACATAAAGCCATTTAAAATTAAGCAACTGCATCCTAAGAAGAAAGCCAAAATTCTATCCACTAAAGACTGATCATCAGAAGAACAAAATTTGGTAACTCCATACAGACGATCCACAAGTCAAGTGGGAAAACTATTCAATTAAATTAGATCTAGTCCAGACTTCGCCACTGATCACCTTAATAGACTTTAGCCATATCAGTAAGTCTTTCTTGTATTTCAGTTTTCCCAATGGTAATGGTGTAATATCTGTTCTACAACTCTATCAGGATATAATGTGAATGAAAATACTTTGAAAAGAATTAGAATGCACTTACTTTTTAACTGACCTACAACAAAACATTTTGACAAATAGCAGAACCTTTGTTTTAGAATTATTTTTACATGAAAGATAGAACCCCAAAGGAAATGGAATAGTCTACAAAATTTAAAATTGTTATCTACTGTAATCTTCTTCTAACTATAAGCTAGCACAGGGAATATAAAACAATCACCCTTTTCAAAAAAGCATTATTATTACTGGTAACCTTCCTTTGTAGGTAAACATATAAAAAGTTATATGTTGCTTTCATATTACTTTAACCATGTTAGCATCTTATACTATGCAAGGCAGAAGCCGTTGAAAAACTCTGTATATAAACACCTTTTCTAGCACACATAAAATATGCAATTAATATTTGCATTAAGTATGATGAAAAAATTCAATGAAATGTCTCTTAACCATTAGCCACAGTTATAATGCATGTGTAAATATCAACTAGACTATATAAAGTTACAACTGATAACATTATAACCATGGAACTACACTGTGATTTAGAAGTATAAGTACTGATTAATCAAAGAAAACTGTGATTTCAAAACAAGTGCATTAATGTTGTCCTGAAATAAAATACAGTTTGCAAAGTGACCATGGTTTAAGATTCTTGAACTTCTTGCCAAAAAAAGAAGTGTTTTTTGTAACATTATGCTAGGTTAAAAACCAAAAATTGAAATTTACTACAATAATCAATTCAGCAAACAGAACTACAATGGCACTTCTAAATGCTTATATAATCTATGTGCTAACCTCAATCACAAAATGAGTAAACCACCACAGTAAATATTTTCTTTGCTTAGTTTGCTGGAATAAACTATAATGATCCAGTTTATAATTTTAATACAATTAATAAATATTATCTTCATTAAATATGAAAAAACCTGATAAAGAACAATTTTTTGTAATCAAACTATTGTTAAAATTCAACTGTTTATTCAAATGTATCTTAGTATTTAAAAAAAAGAATCCAAAAGACTCCAGCTATTTAAAAGCTTGGATTTAACAGATTTGTGTGAAAAACAAAAACTGTAAGTCATTGATGTCAAGTGTCACCTTTTTCAATTCACAGACTGTTTTGCTTTATATCACTATAGGATAAAAGGAATCTCTTTTATTTGAAAAAGCATTTATTCCAGATAGGGAATGAAGAAAAAAATATTTTTTAATAGTGTTCAAACACTTGTACAAGAACTACAAACATGAGTACTAAAAAATTTCAATGCAAGGAAAAGTTTCATCATATTTGGAAACTTTTTCTTCCTAATGGGCATTATATTGCTAACACTGTTCAGTCTCCAGGAGCTATTCCTTTTTGTCATAAGAGTTAAGCAAATGGTAATGATACCAGATAATTTAGGAAAATACTTAAAACATTACAAAATATCTGACATAACACTATTGCTGATTTGCTTTAGTGTTTTGTTAAAGGTTATACATTGTACAATAATGGAACATTTATACAATAAGGTCATTTTAGAAATAAATGTCATACTAAGGAACATAAAACAATGGACCTCTCAACTACTTATCTATTACAAAAAGTTCAAAAGAAAAAGTCATGTAGGTAGTAGAAGGAAAAACAAAGCAAACACTCTCTCTCCATCCTGAACAAATTCTGGACTGAAACTTGCACACAACACTAATATTTCTCTCTAGTAGTATTTTATGAAACAAGGTACTCAATGGCAAGCATGGATATATAAGAGAACTGAAATGTTTATTATTTCACATTTCACCTTGAATATCTGAAATGCCAATGAAGTTTATATGCTAAAAATGTGTCATTCTTAAACCTGTAATCACAGAATACAGTTGCTTAATTCTCGTAAAACCCTCTAAGCTTAAAAAATGTGTTGTTGTTTTTTTTCCCCAATAACCTGAACTTGTTAGTGTGGACCTTAAGAAATATCTTTAGGTTTTCAGGCATCCCAACCAGTTTTTTATTTCTTTTCTAATTACAAGAAGAAAAAACTAATTCCAATGTAAACATTTATGTGTCATAAATTTACTGCCCATCATAGCACTGATCAGAGTGAAATATTAAATACTGAGGTTGAAAATAATGAAATCATTATTATCACTTGCAACTAAATCAGGCAGGTGATTTAAATCAATTTTTTAAAAAGAAAATAAACTTCATTTCATTAAGTTCTAATCCACAGATCCCTTATATGTGAATTTAATATTTCTATAAAAGTGCAACAGCTTTTTATAAAGGATGATTTGAGGGTTCTAATACATCATTTATTTACATATGTTAAGGCTCAGTTTTTCATATTATTTTCAGGCCACTTTAAGAATTAAAGTAGTCATAACAGTACTTACCAAATTTATGCTTCCTGTAGGAGACCCATTAAAAGATTCTGTGAGAAGGAAGATCCAACTTAGTATACAGTCAAAAACTCTTCCAACAGTGCTTTAGCTATCTAAGGTTCAAACACCGAGAATGAAAGCCACAGAAGCCAAGAAAGAACAAGAAAGAAAACTGTGGTACACTACTCCCAAAAACCTGTTTTCATGGTTTTCTAAGCCAGGTTATTTCAGTGAAAACAGTTATGTACCTAAGTTATTCCCCTTTCCCCCAAAAAGGCATTTATGTACAAAAAAAAGCATTTTATGTATTTTATTCTCATAGTATCATATTAAATTGTCTAATATAAATGTAAACATGAGGTAAACACCACAGAATGACATCTGAAATTGTCATTTGAAATGAATGACATTTCACACCAGGAAATGTCAGAGGTATTTTGTTACTTCTGTCTCACTGGATTAATATTACAAATAAAATTATTCTTTAATATGAAAGATAAAAAGTTGTTTATTAAACCTATAAAGTCCACTTATTCACAGCTGGTCTGTATCAAAAATGCTGTAGTCTAGATTCTTAAATCAATATACAATTAGTAGAACAAAAGACACATTAAAATCCATGAGTAATGTCATTTAATTAAAAAGCAACTAGAAATTATTTTTAAAAATTAATGTTAGAGTAATTATTAAAATTAACATCTTTTCCCTCAGAATTTTAGTATATATCTGATCAAATTATCAATTAAGATATCACTTTGTAAAAACACAAAGGAATATACAGCAAAGCAATATTCATAAACAGTTTAAAGTTATTATTTGGCTTGTAGCATATTAGATATTATTTATAGTTTGGATCTCTAGATGCATCTTCAAAGGAAATTTCTATTACTATTGACAGAGGTAGCTAGTGTTGCCTTCCAACTTCAACACCTCTAACTGTCCAAGAACATGTCTCAGTTTCTCAAAGCTCTGAACACAAAATAGGAAATTCCTAGGATAATTAGAATGGATAAAAAAAAATAGTTCTCTATCCTCCTTATTCAATTATATACCTCTTACCTTCTTTGGGCTGCCCACCTCTTAAGTCTTCCCACCAAAGACATGTCAAAAGAAAAACTAGGAGCAAAACAGGGGCTTCCCTGGTGGCTCAGTGGTAAAGAACCCATCTGGAAAGGCAGGAGACATGGGTTTGATCCCTGGACTGGGAAGATTCCCTGGAGAAGGAAATGGCAACCCCCTCCAGTACTCTTGTTTGGGAAATCCCATGGACAGAGGAGCCTAATGGGATACAGCCCATGTAGTTGCAAAAAAGTCAGAATTTAGCAACTAAACAAGAACAAAGGAGCAAAACAAGGCATGGTTTACCTTCTTGCTTACCAATAAGATTCAGAAATTTAGATTGTCTAAAGCCAATGGAGATCTATATTTAATCAAGACTTTAACAACTGCTTAAAAATATTAGAAAACAAAAGAAACACGATGAGGAAAAATGTGATTGAAATTAAAATTTAAAAGGGAAAGCATAATTTAAATATTTGAAAGGCTGTGAATTTGTTTTAATAAAGGAAAAAATATTTACCTTTAAAATAACTTAGAGCTAAACTAACTAAAGAAGGCAATCTCACGGAAAAAGACAAGGAAGACAGAAGAGAGAGAGCATGGGTAAGCAAGCCATCCAGCTACCTACCTACTTACAGAAGTTTAGTTAAATAAGAATGAAATTTAATTAAATAGGAATGAAATTTCTTCTAAAACAAAGAAAAACTACCACAGGATATTATTATACATGGTAAGACTTTACCCACTAACTTTGTGCTCAATTAACCCACATTAAATAAAAAGGTGGGGGCAGCTACACATTGAACACTAGATTGAATCATTATTTCAAAATGTCTAAAAAGCAGCCAGAATTTCAAGACTTTAAAAAATACACAAAGTATCAGGAAGCTTAATTTTTAAAAGTCAGAAAATGAATTTATAACCAGAAAATATAAGGTCTATTTTAATTAATCCTATACAAAGAAGAAAATTATAAGCATTACTACTTGAAAAACTTGTAGCAAATGCCTAAAACCTAAACACTCACAAATACACATAAAACCCATTTTTAATAAAAATGTTTCAAGTTATACCCATGATTACATATACTTTCTTAACATGGTTTCAAAAAAGTATTAGGCAATTTCTCAGTTACAAAACATGTAAGAGCTCATTAATTAGGACACGGAATGTTAAAAAGCAAGCAATGTCCCAGACAGATAAAAGATATATGTGTATATATTAATTCCAAACTACAATCAATGATTCCAGTGTGAGGGACTACTCAATGGCTGACATAAAAGAAAAGTTCATTTGATTCAGATCAAAATCAGCTGCAGGGAAAAAAAAAAAAACAAACCTCCTAATCTACTTTGTGTTTTAAATAAGTATGACATTTTGGGAAGTTTGAGATCACATAAATAATTTGCTTCCATCAGTCACAAGACAAATATAAATGGAAGCTAAAAGTCAGTTTAGAAGATTCTGGAAGAGTTTTTACACTATAGGATCAAAAACTACTCCCACAGAATATATTGCTACTATGATCATTATATAATACATGGATGCTTATAAATTAGCTGCTTATGATTTAATTTATCTTCTTTCTTTCTAGGTCAGATAGCAATTCCATTTCACAACACTAAGCAAATTTCTAAAGTAGACAAAATTAAAATATACAATGAAAACATTTATAATAGTCCTTTAAGGAAGGAGAGTTTCTACTACAAATTTCATATCAGCTCTGTAAAAGATTTTTCAACAGAGATAGTAAATAGATACAATATATAATAAACTTGAAGTACACTGATTTTACTATTGAGCTGGCAGAGAAGTACTCTTAAAAATAGAAAACTCCCTCCATTAAGCAATCAAATACAGTTAACAGAATACTATTTCAGTTTTACAAATAAGCAAGATACTAGATCATCAATCAATATAAAAGCTATTGTAACATACAAATTTTTGTAACTATATTTCTTCTATAACTTAAAAAGTAAAGTCTCACTAATATCGAATAAGGAGTGGGGAGGATGAGTAGAAAAGAGGGGAGGCTAGAAAGTTTCCAAAATAGAGGCATTTGCTAAAGCAGTGCTAACCACTTAATTACATCTATTATATCTCCAACTTTAAGTGGTCCTGTCCATTAACTCTATTTATAAGTAAATGAACATAATTAAAGCACTCTCTTAAATACTTAGTAAAGTCTTTCCCATTTACTTTGTATTTACATTGGTTATTTGCTAGAAATTTTATCAAATCCTAGATACTTCATTAGAGTTTAGTAAGTACTTCTGCATTGAATCACTAGTAAAAATGGTCATCAGGCCTAAAGTCTGCAAATTGTCTAAGGGCTGCCTCTCGCACTATTCTTAAATAGCCAATTATTTACTATGAAGAAACACCGATATTTGTGTTTTGGTTTATATACCATTTTTACATATAGAATTCCATTAAAATGTGACAACTCTGAGGTAGGATATTACTACAAGAAGAATAATAGTCTACATTTATAACTGAGAAAAATGAGGCCTAAAGAAATTAAGTGTTTGGCCAACATCACATAGGTAATAAGTAGTAGAAAAAGAGTAAAATCAAAGTGTTATCACTCTTAAAGTCTGTTTTATTCACTACACAATGTGAACAGAAGAAAACTGAAAGACTGGAATAAATGACTTGTAGCTTCTTCTAGCTTATATTATACAGGATTTGGAACAGAATACAATTAAAAACAGAAAAAAATGTTTTTACAATGTTTTATAGTTTATGGAACATTCTCAGAATCATCACTTGTTATCTCATTTAATCTTCTCAATGATCCTATCATTAATCATGGCAATTATTACTTTTACAAACAAAAAAGAAACTACCATAAAAATATTGGGGTGACAATCCCTTTGAAAACATGCTTCAAGAATTTTAAGAAAAATTCTCTTTTCTCGCCCTTCTCCTCTTTGATTTTCTTTTCTTTTCTTTTCCCTTTTTTCCTTCACTCTTTTTTCTTCACTATGTAAGTTAAATTGTTGTGCTCTCTTTGCTGTATTCCCCAGTTGGCAATCTGCTTAGGCTCAGCTTTCCAGACTGAGCATTAGTTAGCTCTGCTTTTAATTGATCAATATCACGTTTGGTTTCCCTTGTTCACTAAGTCTATCCCCTATACTCTTTTCTTTAGAATACTTTCGTTATGACTGTATGTGTGGAAGTGAATGTATATGTCCCATTATTTCTGTAATTACCTACCTGCTTGATCTCCTCCCACTAGAACACAGGCATTAGTCACCCCTAATAAGAAGTCAATACAAGCCACTCAGACCAACAACCTTTCCCTCCCAGGGCCAAAACCAAAACGAAGAAGGAATATAACCCTAAAGCCTGGGAAAGTGGAGCAAGTTAGAAAAAAGAAAAAAAAAGAAAAGACAGAGAAATACAGCACAAATGAAAGAATAAGACAGAAAGTCACAAGACCAAATAAACAAAAATGAAATAAGCAATCTACCTGAAAGAGAGTTCAGAATAATGACAGTAAAGATACTCCAAAGTCTTTGAAATAGAATGGAAAAGATGCAAGAAATAACACAGTTAATATAATCACCAAGGACACAGAAGAAATAAAGAATAATCAAACAGGTATAAATAACACAATTACTGAAATTAAAAATACTCTAGAAGGAACCAATAGCAGAATAACTGAGGCAGAAGAATGGATAAGTGAGCTGAAAGAGAATGGTGAAAGTAACTGCTGAAGAGCAGAATAAAGGAAAAAGAATGAATAAAATTGAGGACAGCCTCAGAGACCTTTGGGACAATATTAAACACACCAACATTGGAGTTATGGGGAATCCAGAGGAGTAAGAAAAAAAGAAAGGCACTGAGATAATTTCTGAAGAAATTATAGCTGAAAACTTCCCCAACATGGGAAAGGAAACAGTCAATCAGGTTCAAGAAGTACAGAGTCCCTTACAGGATAAACACATCGAGACACATATTAATACAGCTAACACAGATTAAATACAAAGAAAGAATATTAAAAGCAGCAAGGGAAAACCCATATGCTTAACAGCAGATCTTTCAGCAGAAACTGAATGGCAGGATATATTTAAAGTATTGAAAGAAAAAAAATCTATAACCAAGATTACTTTACCCAGCAAAGATCTCATTCAAAATTGGAGAAATCAAAAGTTTCACAGACAAGCAAAAGTTAAGAGAATTTAGCACCAACAAACCAGCCTTACAACAAATACCAAATGGACTTACATAGCCAGTAAACACAAGAGAAAAGAAAGACCTACAAAAACAAACCCAAAACAATTAAGAAAATGCCAACAGGAACATATATATCAATAATTACTTTAAATGTAAACAGATAAAATGCACCAACCAAAAGATACAGACGGACTAAATGAATACAAAAACAAGACCCACATATATATGCTGCACACAAGAGACCCACTTCAGACCTACAGAAACACAGACTGAGAGTACAAGGATGGAAAAAGAGAGTCTATGCAATGAAAGCCTAAAGAAAGCCAGAGTGGCAATCATAATTTCAGGCAAAATAGACTTTAAAATAAAGAATATTATGAGAAATAAGGAAAGACACAACACCAATGTTCAAGGGATTAATCCAAGAAGAAGACATAAAATTGTAAATATTTATGCACCCAACATAGGAGCATCTCAATATATATATAAGGAAAACACTAACAGGCATAAGAGGGAAAATCAACAGTAATACAGTAAGAGTAGCAGACCTTAACATCCCACTGACACTGATGGACAGATCATCAAAACAGAGAATCCATAAGGAAACACAAACCGTAAATGAAACATTAGACCAAATGGACCTCACTGATATCTTCAGGACTTTCCACCAAATGCAGAAAAATATACTTTCTTCTCAAGGGCACATGGAATATTCTTCAGGACAGACCACATCTTGGGTCACAAATCAAGCCTCAGTAAATTTAAGAAAACTGAAATCGTATCAAGTATCTTCTCTGACCACAATGTTATGAGACCATATATCAACTACAGGAAAAAAACAACTGCAAAAAACACAAACTCATGGAGATTAAATAATACATTACTAAATAACAAAGAGGTTACTGGAGAAATAATTCTTAAAGATTAAGATTTCTTAAAGATTCTTAAAGAATCCAAAGATTCTTAAAAACAAATGACAACGAAAAGACAACCCCAAACCTATGGGATTCAGCAAAAGCAGTTCTAAGGAGGAAAGTTTATAGCAATACAATTCTACCTCAAGAAACAAGAAAAGCATCGAAGAGACAACCTAAGTCTACATTCAGAGCAGCTGGAAAAAGAACAAAAAATCCCAAAGTCAGTTGAAGGAAAGAAATCATAAAGATCAGAGGAGAAACAAATAAAGAAGTGAAGGAAACAATAGCAAAGATTAATAAAACTAAAAGCTGGTTCTTTGAGAAGATAAAATTGACAACCCAATAGCCAGACTCATCAAGAAAAAAAGGAAGAAAAATCAAATCAACAAAATTAGAAATGAAAACAGTAGAGGTGACAACAGACAACATAAAGGATCACAGGAGAATATTATGAGCAACTATATGGCTAATAAAATGGACAACCTAGAGGAAATGGACAGAGTCTTAGAAAAGTTCCACCTCCCAAGACAGAATGAGGAAAAAAAAGAAATTATGAACAAGCGAATTAGAAACAATGAAATCAAAACTGTGATCCAAAATTTCCCAAAAAACAAAAGCCCAAGGCCAGGTGGCTTTACAGGGGACTTCTATCAAACATTTAGAGAAGAGCTAATGCCTATTTTTCTGAAAATCTTCAAAAAACCTTCAGAGGAAGGAACATTTCCAAACTCATTCTATAAGGCCACAATCACTCTGATACCAAAACCAGGAAAGACAACACACAAAAAAGAAAATTACAGGTCAGTATCACTGAGGAACACAGATGCAAAAGTCCTCAACAAAATTCTAGCAAAGAGAATTCAACAACATATTAAAAAGCTCATATACCATGATCAAGTTGGGTTTATTCCATAGATGCAAGAATTCTTCAATATACACAAATCAATCAATGGATACATCATATTAAAAAACTGAAAGATAAAAACCATATGAACATCTCAACAGATGCAGAAAAATCCTTTGACAAAATTCAGCACCTATCTATGATAAAAACGCTTCAAAAAATGGGCACAGATGGAACCTACCTCAACACAGTAAAGGCAATATATGATAAGTCCACAGTAAACATTATTCTCAATGGTGAGAAACTGAAAGCATTCCCTCTACGATCAGGAACAAGACAAGTATGTCCTCTCTTACCACTATTATTCAACATAGTTTTGGGAGTCCTGCTGCTGCTGCTGCTGCTAAGTCGCTTCAGTCGTGTCTGACTCTGTGCGACCCCACAGACGGCAGCCCACCAGGCTCCCCAGTCCCTGGGATTCTTCAGGCAAGAACACTGGAGTGGGTTGCCATTTCCTTCTCCAGTGCATGAAAGTGAAAAGTGAAAGTGAAGTTGACCAGTAGTGTCCAACCCTCAGTGACCCCATGGACTGCAGCCTTCCAGGCTCATCCGTACACGGGATTTGGGAGTCCTAGGTACGGTAATTAGAGAAGAAAAAGAAATAAAGAAATCCAGACTGGAAAAAGAAGAAATAAAACTCACTACTTGCAGATGACATGATACTATACATAGAAAACCCAAAAGAAACTATCAGAAAATTACTAGAGCTATTCAGTGAATTTAGCAAAATCATGGGATGCAAGGTCAATACACAGAAATCACTTGCATTTCTATATACTTACAATGAAAAATTAGAAAGAGAAATTAAGGAATCAATCCCATTTACCATTGCAACAAAAAGAATGAAACTTCTGGGAATAAACCTACCTATTGACTATGCCAAAGCCTTTGACTGTGTGGATCACAATAAACTGTGGAAAATTCTGAAAGACATGGGAATACCAGACCACCTGACCTGCCTCTTGAGAAACCTATATGCAGGTCAGGAAGCAACAGTTAGAACTGGACATGGAACAACAGACTGGTTCCAAATAGGAAAAGGAGTACATCAAGGCTGTATATTGTCACTCTGCTTATTTAACATATGCAGAGTACATCATGAGAAACGCTGGGCTGGAAGAAGCACAAGCTGGAATCAGACTGCCAGGAGAAATATCAATAACCTCAGATATGCAGATGACACCACCCTTATGGCAGAAAGTAAAGAAGAACTGAAGAGCCTCTTGATGAAAGCGAAAGAAGAGAGTGAAAAAGTTGGCTTAAACTCAACATTCAGAAAACTAAGATCATGGCATCTGGTCCCATCACTTCATGGCAAATAGATGAGCAAACAGTGGAAACTGGCCGACTATTTTTCTGGGCTCCAAAATCACTATGGATGGTGACTGCAGCCATGAAATTAAAAGACGCTTACTCCATGGAAGGAAAGTTATGACCAACCTAGATAGCATATTCAAAAGCACAGACATTACTTTGCCAACAAGGGTCTGTCTAGTCAAGGCTATGGTTTTTCCAGTAGTCATGTAGGGATGTGAGAGTTGGACTATAAAGAAAGCTGAGCACAGAAGAATTGATGCTTTTGAACTGTGGTGCTGGAGAAGACTCTTGAGAGTCCCTTGGACTGTAAGGAGATCCAACCAGTCCATCCTAAAAGAGATCAGTCCTGGGTGTTCACTGGAGGGAATGATGTTGAAGCTGAAACTCCAATACTCTGGCCACCTGATGCGGATAGCTGACTCATTTGAAAAGACCCTGATGCTGGGAAAGATTGAGGGCAGGAGGAGAAGGGGACGACAGAGGATGAGATGGTTGGATGGCATCACCGACTCAATGGACATGGGATGGGTGGACTCCAGGAGTTGGTGATGGGACAGGGAGGCCTGGCGTACTACCGTTCATGGGGTCACAAAGAGTCAGACACGACTGAGCGACTGAACTGAACTGAAGGAGACAAAAAAACTGTATATGGAAAATTATAATGAAGAAAGAAATCAAAGACAACATTAAACAGAAGGAGAGATACACCAAGTTCCTGGGTTGGAAGAATAAATGTTGTGAAAATGACTATACTACCAAATGCAATCTACAGATTCACAGAGATTACCAACAACATTTTTCACAGAATTAGAACAAAAAATTTCACAATTCATATGGAAACACAAAAGACCCCAAATAGCCAAAGCAGTCTTGAGAAATAAGAATGGACCTGGAGGGATCAACCTTCCTGACTTCAGTCTATACTACAAAGCTATAGTCATCAAGACAGTATGGTACTGGCACAAAAACAGAAATACAGACCAATGGAATGTGATAGGGAGCCCAGAGATAAACCCATGCACATATGGGTACCTTATTTTTGACTAAGAAGGCAAGAATATACAATGGGGCAAAGATAACCTCTTCAATAAGTGGTGCTGGGAAAACTGGACAGCTACATGTAAAAGAAGGAAATTAGAACACTTCCTAATGCCATACACAAAGATAAACTCAAAATGAATCAAAGACCTAAATGTAAGGCCAGAAAGTACAAAACTTTTAGAGGAAAACATAGAAGAGCACTCAATGACATAAATTAAAGCAAGATCCTCTATGACCCACTTCCTAGAGTAATGGAAACAAAATAAAAATAAAGAAGTGAGACCTAATTAAACTTAAAAGCTTTTGCACAGCAAAGGAAACTACAAACAAGGTGAAAAGACAACCCTGAGAGTGGGAGAAAGTAATAGGGAAGGAAACAACTGACAAAGAATTAATTTCCAAAATATACAAGCAGTTCATACAACTCAATACCAGAAAAACAAACAACCCAATCAAAGAGTGGGGAAAACACCTAAACAGACATCTCTCCAAAGAAGACATACAAAGGGCTAACAAACACATGAAAAGATGCTCAACATCGCTCACTATTAGAGAAATGCAAATCAAAACTACAATGAGATATCACCTCACACCCATCAGAATGGCCATCATGAGAAAGTATACAAACAATAAATGTTGGAGAGGATGTGGAGAAAAGGGAATCCTTGCATTGCTGGTGGGAATACAAATTGACACAGCCACTATGGAAGACAGTATGGAGATTCCTTAAAAAACTAGGAATAAAACCACCATATGACCCAGCAATACCATTACTAGGCATACACCCCGAGGAAACCAAAATTGAAAAAGACACATGTAACCCAATGTTCACTGCAGCACTATTTACAACAGCTAGAACATGGAAGCAACCTTAGATGTCCATCAACAGATGAACTGATATAGATACTGTGGTACATACATACAATGGAATATTATTCAGTCATAAAAAGGAATGCATTTGAATCAGTTCTAATGAGGTGGACAAACCCAGGGCTGCTTATACAGAGTGAAGTAAGTCAGAAAGAGAAATATAAATATCATATACTAATGAATATATATGGAATCTAGAAAGATGGCACTGGTGAATTTATTTTCAGGGCAGCAATGGAGAAACAGACACAGAGAACAGACTTATAGACACAGGGCAAGGGGAACAGAGAGAGGGTGAGATGTATGGAGAGAGTAACATGGAAATTTACAACACCATATGTAAAATAAGACAATGGGAATTTGCTGTAAAACTCACAAACAGGGGCTCTGTAACAATCTGGAATGGTGGGATGAGGAAGGAGATGAGAGGGAATTTGGGAGGGAGGGGACATGGGTGCACCTAGAGCTGATTCTTGATGTCTGACAGGAAACAAAATTCTGTAAAGGAATTATCCTTCAATTAAAAAATAAATTAAAAAAAAAAAAGGAATTCTAGGCTCAACAGTTATGTTCTAATTTGTTATCAGATTTTAACATTTTAATTTAGTTTAAGTAAGTAAACTTCATCATTTATTCATGGATTTTAAAATATATTACAATTTATATTTCAGCTTTAAGAACATTTTTATGCTATTTGGTAAGCAGAATATATACAGGAATATACATATATAATGGATAAATGTACAATGTGCACTACCTTACCTCCATCACCGTCATCTGATCCTCTGAAACTAGGATCTTTTAACATATCCAGCTCAGCTAACATGCGCACATAAAGTGCATTCTGTCTGAAGGAAGGATAAAATCTTTCATCTCGAAGCATCAATTCATACACCTTATTGAAATAAATCAAGATATTCAATCATTAATACAAATAATGTACTAATTTCCAATAATAAGATTTCAACAAAAGGTAGACAGAGGTATTACTGTAATGAATTATAGGCTCCATATTTATAAGATGTCAGTAATAAGACTATGTCACAACTAGTGATATTTTTCTGGCCCCTCTAGCATCTAAATTATACTGAAGAGAGTCCTACTGCAAAACAAGTCACATGACAGCAGTTATATATAATGCTCTACAAAGCAGTGTTCTCTAAGAAACAAATCCAAATAAAGGCTCAAAGCACATATTAAAATAAATGAATCTGTTATTTATACATCATCTATTCATAAAATTCTAGAATCTGTATCTGTCACTTCAGCCAGATTCAAAGTAAATAACCCAGCACAGGGATTTTCCGCATTTCTACAGTAAATAAGCAAAGAAAAACTGGCTATTTTGTGAAGTATTATTACCATAACACATCTTTTTAGTTATCACACTGTACTTTCATAACGTTTCAATAACCTTTTACAGACAAATTACATGCATATAGACATATACATTGTTTTCAAAAAAGATATAGTGATAAATGTTGTACATAATACCTTCCTTTGAATGTCATCAAAGATTTCAGGGGTTGGATCTTCATGATTCAAAGTATCTGCTAATTTTGCTACCAAATAATCATCAACAGTAACTCTCGGAGATGCCTGACAAACAGAGAAAAATACAAGTAGCATTGATCTTTGAAATTTCTAAATCCAAGTTAAGCCTTCATAGTAGAATTAAATAATTTGTTGTTCAGTCACGTCTGACTCTTTGCAACCCCATGGACTGCAGCATGCTAAGCTTCCCTGTCCTTCACTATCTCCCTGAATTTGTTCAAAGTCATATTCATTGAGTCAGTGATGCCATCCAACCGTCTCAACTTCTGTCGCTCCCTTCTCCTCCTGCCCTCAATCTTTCCCAGCATCAGGGTCTTTTCCACTGAGTTGGCTCTTCGCATCAGGGAGCCAAAGTAGGATAATTAAATAATGGAATCATAGTACTAAAAGTAACTGCCAAAAAATCCTTGGTTTGTAAGTGACACCTTGATGTTTAAAGGCTGAAATCAGAGCTAGCATTTTTCTGGCCATGAGGTACTACACAGCACACTTGTTAGACAAACGTGGATTTAAATCTTAACTTTTGCTAAGCAAGTTTCCTCTCACAAGGCTTCACTTATTCAATCTGTAAAATGGAGATAAACACTACATATGATTAACTCAATCTGTAAAATGGAGATAAACACTACATATGATTATAGTGAGGATGAAAAGAGATTTATGTAAGACTTATGTGTCCAGCACATAGGAAATAACTGTCACTACCAGTTAGCGTTGAGCATGCAGTAGTCTTAGATGTGTATTTAATAAAATGTCAAAAGAGTATGCCATGTTGCTACTTATCATTTCACACTAGAAACAATCCTTTTGAATGGCACTTAAAAGAGACCATGTTTATCCTAATTCAGTTTTATAATACTGCAGCAAAGTATCAGCATGATAAGGGACAGAAAAAGTTCGAAAAGTTACTTTGTTTCAATAACTTTCATCTCAAGCTGCATAATGTGACAGACACTACAGACATTACTCAGCATGTTAACTTTTGTATTTTTAAGTCTTAAGGATATGGAGAATAAATGAGTGATTAAATGATGGTAACTTTTAGAGACAATAACAAAAAAATGCATTGTTTAAGCAATTTCTCTGTGCTGTTAAGACTATCTAAGGAACAGAATAGATAAATCAAGAAGAGAAGAAAAAGTATGTAAGTATCCTGGGCATACATCCAGATAAAACTGTAATTTAAAGGTAAACGCACTCTTATGTTCAAAGTAGAACTATTCACAATACCCAAGGCATAGAAACAACCTCAATGTTCATAGAGAGATGAAAGGGTAAAGACAATGTGGTACATATACAATGGAGTATTTCTCAGAGATAAAAAGGAATGAAATAAAGTCATATGCAGCCGCATGGATAGACCTAGAGATTATCATACTAACCCAAGTAAGAAAGACAAATTACCATATCACTTTTATGCACGATGCAAAACATGACACAAATGACCTTATTCCCTGGTGGCTGAGACGTAAAGCATCTGCCTAGAACCTGGGAGATCCGGGTTTGATCCCTGGGTCGGGAAGATCCCCTGGAGAAGGAAATGGCAACCCACTCCACTAATCTTGCCTGGAAAATCCCATGGAGGGAGGAGCCTGGTAGGCTACAGAGTTGCAAAGAGTCTGACACAACTGAGGGACTTCACTTCACAAAAGAGAAACAGACTCATAAACACAGAGAACAGACCTGAGATTGCCAAGGGGGAGAGAGGATGCAGGAGGGAGGGAATGGAAGTTTGGGATTAGCAGATGCAAACTAGTATATATACAATGATAAACAACAAGGTCCTACTGTATAGCCCAGGGAATCACACTTGATACTTTGTGAAAAACCATAATGGAGAAAAATATGAAAAAGGAATGTGTATATGTGTAAATGAATCACTTTGCTGTACAGCAGAAATTAACACAATATTATGTACCAACCATTCTTGAACAAAATTAAAAAAAAAATTTTTTTAAGTAAGTAAACAGGAGGGTATGAATGTACAGCATAAGGGCTATACAACTTCTAATGTCCCTTGTTAATTCAACACTCTTAGAAGTAAACTCAGGGAGGTAGTGTGGTGGTACTTTTTTGGTTCTTGTGAGGGGGTTTTTGGAGGAAGAAGAAAAGGACACTTGTCTATTATTTGTTTGTGTATGGGTGTGGTGTTCCCTCCCCGCCTCCCTCCGACCCCTCTCACCCTGAAGTAAGGACAGAACTCAACAGCTTCAACTATGTGACAAAGATCAGAGAGGAACATGATTTAAGTTAGTTTCTGTCCTTTCATGTGCCCTCTGAGCTCACTAAACTCAGTTTCTAGGAAGTAAGAGACAAATTTGAAAATAACATTTTCAATTTATCTAGCTTAATTTTTTTCTATAATCTCAGGTACACAGAATTGGATTAAGCCTTATCCTTGGAATATGTATGGTGAGCAATACTTTCAGAGAGCTAACATTGGGCATAACTAACCAAGTCCCTTTTTAAAAAAAAACAAAACAGTAATATAGAAGAAATATTTGCACATATGGTACTACGTTAACATAAAAATACAAAAATTGCATGTTTTTTCCAAAATTATCTATTAATCTGTACTGCTTACTTCCATATTACACAAATGTAGTTATTTAAACAAAACGACTAGTTAACAGTGGCAACGGATAATTAATAGGACTAAACAAAAAATATGTTTGAGAAAACAAAACAATTTACTTAATAATATTCCTGTTCGCTGATATAGAAACTTATTTTAACATTTTTTAAACTTTTCACCTAAATTTAAAATTGGTAGGCAGTACCACTGTTTATTCTTAAAATATATAAATCTAAGACTATTTAAAAGATTATACATGTAATAGGACTAATAGATACATTTGTATTTAATAAAAATAAACAATTATATTTACCTTTTATTCTATGATCTTGTAGGATATTTTTGTGTGCCTTTTTTTCTGATCTGCCTGCAGTCTTCAGGACAACCCTTTATTTTATACAGTGGTATAACTAAATACAATCAACTATAAAATAAAATTCACTATGACTTTTGGCTCTGCTCTTGAGCCTTTATCACATTTATTTCTCTTACCACTGCAATGTCATGACATCAAGTGAAATATCCTTTCAATAAAACCATTTAGGCAAAGAATAATGGGATTTTACTCACTAAAAACAGCAGGTTTTTAGACCTACAGGGATTTGTTTCCAGCTTTCCAAAAAAAGTGTCCATTAACTTTGTATCTCCACGTTTGGTAGACCAGCTGTTTGTCCATCAGGTTCTCTGCATGTATGAATTCATCATATAGGTTGCCCATGTCTAAAACACCCATTTTTTAAGTACTTCAAAGCATAAAGGATGTCATAAGTTAACAACCTCTCCTTTTCAAGGAAAATGGTTCTAAAACGCATAGATCATTTAAACATGTGAGAATAAAGGAGCATTCCAAAGAAATTATAGTTTTATTAAAGAGAGTGAGGAAACTGTTTAAGCTGGCTGTTCCTTTCTTGTGATATCTGAGTTCTTAATAGCTTTATTTTAAAAAAATGAGTTATTTTCTTCATTGTATGAGTTCTTGCTATAGCCTACATGTACTCAGTTCTGTACATTTATTTCAAGGTTAATTTTAGTCCCTTCAAAAACCATTCAATAGTTTTAGAGAAAAATCATATAAATTTCTGTGTACTGTAATTCTTTTCGCCACACACATTCTTGATATATTTTCAAATGAAAGATGGATATTATTCTTGTTCCATGCTAAAAAAAATATGATTACTGCCAACAATGGCATCTTTTCTACTGCTGGCAACAATGACAGCCATCTGGAAGGCAAATGTCTAAAGTTATCTCTCCTGACATTTTTGTAATGTCAAAATCTCATAAAGCTGAAGCAGTAGTATTATTTAGAACATATAGGTACAGGAAAACTACATGGGAAAGTAAGTGAATAATTAGAGAAAACTGGCTTCATCAGAAAGCAAGAAAGTAAGGACAGGCAAAGGCTAACATAGGGATCTTTTAAAATACAGGTTAAGTAACTCAGTCGTATCCGACCCTTTGCGACCCCACTGACTATACAATCCATGGAATTCTCCAGGTCTGAATACTGGAGTGGGTAGCCTCCAGGTAATCTTCCCAACCCAGGGATTGAACCCAGGTGTCCAACATTGCAGGTGGATTCTTTACCAGCTGAGCCACAAGGGAAGCCCTTTAAAATACAATGGACGTTCTACTTCTAAAGCTGAATGGAGTGTATAAAGGCATTTGCTATACTATTATTCTTAAAACTGTGTACTCTTTTAAATACAATATATTTCATAAGGCAAAAATGTAAGCATACGCACAAATGAGTGGTTTCCAAATAATATATATACTTAAAATTAAAATATAATTCTGTGCTAATAAGTATGAATTAAAAGGTATTACAGCATAGTCATTAAAAATACTGGAGTGTGACTCTTGAGGATTATTGTCCATATTCATGAAGGACATCAGTCTGTACTTTTCTAAATGATGTCTTTGTCTTTGATATGAGAATATCACTAAATTCATAAAATGAGTTGTAAAGTGTTTCTTTTTTCTCTTTTCTGGAAGAGTTTGTGAAATACTGGTATTATTTCCTCTTGAAATATATGATAGAATTCACTAATAAAACCATTTAGGCCTGGGCTTTTCTTTGAAAGATGATTTTTAATTATTAATTAAATTCATTTACTGTATTTTCTATTTCTTCTTGAGTCAGTCTGACAATTAGTGTATTCCCAGAAATCTGTCCATTTCATCTGAATTGTCTAATCTGTTGTCATAAAGTTGTTTGTAATACTTCCTTATGGGGCGTCCCAGGTGGCTCAGGGGTGAATCCACCTGTCAATACAGGGTTTGATATCTGGGTTGGGAAGATCCCCTGGAGAAGGAAATCACAACTCATTCCAGTATTCTTGCCTGGGAAATCCCATGGACAGAGGAGCCTGGGGGCCATAGTCTATGGGGTACTAAAAGAGTTGGAACTAAAAAAAGAGGAACTAAAAAGCCTCTTGATGAAAGTGAAAGTGGACAGTGAAAAACTTGGCTTAAAGCTCAACATTCAGAAAACGAAGATCATGGCATCCAGTTCCATCACTTCATGGGAAATAGATGGGGAAACAGTGGAAACAGTATCAGACTTTATTTTTCTGGGCTCCAAAATCACTGCAGATGGTGACTGCAGCCATGAAATTAAAAGACGCTTACTCCTTGGAAGGAAAGTTATGACCAAACTAGATAGCATATTCAAAAGCAGAGACGTTACTTTGCCAACAAAGGTTCGTCTAGTCAAGGCTATGGTTTTTCCTGTGGTCATGTATGGATGTGAGAGTTGGACTGTGAAGAAGGCTGAGCGTCCAAGAATTGATGCTTTTGAACTGTGGTGTTGGAGAAGACTCTTGAGAGTCCCTTGGACTGCAAGGAGATCCAACCAGTTCATTCTGAAGGAGATCAGCCCTGGGATTTCTTTGGAGGGAATGATGCTGAAGCTGAAACTCCAGTACTTTGGCCACCTCACGCGAAGAGTTGACTCATTAGAAAAGACTCTGATGCTGGGAGGGATTGGGGGCAGGAGGAGAAGGGGACGACAGAGGATGAGATGGCTGGATGGCATCACTGACTCGATGGACGTGGGTCTGGGTGAACTCCGGGAGTTGGTGATGGACAGGGAGGCCTGGCGTGCTGAGATTCATGGGGTCGCAGAGAGTCGGACACAACTGAGCGACTGAACTGAACTGAAAAGAGTTGGATACGACTTAGCGACTAAGCAACAACGGTATTTCCTTGTAGTCCCTTTAATTTCTATAGTCAGTGGTGATGCTTCCTCCTTCATTCATGATTCTGGTGATCTGTATCTTTTTTTCTTGGCCAACTGAGCTAAAGGTTTCTAAATTTCATTATTCATTTTACAGTGTTTGATTGTACTACTGGTTTTTCACTATTGTCTTTCTGTTTTCTATTACACTGATTTCCATTTTGATCTTTACTATTTCCTTCCTTCTGTTTGCTTAGATTTGTCGTGCTTTTCTTTTCCTAGATTTTTAAGATGAAAATGTATATTGCTGATGTGACATCTTTCTTCTTTCTAATCAGGCATTTAAAGCTACACATTTGCCTTTACATATTTCTTTAACTGCATCCCATAAATTTTGATGTATTGTTTTCTTCATTTTCATTCAATTGAAAACATTTTCTAATTTCCTTCTGATGTTTTTGACACAGACAATATTTAGAAATTTGTTGCTTAATTTTCAAATATTTATAAATTTCCTCAAATCCCTTTTGTTCTTTATTTCTAATTAATTCTACTATGAGAAACAGACACACTTATATATAATTTTAACGCCTCTAAAATGAGAGTTGTTTTATGGCCTAACTTATGATCTATCCTGGAGAAGGAAATGGCAACCCACTCCAGTATTCTTACCTGGAGAAATCTGTGGACAGAGGAGCCTGGTGGGCTGCCGTCTATGGGGTCGCACAGTTGGACACGACTGAAGCGACTTAGCATGCATGCATGCATGCACTGAAGAAGGAAATGGCAACCCACTCCAGTATTCTTGCCTGGAGAATCCCAGGTACAGAGGAGCCTGGTGGGCTGCCGTCCACTGGGTCGCACAGAGTCAGACACGACTGAAGCGACTTAGCACCAGCAGCGGCATGATCTATCCTGGAGAATGCTCTATGTGTATGCTTGAAAATAAAACTGTTGTTAGGAGAAGTATTCTACAGATGTATTTGGTCTAATTGGTCTAAAGTATTGTTCAATTCTTGTACATCCTTGGTCATTTTTCTATCGAACTGTTTTATCAGTTTTTGAGAGGGAGTATTGAAGTCTCCAACTATTACTGTTGAATTGTCTATTTCTCCCCCAATTCTGTCAGTTTGTTCTCCATGTATGTGTGGGCTTTGTTGTTTTATCATCCTGATCAATTGACCTTTCTATTATAAAATGTTCCTTGTTTCTTTAGTAATGTTTTTTGTCTTAAAATTTATTATCTAATATTAGTATAGCCACTCCAGCTCTGTTTTAGTTACTGTTTTCAAGGTTTACCTCTTACTTCCTATTATTTAAAGTTGTGTGAGCCTGAATCTTAACTCTGTTATTTAGTATCCACATGACCCTGGACAGGTTAATTCAATTTTCTTTCCTTTTTTTTTTTTTCAATTTTATAATTCAATCAATTTCTTCACCTATAAAATGAGAATAATATACAAAATACTATTATCAGGATAAAACAAGGCAATGTAAGACAGTTGTGCATAGCAACATGACCAATGGATATTTACAAGTACTACAAATCATTATTATCTTCTTTGCCAGTATTATTAATTTTAATTATTAATAATCTACCATTATTAATGACACTGTCAAAGAAGAAAAGAAAATGTATCCTCAAATAAATCAAAGTATATCCTCACCTTTTCTGATAAATACTGTTCATAAATTCCAACAGCAGCTGCTCTCAAAAGACCTTTGGTTTGGTTGGTTTGATGTTTTCCATCTTTCTGACGACTTGATAAAACTTCTAGCTGCTGTTGGGCTGTAACCCGGTATCCTTCCACTGTCATCCAAAAGAAGAGATGTGCCTGACCTCCAGTTTGCTGCATGTAGTCTATCAAACAAAATTCGTAACAACAGAGATATTAAAGTCACAGATTTTTGAGTGCATACAGCTGTAAGACAAGTTAAGAAAGAAAGTATTTGAAAGTTTCAAATACTTAAAACTCTGCATTTTGAACATGTTTAGAAAATGCTGGAGGTTAAAAAAAAAGTCATATCATAAACTGGTTAAGCTGAAGAGACCAATTATGCAGAAAAAAGAAATGGAAGTGCATTTTAAAAAACATCTGATTTTTCATGAAAACACCTCTTGGGAATAAAGATGCCAGGGAAGGCTTCATCAGAAATAAACTACTTCAACAACATTCAGCTTCCATTCTCAATAAAAACTATTAATCATAATATTACTATTACATGTATTAAAAATAAGGATTGGGTTCTTCAATAAGCCATGCATTTCTTTTTGTTCATGAATATGAAGACTCAGGAAGTTTTGCTGGGAACATCCCCTAGATAAAAGCAATTCTGATGTAACAATAAAATCAATAAACATTTATATATAAAATGGTATAAAAATAAGACCCTTCCCCCGTTCATGCACAAAAATGATACAAGCAGGTTATATATACCATACTTTCCTGATAAAGTCTCTTTCTCAAATAATTAAAATTCATAGTAGAATCTCTTGGGGTTTATTTAAAAGCATATTAGCAAATGCACATTGGAACTACAACAAGCATTTATTTCCTTAAAACCAAACAAATCTCTATCCCTATGGTTTCTAAAAAAAATGGGGGTATTTCAGAAAATGAGGAGTGGAAGAGAGATATATATGGCATGCCTAATATCAAGTATTTAAAATTTAACAATATATACAATTATAAAAAAACTTGAGGGTTATATTATTTTTATAAAATGTATTTACCTACCCATAAAAAACTGTAGTGCAACATTGTCTACAAGAATGCTGTCCAGGGGGACTGTGCAAAGTTTCCCAAAGTTTGCTGCCAGTTTCACAGTATTTATCTCCTATAAATACAAGTTTTTGCAGATTAACATCTCATCTATTCACTCACTATGTTAAAGATCCTTACATAGAAGTAAAAAATTAAGTTAAAACGGAATAAAGTTTTCTCTTCTTGTACAGGTGCGTTACCAAAAAAAAGTATCAGCTCACTGAATTTCCTAGAGTTATTTTAAGAGCTGCTTACTAAGTATACATTAAAAGTACAATAAGCACTCATTTCTTCTAATAAAAAATAAACCTAAATGTATTTTCATGTATTCTTTATTTTTTACCCATTCCAAACAAAAATGAACATGATAGGGACTAAAGGGGATATTATGTTGAAGAATAAACAAACCCCAATATTTTCAAGTACAGGTTGAAGTCTACCTACTAGAGAAAAATAAAATATTCCTAACTAGTAGATTTGCTAATTGGGTAAAAATTCTATAATCTTTGTAGAAAATATTTTTCTTTTCAGTCTACCTAAATGGTAAATTACATAAACTTCAAAGCAAGGAAACTACCTATATATAGAGAAAAAAGTTTTTAACAGGTTCAGAATTTAGAGAATCTACACGTCCTGCACTGTGCTAGGTGCATTACACATATCACTTCATTAAATCTCCACAGCAATCCTATTGAATAAACATCACCAATCCCACTCAACAGATAAGAAAGCTGATGATCAGAAATGTTGCCTATGATTGCAAAGCTGGTTAGAATGAGTCAGTGTCCTCAAAGTCTGATGCCCTTTCCACAAAAACCAACAATGTTTCTGGAAATGATTTCCACCAGCTTCTCTGCATTCCCAAATCCATACTCACAAACCTGTATTTTCAAAAAAAGATGCACAGGTTTTCTGAAAGTTAGATAAGGCTGCCTTATTTAGGGGCAGATACTAAATTAGGCATAGGTGATATATAAAGGAAAAGGAAGATGATTTGAAAAGAGGAGAAAAAACTTCTCTTGTAATTAGTATCTCCTCTTCATGTAAGTACGTAAGAACAACAATAGATTACTGATTTGAAATTGCTGGGGTAAAGCAATCTATTGCAAATTGCACTCATTTCACATACTAGCAAGGTAATGCTCAAAATCCTTCAAGCTGGACTTCAACAGTATGTGAAGCAAGAACTTCCAGATGTATAAGCTGGATTTAGAAAAGGCAGAGGAACCAGATCAAATGGCCAACATCCGTTGGATCATCGAAAAAGCAAGAGAATTCCAGAAAAACATCTGCTTCACTGACTATGCTAAAGCCTCTGTGTGGATCACAACAAACTGTGGAAAATTCTTGAAGAGATGGGAATACCAGACCACCTACCTGCCTCCTGAGAAACCTGTATGTTGTAAAGAAGTAACAGTGAGAATCAGTCATGGGACAACAGACTGGTTCAAAATTGGGAAAGGAGTATTTCAAGGCTGTACACTGTCACCTTGCTTATTTAACTTATATGCAGATGACATCATGCGAAATGCTGGGCTGGATGAAGCTCAAGCTGAAATCAAGATTTCCTGGAGAAACATCAGTAATTTCAGACTTGCAGATGACATCACCCTAATGGCAGAAAGTGAAGAGGAACTAAAGAGCCTCTTAATGAAGGTGAAAGACGAGAGTGAAAAAACTGGTTTAAAACTCAACATTCAGAAAACTAAGATCACAGCATCCGGTCCCATCACTTCATGGCAAGTAGAAGGGAAAAGAATGGAAACAGACTATTTTCTTGGGCTCCAAAATCACTGTGGAAGGTAACTGCAGCCATGAAATTAAAAGAATTTAATTTTTTTGAAAGAAAAGCTATGACAAACCTAGACGGCCTATTAAAAAGCAGAGACATCACCTTGTTGACAAAGGTCCACATAGTCAAAGCTATGGTTTTTCCAGTAGTGAAAGTTGGACTATAGAGAAGGCTGAACGCCAAAGAACTGATGCTTTCAAACTGTGGTGTTGGAGAGGACTCTGGAGAGTCCCTTGGACTGCAAGGAGATCAAACCAGTCAATCCTAAATATTCATTAGAAGGACTGATGTTGAAACTGAAGCTCCAATATTCTGGCCATCTGATTAAATGAGTCAACTCATTGGAAAAGACCCTGATGCTGGGAAAGAGAGAAGGCAGGAGAAGAAGGGGACAACAGAGGATGAGATGGCTTGATGGAATCACCGACTCAATGGACATGAGTTTGAGTGAACTTTAGGAGATGGTGAAGGACAGGGAAACCTGGTGTGTGGCAGTCCATGGGGTCACAGAGTTGGACACAACTGAGTGACTGAACAACAACAAAGCAATCTAGTAGCAGCACATGATTTCCCCTATATAAATCTTCCTTCCTCAGATTTTATCACTTCTTGGTTCTGTCCAGCAGCATCTCTATAGATATGGGATAGAGAAGAGTATTCACTATCACTTTATTTGTAATAAAAAGAAAAAAGCATCTCGAAGACTTTAAGATGAGCAGTATGATTAAAAAAACTCTATCTCTGAAGATTCTGAATTTTCATCCAAAGGAATACATGCTATGACTTGAGCTTTTAAAAAAGGTAAAGCTTCCTATTCAAATTAGAGTTGACAAGCTTCCAAACAAGGTTTCTAAATTTTAAAAGGAATTCAGTATCAAAAAGTATTTAGGCAAACAGACTTAAATAATGATGCTTAAGGATCAGCAGGGGCTTCCCTGGTGGTTCAGCAGTAAGGAATCTGCCTGCCAGTGCAAGGGACATAAGAGAGGAGGGTTCAGTCCCTGGGTGGGGAAGATCCCCTGGAGGAGGGCATGGAAACCTACTCCAGTATTCTTGCCTTGAGAATCCCATGGACGGAGGAACCCAACAGGCTACGGTCCATAGGCTCGCAAAGAGTTGAACACGACTGAAGCGATTTAGTCCACAACACACAAGCATCACTAACTCTAGGATCTAGGTAGGGTAACTAGATAAAGAAACAACAATCACAAGTGAAACCATATTATTCTTCTATTCTGAATTTACACGCATATATAAATTCATTTTAAAATACAGTTAACTGAACAAAGACAGACATACATACACCTGCACACACATTTATGACAAATGTAGGCCTCAAATAATGTTTAAGTTATAATTAAACTAGCAAACTAAACTCAAAATTTTAAACTAAGTCTTCTATTCCTTAAGGAATTTAAGTACACTGCAAAATTACAAGACCAAAGAGTCACAAAACAATTTCCAATAGAAAACCAGCATAAAAAAGGTGACTACACTGAAAACTAAAGGTAGTAAAAAATTTGTTTCAAAGCCCCAAATCTCTGCTCTCTTTTACAATGAAACTCATCCAAACAGCTACCTATAATGACTGTTTCTAATTCATTTCTTCTCATTTTCTCCTGACTGACTCCCATCAGGGTTTTTCTCCACTATTCAACCAAAATGCTCTCATGGATCACCAATAATACCCCTGTGGCAAACCCAACAGTCAATTCTAAATCTTCATCTTACTCAACTTATTAGTAGTCTGTAATACACCTGATCTCTCACTTTTTTCAGTATTTTCTATACTTTGCTTCTAGGATATCACACTCCTTTCCTTCAATCTCAACAGTCATTTACAGTTTGTTTGGCTAGACCTTTCATTTTGTCTTAAACACTAGTAACTGAAGTGCCTCAGGACAAAGTCTTTGATATCTTCTTTCTTAAACTCATTCTTTTAAGTAATCTCATCCAATCTCTCAACTTTAAACAAGCAGCTGATAATCCTGAGGATTCTCAAAGTTTATTTCATTCACGAAATTTCCCTTAAACTTGAATTTACCAATTAGAATGTCTACTTTAACATCAAACAGGGATCTCAGGCTAAAACATTCAAAACTTGATTCTCTCTTCCAAACTTCCTCCTCCCTCAGTTTTATTCATTTTAGTGAATAACAACACTATTCATGCAGGTGCTTGGTCCAAAAAACTTTGGAATCATCCTTGAGTTCTTTTTTCTCTCTCAACCCATATTTAATACATTAGCAAATACTGTCTCTAATTAACTTCTCACATGAATCCCCCCAGACATCTCTTACTAAACAAAAACAAGAGTCATGTAAACGATCTGTTAGTTTCCATTCCACCACTCCACCACGATCTACTCATCACAGAGCCCAAGTAATCATTTTACCTCATAAGTCAGATTATGTCACTTGCCAGGGAAAATCTCCAATGGATTTCTATCACACTCAGATTTAAAAAAATCTTACTATGGAAGGTAAAACCATGTATGATCTAACCCCTAAGGTTTCTAATCTCACTCCTACTACAAATCCTATCATACATTCCATACCACTCACAACGACCTCCTCTACCTCACCAGGGACTTCACATTTGCTCTTACCTTTGCATTAAAGATTAAAGAAAAAAAAAATTCCACAGGATTCGCTCATATTATTCAGATCTCTCTATGTTTAAATGTCACCAGATCTCTCAGCATCTATCTAAACCACTTTGACATTCTCTACCACCCTACTTTACTGATTTTCTTTCACATTTTAGGTTTGTTTTTTTTTTTACATTTTATTTTTTCACATTTTACTTACTTTTACATTTTTTACATAATATATCAATTTATATATTGGTTTATTTTCTGATTCTGCAACTAAAATGTAAGCTTCATGAGAGAGATTTCCGTCTGTTAGATCCATCTAAATGGTGTCCGATGTACATAATTCAATAAATGTTGAATTTTAAATAAATGTCACATGAGTAGATAAATACATAAATCAAGAAAAAAATTTGACTTTTCAAGCAATATTTGAATCTCATTAGCTTGTTTTAATAAATACTTACACTACCTTGTATAATATAAATTTTTTCGAAATTTTTAGTTCTTCTGTAAAATGCCACACTGGTTAATACTCAACCTTTTGTCATTTGCTGGATATTTTAATGAAGAGAAATTATCTATAGTTAAATATTAATTCAAGAGTATTTTACTCACTTTGCCAGACTGCAACCGTTGTATTCTTGAGTCACATACTTTCTTCACAAATAATAAGCTATTTATTTGATTTTTGATGGTGTTGATATCTAAGAATAAACAAATTGATTATGAGGTAAGGTGGCAGTGTTACTTGTGAAATACTTTAAACATACACTTACTATAATTTAACATAATAACCAATGAACACAGCAATTATTTAAAAAATAAATAATTGGAAATTTTATAGTGAAATTATTTAATTAAAATTAAACTATGCCAATTATCTTTAGCGATAACTGCAATAATAAGAGTCTCACATTCAGAAAACTATTGTGCTTTATTCTCAGAACATATTAGCATAATAAAAGTCAGATTCAGTTAAGGTGAAAACCACTAATAACATAAAATGACCTTTATGTAAATTAAAGTTTTGTTTGAATATATAGTAATTGTTAAAGAAGTAAAACATTCTTATTCTTAAATAAATTACTTACCATCACCAGCTGTATCTAGAGATCGAAGATACTGTAATTCTTCTGCTGCTTTATCTCTGACTGCTTCGAGCTCTCCAATATTGTCACTCAATTTAATAATGTTCATAAAGGCCTCATAGTTGCAATTAGAATCACGGATCTGAAAAAAAGTTTAAAACACTGATGGGAGGGAGACTCACTTAAGTGAAAACAGAATCTTGAGTACCTATCATGGGCCAGGCACAACTGTCCTCAAACAAAATGAAAATCTCTCTACTCATGGTACTTAAATTCTCCTGGGTCAGAGACTACTAACACAGTAAGATATATAGCACACTGTGAAGTAAAGAGTACACTCAGAATATCTGATGACAGCAAGGAAGCCATGGTGACTAGAGCTAAACCAAAGAAATGCAGAAGGGCAAGGGAGATGAGTGCTAATGGAAAAGCAAACGTGACAGGGTTTAGTAAATGGTTTGGCTTTCTCTGTGAATGGAATGAAAAGTGATTGGAGAATTTTAAACATTAAGAGCGGCATTCTCTGACATAAATTTAACAGAATCACTGTAACAACATGAATAACTGTTATTTCATCTTTCTTTTCCAGCCACTTGCTATTTAAGAATAAGAATGGAGTAAAACATTAAGTTGGATTTAACCATAATGTGGTTTTACCAAGCCAATAATAAACTGAGAGAGAGAGGAAAGGTAGTTGAGAATGTTGTAAAGGATCTAATGACTATGACTGTCAATGAATTTAAGCCAAATAAAACAGTAAAGGGAACTATGAAAAGGTAGCCAACTTGGTTGTCCATTCTAAATAGGAGTCCAAGTACTGGTGATTGCCAAAGTTCAGAACTGTGGGGAAAAGAGGCAGGGGGGCAATAAGCACATGAAAAAATGTTCAAAATCATTAATCATCAAGGATGTGCAAGTTAACCATAACAAAATGAAAATGCCAAATATCTATCAGAATGTGGAGAGACCAAATTTGGTCTTCACATTCTCAAACAGTGCAAGGAGAAGTACAAAATTATAACAGAACTTCAGATAACTAGTTGGCAATATCTCTCACTTTGTATAAATTTTACTTCAATAATAAAAGAAGTAAGTCATTAAAGACCTGATTTTTCTAAGAATACATTAAGAAACAAGTAAACAGCTGTTCACTAAGCTGCTCTAGTAGGAGATAACAATCGGAGAAGGCAATGGCAACCCACTCCCAGTACTCTTGCCTGGAAAATCCCATGGACGGAGGAGCCTCGTAGGCTATAGTCCATGGGGTCGCGAAGAGTCGGATACGACTGAGCGACTTCACTTTCACTTTTCACTTTCATGCATTGGAGAAGGAAATGGCAACCCACTCCAGTGTTCTTGCCTGGAGAATCCCAGGGACAGCGGAGCCTGGTGGGCTAACGTCTATGGGGTCGCACAGAGTCGGACACGACTGAAGCGACTTAGCAGCAGCAGCAGCAGCAGGAGATAACAATATAAACCAATTAAGTAAACTATTTCACAGTCAGAGAGAAGAGTTTACAATTAACTAGTTTGTCCCCAAAAGATATAATATATATATTTTGAGATAAATAATGCAAATTGGCAGATACTATCTTTAGAAATGACTTAAAAACTTGAAACTTCTGTTAGGTAATATGAACATTTTATTTGGAGGATATATGTTACTACTACAGTGCTCTAACCTTTTCCTTTCAAATAAAAATAAACTATACAATTAGCTATCATTAATATGGAATTTACCTGGCAGAAAGAGTAAGAACTGAGCCAATTTTATAATACCTATGTGCAAAGGGTTTTCCACATAAATAATGTCAAGAGAATAAACCAGACAACAAAGCAAGCTAAAGATCCTTTATTGATATCTTTTTCTCTTTTAAATATATTTTCTGATATTTTACAGCAAAGCACAATAGTGCTCAATCACTGTTTTAAATAAAAAAGACCCCAACCATGATACATAATAACAGTACCAGCCCAACTATGCAGAGAACAAGTAAAAATCTGGTGGCTTGAATTCTGTTCTGAGTATGTGTTAAGTCCCTCAAAAATGTTTTTACCATGTAACTAATTATATACTTAATATACGCTCAGCAAAATAAAAATTGAAAACTAAAGAAAAATAGAAATAAAAATAATTCCTAATCCCATGAGTGAGAGATAACCATAATATTCCAGTAAACTTGCATCCTGTTCTGTACTATAGGTAAGATTATACAGTACTGTAAACTGATTTTTTAAGGTTAGTATATGATATTCATTTTTGTGTTACAAAAAAAAATCTTTTTAAAGATATTTACTCTTACTTTACTACTTAAACGTTTTAAAATTTTACCTTTATCCTACTTCTTAAAAAATCACTTATGACATAACCAATACTTGTAGTAAAGTGAAATAAACAAAAGAGAAAACTTAAAATTTTCAGGATCCTACATCTCTACTACAACAGAGGATGAGATGGTTGGATGCCATCACCAACTCAATGTACATGAGTTTGAGCAAGCTCTGCAAGTTGGTAATGGACAGGGAAGCCTGGCGTGCTGCAGTCCATGGGGTCGCAAAGAGTCAGACAGGACTCAGCAACTGAATTGACTGACCTCTCTATTAACATTTCAGTCAGTATACAACTTATCAGAATCACAGTCACTCATAAATATATACTTACTTATATATTTATTTTTAAAGGAACAGATATCTACACACACATCATTTTTAGTTGTCCTTTTCACATAAAAAAATAAACACATCTTTTCATATTCATAAAGACATACTACCATCATAGTATAAATAGTATTTATTGTATCAATATTCCTAAACTATTCCTCTATTTTATTGTTCAGTTGCTCGGTCCTGTCCGACTCTGCGACCCCATGGACTGCAGCACACAATAGCCTTCCTTGTCCGTCACTATCTCCCAGAGTTTGCTCAAACTCATGTCCACTGAGTTGGTGACGCCATCCAACCATCTCATTCTGTCGTCCCCTTATCCTCCTGCCCTCAATCTTTCCCAGCATCAGTGTTTTTCCAGTGAGTCAGCTCTTCACAGGCGGCCAAAGTATGGGAGCTTCAGCTTCAGCATCAGTCCCTCTAATGAATATTCAGGACTGATTTCCTTTAGGATTGACTGGTTGGATCTCCTTGCTGTCCAGGGGACTCTCATGAGTCTTCTCCAACACCACAGTTCAAAAGCATCAGTTCTTCGGCGCTCAGCTTTCTTTACAGTCCAATTAGCACATCTGCACATGACTACTGGAAAAACCAGCTTTGACCAGACAGACTTTTGTTAGCAAATTGATATTTCTACTTTTTAATATGCTGTCTAGGTTTGTCACAGCTTTTCTTCCAAGGAGCAAATGTCTTTTAGTGTCATGGCTGCAGTCACCGTCCACAGTGATTTTGGAGCCCAAGTAAATAAAGTGTGTCACTGTTTCCATTGTTTCCCCATCTATCTGCCGTGAAGTGACAGGACCGGATGCCATGATCTTAGTTTTTTGAATGCTGAGTTTCAAGCCAGCGTTTTCACTCTCCTCTTTCATCAAAAGACTCTTCAGTTCCTCTTCACTTTCGGCCATAATGGTGGTGTCATCTGCGTATCTGAGGTTACTGATATTTCTTCGGGCAATCTAGATTCCAGCTTGAGCTGCATTCAGCTCAGCATTTTGCATGATATACTTTGCATGTACATTAAATAAGCAAGATAACAATGTACAGCCTTGATATACTCCTTTCCCAATTTTGAACCAGTCTGTTGTTCCATGATCGGTTCTAACTGTTGCTTCTTGATCTGCATACAGGTTTCTCAGGAGACAAGTAAGGTGGTCTGGTATTCCCAACTCTTTAAGAATTTTCCACAGTTTGTTGTGATCCACAGTCAGAGGCTTTAGCATAATCAATGAAGCAGAAGTAGATGTTTTTCTAGAATTCCCTTGCTTTTTCTATGATCTAACGGAAGTTGGCAATTTGATCTCTGGTTCCTCTGCCTTTTCTAAATCCTCCTCGTATATCTGGAGGTTCTCGGTTCATGTACTGTTGAAGCCTAGCCTGAAGGATTTTGAGCATTAACCTTGCTAGCATGTGAAATGAGTGCAATTGTGCCTCTATGCTGAACACTTATATTGCTTTCATTTTTTTAAGGATTATTAGCAAGATTGCCATTAGTAGTCTTAAATTGGATTGTTATAACCTTGTTTATCAGCACTTTACGATAAATTTCAAGAATGGAATTCCTAACCAAAGGCTTTTTTTTTTTTTTAGTTATGGGGATATGCAAATTTTTAAAGCTCTAGGTACAGCCTAGCAGGATCTAAATAAGCTGACAAAGGAAATGAAAAATTAAGTTCTGTGAACTCCATGAAAGATTCTAGGAACCAAGGCTAGGAAGACAATTTCTGCCTATAGGGGACCCATAATCCGATGCGAGAGACAAACACTGCAATAGTTAAAACAATGAAAAATGGCACGTCTAATAATGGATATGATTGTAAACAAAGAACAATCAAATACTTCCTTCCTAGAAAAGCTAGACTGAGTAAAAGAAGACAATGTGGGAGAGAAATTTCAGATTCACAAAAAGGAATCAAAGACTTAGGTACCCATCAAAGTAATTCCCAGCAATAGCCCATTTAACACATTCTTCCTCAACCATTAATTTACTGAGGAAAAGCATATATAATCAGAAAAAAATTAGAACTAGCAAACTTAATAACCACTAACCCTTTGATATACCTGATGAATGACAAAACTATGAGTTATCTAACTTAGTGACATACTAAGCGACTTATAGAAACGTATCTAGAACTTAGATCTTATTCTCAATCTAATGTTCTTTCCTTCATATTTTTCTCTACTATTTAGCATAAAATTTAAATTGCATGCTATTTAAGTAGTTCAGATTAATTTGAAATCAAACAGCAGTTTTAAGAAGTACTTATCATCTATACACACAGATAAGAAAACATCCTTTTTTAAATTTAAAGAAGTAGAAATAGCAGGAACACTGTAAGGAAGATTATCTTATCAACCTACTTCCTTAAGGGAAATCTGGCTAGTACATTCAACACATAAGCTAACAGAAACATTGAAAATATAAAAGATTACCTTGAGATATATTTTTACTTAATTTCTTTAATAAATTATTGCTTAATCATCCTGACCTCCAAATCATATTTATACCTTTTAAAAAACTGTTTTAAAAACAAGAGCTGCATTTTAGAAAGTACATACCATCCATATGATATATTGATTAATATAATCAGGGTCACTGAGTTGATTTATCAATGGAAGAAGAACTCCACGTGCAAGGATTTCCTGGACAAAAATTTTAAAACACAAAAACAAATTTAATCTCATATACTTCTCAAATCAATAGCACAGTGTAAATTTCCTAACTCAATGCTGTTACTGAAGAAAGGTAAGGTATAGATAAAAGTAAATTTGGTAAATGACATGATTTACAAAAAGATGAGCTAGCATACATCAGTTGAATAAGATGAAGCCATCTATATCAACTTAGATACATGGGCACAATTAGCTAAAGTACAGTTGAGCGAAAAAAAAAGCAAAAGCATACCTCTAATAAGCAGAATCAAGTTTGCCAGAAGAAGTATCAATAACCTCAGATATGCAGATGACACCATCCTTATGGAAGAAAGTGAAGAGGAACTAAAAAGCCTCTTGATGAAGGTGAAAGTGGAGAGTGAAAAAGTTGGCTTAAAGCTCAACATTCAGAAAACGAAGATCATGGCATCCGGTCCCATCACTTCATGGGAAATAGATGAGCAAACA
>NW_011494616.1:2074778-2078964 GCF_000754665.1 Bison bison bison | reverse complement strand
GACAGGCTGAAACTCCAGTACTTTGGCCACCTCATGCGAAGAGTTGACTCACTGGAAAAGACTCTGATGCTGGGAGGGATTGGGGGCAAGAGGAGAAGGGGACGACAGAGGATGAGATGGCTGGATGGCATCCCTGACTCGATGGACATGAGTCTGAGTGAACTCCGGGAGGTGGTGATGGACAGGGAGGCCTGGCGTGCTGCGATTCCTGGGGTCGCAAGGAGTCGGACACGACTGAGCGACTGATTTGATCAAGTTAGCATTTATATCCATTTTTAAAAGGCAAAACATGGCAGTACATGTATTTATGGACTCCTACATCTATATTAAAAGTATAAAAACAAAAAAAGAAAACAATCAGAACAGTGACTGCCTTTGAGGGAGGGCTAGAGCAACTACAGCAAAATGTTAACACTGCTCAAATCTGGTTTGTTGGCGCATAAATGTCTATTGTATTAACTTGCTATACCTGTCTGTTTGAAATTTCTAATACAAGATAATAAAAATAAAATAACATTTATGGTAATACAATTACTTAATATTCTTTGACTATACCTTCCCATTCTCTGCAGCTGTTTACACGTCTATCAAGATTCTGGCTCTCCTTCTAGGACTGACTACAGAATTAATTTTCTAATTAAATAAACCCTGATTGTTCTGATGAACACTATTCACTTATATATTTAAAATACACTCATGCTTTGTATTTATGGCATTTATCACATACCATTCTTTAAGTAATTCTGTGTCTTCCACCTCTCCTAATATACTACAGCTCTTTAGGAACTTTTCGTATGTGAGTGGAAATTAGTTAAAAGAGATAAAAGATTTATCTCTATGCAAAAATACTCTTATCTTCTCAAGGTCACTGTCTTAAATATGGCATGACTTTGAAAAAATTAAATGATGCAAATCAAGAAACTAAGTGGCTCAGATGGTAAAACGTTTGCCTACAATGTAGGAGACTGGGGTTCAATCCCTGGGTTGGGAAGATCTCCTGGAGAAGGAAATGGCAACCCACTCCAGTAGTCTTGCCTGAAGAATCCCATGGAAAGAGGAGCCTGGCGGGCTACAGTCCATGGTGTCGCAAAGAGCAGGACATGACTGAATGACTTCACTTTCACTTTCAAACTTAGACAATAGTCTACTTGTTTAATCTTCAGTCCTCTATGCTTGTGATATCTAGAGTTATGAAACAGAATTTCTTATGAATACTAGAAAGGCTAAATAGCCACAAGTTTAACAGGATGTTTCACTTTTCTAAGTAAAGGACCAATTTATTTATTCCTTTCCAGATTTCTAATTTATCTGTGCCATTTTCTGGTATAAGTTCACAGACGAGAGCCTTCACTTTGCTTTCCTTTAGAGAAATATTTTATATAAATTCTACTTCTATAAGTTTTACAAGTCTTTGACAACTTTTACCCCATGATCAATTAATATTTCTAAAAGGCACTAATGGAGGCTCCAAAAACTTTTTGAAATGTCTTTTAAGACATCTTCCAGTCTCAAATTAGAAAATTGCTTATTCTGGATTAGCTTTAATCTCTAACTTTTTAAAAATTATATTTATTTATGTAATTTCTTCCCTCAAATTATGTATCTGACCACACATGCTCAAATTTTTAAATGTATTCTGAAATGATAAAATTGACAAACAAAAAAGTGCTTTATTGAAAGTTTATTTTCAAAGGAGTAAAAAACATATGGGTAACCTTTTTGAATAAGTTTACTGCTTCATATTAGTTAAGGCAAACAGTCGTTATGTCTCTCTGAAAACTATTTTGATCTCCTAATTTGCCTCATGAAAGAGTTTGGTTAGTCATGTATATGTGTGTGTGTCTGTGTGTTTAGTTGCTCAGTCATGTATGACTCTGCAACCTCATGGACTATACAGCCCACCAGGCTCCTCTGTCCATGGGATTCACCAGGCAAGAATACTGGAGTGGGTAGCCATGTCCTTCTCCAGGGGATCTTCCTGACCCAGGGATCGAAACCGGGTCTCCTGCATTGCAGGCAGATTCTTAATCATCTGAACCACCAGGGAAGTCCTTGGTTAGTCATACGACTCAATAATTCCTATACAGTTTTAGTGAGAGCAAAATATTGCAAATATTATAAATTATGTGGCAATTTTCATATACTTTAACACAAGCATAAGCTGTCAAATATGAAGATTTAAAAGTTACAGAGTCACTGAGGCCATGAATCTTTATGTCCATAAAACATGGTAATGGGAGACAGCAGAGGCAATTAAATAGCAATATCCCAGTCAAATGCCGTGATTTGTACAACTCATACAAAGGATTGATATAAAGGAAAGAACTAAGAACTTTCTAGTCTGTTATTTAATCTGAACAAAGTGCCTTTTGGGAAAACCTAGATTTAATTATCAACAAAGGAAAGTGATAAAGAACTATCAAGTTAAGAGAAAAACAAACTGACCACAGAGCTCTACAATTACACTCACTCAATTAGACACAAGCAAAAAGAAATGAAATATTGGCCTAAAAGATCAATCTATGGCAAAATGTATTTGCTTTTTCTTTAAACAACCCTACTTATTTTAAACACATTTTAAACCCATGTAACAAGACTGATCGTCATTCCTGTCTCCTAAAAGTCAGTTTAATCTTTAAAGAGTAGCAGTAGCATGTGCCCCATAGCCAGCAAGGTCAAATAGGTTTCCTCTCAGATCACGAACTCCTTATCGTCAAATTCAGACTTAAATTGAAGAAAGTAGGGAAAACCACTAGACCATTCAGCTATGACCTAAAGTGACAAAAAGATTCGAGGGATTAGATCTGATAGAGTGTCTGAAGAAATATGGACAGAAATTCAAGACATTGTATAGGAGACAGGGATCAAGACTAGTCCCAAGAAGAAGAAATGTAAAAAAGCAAAATGGCTGTCTGAAGAGGCCTTACAAATAGCTGTGAAAAGAAGAGAAATGAAAAGCAAAGGAGAAAAGGAAAGACATATATATCTGAATGCAGATTTCCAAAGAATAGCAAGGAGAGATAAGAAAGCCTTCCTCAGTGATCAGTGCAAAGAAATAAGAGGAAAACAGAATGGGAAAGACTAGAGTTTTCTTCCTGGAGAAGGCAATGGCATCCCACTCCAGTACTCTTGCCTGGAAAATCCCATGGATGGAGGAGCCTGGTGGGCTGCGGTCCATGGGGTTGCGAAGACTCGGACACGACTGAGCGACTTCACTTTCACTTTTCACTTTCATGCACTGGAGAAGGAAATGGCAACCCACTCCAGTGTTCTTGCCTGGAGAATCCCAGGGACGGGGAGCCTGGTGGGCTGACGTCTATGGGGTCGCCCAGAGTTGGACACAACTGAAGTGACTTAGCAGTCGCAGCAGCAGAATGCTCTTCAAGAAAACTAGAGATACCAAGGGAACATTTCATGTAAAGATGGGCACAATAAAGGACAGAAATGGTATGGACCCAACAGAGGCAGAAGATACTAAGAAGAGGTGCCAAGAATACACAGAAGAACTGTACAAAAAAGATCTTCATGACCCAGATAATCACAATGGTGTGATCAACTCACCTAGAGTCAGACATCCTGGAATGTGAAGTCAAGTGGGCCTTAGGAAGCATCACTACCAACAAAGCTAGTGGAGGTGATGGAATTCCAGGTGAGGTATTTCAAATCTAAAAAATGATGCTGTGAAAGTGCTGCACTCAATATGACAGAAAATTTGGAAAACTCAGCAGTGGCCACAGGACTGGAAAAGGTCAGTTTTCATTCCAATCTCAAAGAAAGGCAATGACAAAGAATGCTGAAACTAATGTACAATGGCACTCATCTTACATGCTAGTCAAGTAATGCTCAAAATTCTCCAAGCCAGGCTTCAACAGTATGTGAACCATGAACTTCCAGATGTTCAGGCTGGATTTAGAAAAGGCAGAGGAATCAGAGATCAAATTGCCAACATCCGTTGGACCATCGATAAAGCAAGAGAGTTTCAGAAAAACATCTATTTCTGCTTTATTGACTATGCCAAAGCCTGGATCATGACAAACTGTCGAAAATTCTTAAAGATGGGAATACCAGACCATTTGACCTGCCTCTTGAGAAACCTGTATGCAGGTCAGGAAGCAACAGTTAGAACTGGACACGGAACAACAGACTGGTTCCAAATCAGGAAAGGAGCACATCAAGGCTGTATACT
>NW_011494616.1:2032767-2074678 GCF_000754665.1 Bison bison bison | reverse complement strand
ATATGCAGATGACACCACTCCTTATGGCAGAAAGTGAAGAAGAACTAAAGAGCCTCTTGATGAAAGTGAAAGAGCAGAGTGAAAAAGTTGGCTTAAAACTCAACATTCAGAAAACGAAGATCATGGCATCCGGTCCCATCACTTCATGGGAAATAGATGAGCAAACAGTGGAAACAGTATCAGACTTTATTTTTCTGGGCTCCAAAATCACTGCAGATGGTGACTGCAGCCATGAAATTAAAAGATGCTTACTCCTTGAAAGAAAAGTTATGACCAACGTAGACAGCATATTAAAAAGCAGAGACATTACTTTGCCAACAAAGGTCCATCTAGTCAAAACTATGGTTTTTCCAGTGGTCATGTATGGATGTGAGAGTTGGACTATAAAGAAAGCTGAGAGCCAAAGAATTGATGCTTTTGAACTGTGGTGTTGGAAGACTCTTGAGAGGTCCTTGGACTACAAGGAGATCAAACCAGTCCATCCTAAAGGAAATCAGTCCTGAATATTCATTGGAAGGACAGATCCTGAAGCTGAAACTCCAATCTTTTGGCCACCTGATGTGAACAACTGACTCATTGGAAAAGACCATGATGCTAGGAAAGATTGAAAGAGAAGGAGAAGGGGACAACAGAGGATAAGATGGCTGGATGGCATCACCAACTCAATGGACATGAGTCTGAGTAAACCCCAGGAGTTGGTGATGGACAGGGAGGCCTGGCGTGCTGCAGTCCATGGGGTTGCAAAGAGTCGCACACTACTGAATGACTGAACTCAACTGAACTGTGCATTAAAATTGATTATCTGATTGGTATATGCTATATGGCAGGCACTGTGAAAACCAGTAAGTACACAGTGATACAGAATACAGAAATGAAGAAATGGCCCCTGTCCTCTAAGGCTTGGGATTCTGTTAGGGGAAAAAGGCATCGAGCAAGTCAATCCAACAATCAAACTTTCATGTTAAAATATGGTAAATTTAAGAAGGAATACAGTACCTACCTACACTGATAGGGAATTATGAGGGGGCTTTTAGAGAAGGAAGTATTTCTGAGGAAGTGAGATATGAGGGACAAATATAATTTAGCCAAGAGTATAATGCAAATCATTCTAAGCAGATGAAAAAAAGCGTACGAGATAATCCTATAGTGGAGAGAAATGGCACTTTGGAAAAGCCTGTGTGGTTGGAGTACAGTGATGACATGGAATGAAGGCCAGAGAGGTTAAACAACGCCACATCACCCACAGTCTTATTGTAAGCCTTTTAAAAGGACTTAAGATTTAAAACATTTGCTGGGTGGTCATTACGGGAATGAAGAAAAGACTTATAAAAGGTACACAGGATTTGGAGGCAAGAGTAAGACTTCCATCTTGTGCATGCAAAGTTTAAAAGGGCTGTGCATCAGTGAAATAGTGATTTTAGTAGGCAGCTGGTGGACAGTTTAGAAGGGAAAGATATAGATTTGAAAGTTATTAGCATTTGGATGGTGTTTAAAGTCACAGGGATGGATGTGCAAGAAGGCACAGAATTGCACAACTTGTATATTTAAAAGTTAAGCAGAGTATCAGGCAGGCAAAGACTGCTCCAAATAATCAGCATGAATGAATATGATGACTGATTAGCAGTATCTTCCTTCAGTGGTAGATGTGAATCTAGACATAGACATGCCAGATGTTGATAATGACCAGCCCAAGTCTTCAATGTATATAATCTATCAGACTCTTCCCATCAAGATCAAGCATTTTCTATTCATTTCACAGCATCATTACCCTACCTGAAAATGCACTGAACTCAAGTTAGAGAGCTATCAGGATACTGATAAATTGATACTGCTTAAATAATAATAAGCAAAAAAGCTCAGTTAGGAACTGGTGTATCTGTTTTGCAGAATGGCAGACTAAAAAGATCATAAACTTTCATTTTCAGTATAATCAGAAACTTTTAATTTAACCTATTGAGCCAGGGTAAGGACTAACGTAGCTAGCATTTCTTGGTCATAACCAGTAATCAAAGTCAAAATGTTATTCCTTTACATTTGCACACAGAATTTTATCCCAAAGGATTATACCCAGAGAATAAATGAGTCCAAAATTATTGTTTTCATCTGACATTTATTTTTCAATGCCAAGAAGTAGAATCTTAGCTGCCCAGGGTTTTTTTTGAAAGTTTCTATCAGAAGTGTTATTTTAATTAGCCTACTTTAGATAAATTTATAGGATTCATTGGAAGGACTGATGCTGAAGCTCCAATACTTTGGCCACCTGATGTAAAGAGCTGACTCATTAGAAAAGATCCAGATGCTGGGAAAGATTGAAGGCAGGAGAGGAGAAGGGGATGACAGAGGACAAGATGACTGGATAGCATCACCGACTCAATGGACATGAGTTTGAGCAAGCTCAGAGAGATGGTGAAGGACAGGGAAGCCTGGTGTGCTGCAGTCCATGGGGTAGCAAAAGTCGGACACGAATAAGCGACTGAACAACAATGTTAAAGAAAATTTAAAACATAATCTAACTTTAACTCAAGCAGTTCTTGAGGTGTTGTCCAGGAACCTCTGGGGTGTAAGGGAAAGGGAAGCAAACAGTGGTATTTTCAGAATGGAGCATGAGAGTTAATGGAATGTGCTTGTGTATTCTGTGTTCCAAAATTCCTTAGTTTTAATATTTACAATATAATAAATATTGATCGACAAAGCCCACATAAACAGAAGCTATTTGGGGTCCTTAATAATTTTTAAGTGTGTAACAGGGTCCTGGGACCAAAAATTTGGTAATTACTACTCTAAGTTTCTTTATAGCCATGTATTTGGTATGTGTTTAAGCTTACCCTGACAAAGTATCGCATGATCTTGTTCTGGAAATCTCCAGGAGGTAGCAACAAATATAATAAGACCTCACACAAATCCCTTAGGAATCCTAGAAATAAAAAAAAAAGGAGCCATAATAACAGAAAATACAAAATCTCCACCTACTCTTGATATAAAACACAAAGTGGCAGGATTAAGCAGTTTGCTGATTATATAAGCTTATTATCTTAGTAATTAATCAGTATTCAATAAAAATCTTTGTTATTCTCCAAACAGCAAATATTCATTAATCAAAGTAATATACACTTTTTTACTTTGCCCAGTTCTACCCTACATCTATGAGATGGCTGGATGGCATCACCAACTTGATGGACATGAGTTTGAGTAAACTCCAGGAGCTGGTGATGGACAGGGAGGCCTGGCATGCTGCGATTCACGGGGTCGCAAAGAGTCAGACACGACTGAGCGACTGAACTGAACTGAACCCTAAATCTTGAGTTGTTGAGAAACTTCAATTACAAAAGTGTTTTTCCCCAAAGTTTTAGTTGCACCAAGTATTCTACTCTTCTACCACACATCTCTACATACTTAAGTTATCTGCACATTTAAAAATATACTTACAATTCTTTTTCAAGAAAGAACCTCCACTAACCTGGCAGGTAATAAGAAAAAGAACATGCTCTTCTATTTTACTGATTGAAGAGGGCTTGATTTACATAAAAGAACTATACATCATTCTAACTATTCCTTACATTTAGTTATTTCATATTAATGCTAATGAAGGAGCAATTAAAAACTGAATTGCATAATAAATATAAAAAGGAAAGAAGAAAAACGGAAAAGAGCAGAAAAGAAAGCAAAGAAATAGAAAAGCTGAGCACATTTTAAAAATCTAAGAAAACAATTTCCACGACTAGTAATGCTTTTCTGACGTGTTCATATGCTGACACTTCCTGGGAAGGTAATTATGTAACTGATAATCAAAACCTGATAATCAAAACAATATGCCCAGTAGCACAGACTCGGTCACTGTAAAACTAGGAAAAGACAACATCCTCAGCTAAAATTTATCTGGTCTAACCTCTCAAAAAGAAAAGTCAATTCAACTCTATAAATTTCATTTGAAACATTATCATCATTCCCTTAGAAAATATTTACAATAATAGGTGTATTCTCGAATTAGAAATAATAAACTCAAGGTGAAGATAAAATTACTACAGATCAAAAAAAGTAAATTCCTAAGGATAAAATGTTTGTGTTTGCTATATTTTAAAAGACAACAAAGGAAGTTCTCTTTAACTGAAAAGGCTCTCTTTAAAAGAAAAAAGAATCTGGAAATTTACTTCTAAGAGTTAAAAGATAAAATAAGCAGTAGTGTTTTTACTAAGCTTCCTGTCCTGTAAGAATAACTTCACTCTTAGATTTTACCCTGCTGCTGCTGCTGTCGCTTCAGTTGTGTCTGACTCTGTGCGACCCCATAGATGGTATCTCACCAGGCTCCCCCGTCCCTAGGATTCTCCAGGCAAGAACACTGGAGTGGGTAGATTTTACCCTGGTATTTGTTAAATGGTTCTGCTAATTTGCCTCTACTAACGTGAACAGTTAATATGCTCAAAAAGTTAAATTAAAAAGAAAACCTTCTTCATCTTTGGGAGAAGTGCACACTAGGTCACGGCAAATATCCTTTTCCATTTCAACTTCAACTTCAAAGAAGGTATCTACAAGATCTTCTGCTGTACCTGGACAGAAAAGGAACAATTCAAGATTAGAGAATAATAAAGAAAAACGGATTTAAAAAAATAATAATAAAATAAAATAAAATCCTAATTTTCAAATGGGATAAAGATATTATTACCTTTCACTTGATCATCTTTCTCTGTTATCTTTTGTTGGGCCTTTCTGAATACTCGTAGGTGTGTGCCAAAATCATCTACAAGGCGTGTAGTAAAATAAGGTTGCCAGTCTATTTCTTTAGACCTTATAACAAACACATTACATAAAAGGATGACTTTTTAAATCAAAAAATAAATTTATTCAATGACTATTGAAAAACAACATGATCATCACAGACTGAATTTATTTATACTTTTTGTCCATTTAATTAGTATTACATCTTAGCATTCCTCTTCAAAAGACCCATAGTTTATCAAATCTATTTAAACTTTTGAACAGTATGCTTTGAAGTATTTTATGTGTCGAAGCTTAAAAGTATTAAGTGCTTAAAATTAAAAACAGGAAAGAAAACAGGCAATTTCTCATCCCAGACATAACAACACATTAAGAACTTAGAATGCTTTTGCTTGTTTTTAAAAGAGCACTTGGGATTTTTGATTCTTTCTGAACCCTTTCTGAATTCTCCACATTCTTCCATTTAGTTATACAGTCCAAGTTTTGAACCAAATACCTTTGGTGTGAGCCTGATTGGTTTCTGTTTGCATATATAAACACTTAAAAACTCAACTATTCAAAATAGCTATAGTCACCTGGAAATGGTTTAAAGAATAATGTATAAAATACCACACTTACCCATGAAAAAAGTGGTAACTAATTTTATTAAGCTACCTAGTACTCTTATAAAAGAAGACTTCAACAAACACTGCTAATTTAGCACACCAGTGAAACATAACAAATACAATAGATAAATACAAAACAGATTACACATCTCTTTTGATTAAGTGATATTTTTAAACAAGCATTTTTTCAATGCTGTTTTCCTTATATTAACATTAAAATTAATTCATCCCTTTATGAACATACCAAATAGAAGACAAAGAGTTATTCATAAAGATGCTGAGCAATAAAGGAGAGGAAAAAAAAAAGTATACCATAAGTCATCATGCTAATTCACCATACATAAAAAAGCAAGTGAGTAAGTTAATTTGATTACTGTTTTTGGAGAAAAACCTTATAAATGTGATAACAGCACTGAGGAATATCACAGATGGCTGTTTTCAAATAAAAACAAATTATTAACATTAATATACTTTTTAATGTGCAATTATAATCTATTATACACATGGAAAGTAAATTATAAGTACATGAAATACAAGTCAACTTATTAAAAATAAAGGTAACCTGAGTGTTCAGATTTGCAGAGGGGTTATCATTAGACTATATGAGCCATGTATATTAAATACTTCGAGGTCTCTAGAATCTTTGTTTCTTATTTTAAAGAGAAAAGCCCTATTATCTGTGTAAGCATCTTTCAAAAATCCTTACATGAATATTTGTACAAAATCATCCAAACTTGAAAATTTGTATAAGAACAAAATTTACATGGTATAGACCATAAATTCATTTAATCCATAAAAGGTTCATTCTAACAAATTTAGAAGCAGAATCTTTCAAATTGTATGTGCTCTGTTTCATGTATAGTGCTGTTATAGAATTTATTGAAATTCAAGCAAAATAAATTCATTAATTTTAGAACCTATCTCAATACATCTTAGAAGATGTAAATGAGACATCTGAAGAAGATACAAAAGGATGTAAAAGTAATATTTAACATGACTGGAAGTTAATCAGTAATGCAAATATAAAAAATTATTTTAATTATTAAACACAGATTTCTACTTTCAATATATAAATACATTGAGGTGAGGAAAACAGGAAGCATAATATTTCATATTCCCTGTCCAAGGTAATTATTTTCCCTCTGCTTGACTCATTTTCACTGAATACATACAAATTTAATGGAAATCTCAATTCAAAGGAACTATTCTAGGTAAGGAAGATAGGAACAACAGTAGTACATGACTGCCCACTTATAAATTAGGAAAATATCTACTAATAATTTCTAGTAGTATTTACCTTATAATTTGAAAACATTTTGTTGACAGTGAAGTACTTCCTAAAATTATGGTATATGACTAATATATAATAAGTGCAATGTAAATTTAAATTTAAAAATCATTTAATTTATGTAATAGCCATATTTCCTTCTATTGATCTACAAATAGCTTTCTATTTGAGTTCTTAATACTATTATTCTTAAATCATAACTGCAGTCAAGGCTCTTTTTCACTTTGTTTAAAATATTTCCCCACATGTCTTCTAGTAAAAACATCTAGATTATTATACAACGAATCCTATTATCTATACTTTCATTTTATTACTACTTAGAAGCTTTCATTTCTTGAATTTAAAAATGAGAGCATACTTCCTATATGACCAAGAGAATAAGGAATATATTCAACCCTACTCCAAAAAAATAACATTTACAGTAGGTTCCTGTAGCTTATATATCTTGATAGAATGACTGCATGAATTACAATGGTTAACTAGGAATGCAAATAAGAAATGAAGTCTCAAAGAACAAAAGCAACAGTCAAACTATAAAGTGAACCTCTCTGAATATATATTAGGCCTTATCTTCACCTCTAATACCAGCATCTTATTCCTGGCCTTTTCATTGGTCTCCCATGTCCTTTCTTGTCTCTCCCTTCATTCTGTTTTCCATAGAGCAGCCAGAGTGATCTTTTTAAAAATACAAATATGATAATACGAAACAAGAGCTTTAAAAATACTTTAATGACTCCCTGATCATGCATATCTGGGTCCCTGCTTACTTCCTCATCGTCTGTTTCGCTCTCTTCCTTCCTCTTTGGTTCTGTTCTTATCTCAGTGCCTCTGGACAGACTATTTCTTCTGCCAAGTTTGCTCACTCTGTCTACTCCCTACAAATTTACTTTCTCTCCTCCACATTCCCCTGACAATTCCCATGTATGCTTTCGAGTTTATCTAAAATGTTGGCTCCACACACAGAACCCTGCATTGACCCTCACCCTCTGCCGTACTCCTTCACACTAGGTCTGGAGATCTCTGGTTACAGTGCTTAGTTCTATAGCACTAGAACCTGCAGTTAAATAATTCAATTGCTGAGATAAGTCAGGGATTTCATCTGTTTTATTCCACTGTGTTTGTTTTATTCACAGTGTTGTTCCCAATGGCTAAATAATACGTTAAACACTGGAGGCACTCAATACATACCAATTTATTGATTTCTCTTTCAGGGTCAGAGCACTGTTAACAGGTGCCTGGAGAATGGCCCATGAACCACCTAGAACAGCTTCTTCCTTACTCCTTAAAGTTCTGAAATGGGACACACATTGATTGAGAAGCTCTTTTTGCCTCTCTAAAACCTAAAGCTGCTGCTGCTAAGTCGCTTCAGTCGTGTCCAACTCTGTGCGACCCTGTAGATGGCAGCCTATCAGGCTCCTCCATCCTTGGGATTCTCCAGGCAAGAACGCTGGAGTGGGTTGCCATTTCCTTCTCCAACGCATGAAAGTGAAAAGTGAAAGTGAAGTCGCTCAGTCGTTTCCAACTCTTAGCGACCCCATGGACTGAAGCCTACCAGGCTCCTCCGTCCATGGGAGTTTCCAAGCAAGAGTACTGGAGTGGGGTGCCATCGCCTTCTCCAAAACCTAAAGCTACTTAATGCTAAAGCCTAAAAAAGGCACTGAATGTCCCAAATATGGGGCTGAGACTGAAATTACACAAATTGCTTCACTGGTTCCATCTATTCTAAGCAGTATACAGCTTATCATAAGGAATACAAAACACACACCAAAATCAATTAAAGACTTCTGTAAAGAGGCCTGGACTGGCATACATGCCCTTGATTCAAGTAAAAGATACACCATTTCATTAGTTGTGAAATTCAGCAAGTCATATCACATCCCACGGTTTTTCTCTAGGGACACTTACAGCTTTAAGAATCTATGATTAACCAAATACAACATACACATAGGCAGGCACACAGGAACACAATACATGGAAAAGTGATAATGAGTAAATAAAATATCTGATCAAAAGAGGGAATCATGAATGTATGTCATTTTAACTTCAATCATATAAATCATTCAATATAAGACCAAGACAAGACCTTTTGATTAACGTTTTGCTAAGTGTTATTAATGTAGCCTTTGTCTTGAATAAATCATTCTCACACTGAAGAAGTTATGGTTTCCAGTTTCTTTTAAATGACATAACAACTAAGGACATTTGTAAACAAATCTGAACGCAGAGTAAGGGTCTTTCAAGGCTCTTCACCAGTATTTTGTAGTTGTCTTTTGCACACCTAATTCAATTGCAATCTATTCAGCAACTTGCTCTGAGTAAATTCCAAAGCAAGTGACCTCATTTTCACAGGAACTACCCTGTCATACTCATATTTCTTCAAAATAGGTAGGGGTAAATTAAATTATATGATTATAATAAAAAATATAACCAGGGTACACAGGTTCAGAAACAAATACAACTTCCTTTTCTAACACACTCAATTGTCTTGCTCCTCTAAAGTATCCCTGTTCAGCTCACACTACAGACCTATTATATGAAATTTTCTTTGCCCAAGAATCTATTAATACAAGTGACTTTTGATAAGTTTAAATCTCAAAAAGTGGGAACAGAAATGGGCAGAAGTACAAGAAAGTAGTCTATTAGCCTAGCTTTAATGCTACGGGCATGAGTTAGTATGTCGTACAAAGGGAATGGACTGGCCAACTAAAGAGAACTTCTACTACAGTAGTACAGAACTCGTACCATTCCAAAAAGAGTCACATACAGAAATAAGCAGAAGTTAAGTGCTATGTCATAAGTTAAAAAAGATTAAAAAAATCTTGATGAATGAGTACTATGATTGATGAATGAGTACCATTTAACAGGGAAAGTAAGGATATAGGAACAAGCAAAAGAAGGGAATGAGCATGATCAACCCGTAGTTGATCACGTAGTCATCACGACGACTTGCCTAACTAAAGAAGTGGGTGACTGCTGGCAGTAGAGGCAATCTTCACACACTTGGCAGAACACTGTCCTGGAAAAAGTCCTTTATATCAAAATGAAAACAGTCAAAACTGATCTTCCCACAGAAACAATCCTATGATAAATGTTTCATTCCTTATGCTGTATTATTTTTTCACAGGAATGATTACTAAGATATTATCTTAAAACATTAAAAATGACACAGTATACTGCATAGTATATACACTGTATAGTATTCGTGTTTGTATATGTGTGAATATATATCAAAAGTCATACACACTTATCACATATAAAGGCTTTTTAAATGTATATTCATCAGTAAGGGCAATATAATAACCAACTGCATAAAATACAATAATATGTATTAATCTCCTAAATGAGGTCTTTTACCTTCTAAAGAAGAAATATCAGACATTTTTTTAAAAAAATCACTAGCAAAATTCCTAGTTTTACTGGGTAGATTTTGACAAGCATCTTTGAAGACATTTTGAGAAGTTCTATTCCACTAGTTTTTTTGATCACCTGACTCACAGCCATCTTTTGCCGAAAGTGAGTGACCTATCTGTAAAAGAAAAAAATTCCTTCCTTGAGTCACTGAATCAGACAGTTAACCCCCTCAGAATTCACTATCATAAAGGATATACTCTTTAAAATACATAAACCTTTACATGTTTCCATCCTTAAGAGTCCTTGAGGGAGTACTTTGTTAGCATCAAAAGCTTCAGCCTAAAATTGAATTTGAGCAATATTTTAAAAGCAAAGAATTGTAAACTTGCTTCTAAATCCATTTAAAGACTTTCCCTTCTTCCAGTCTCAATTTGCTCATAAATATTTCAAGTTACCATAACCACTTCCCTAGAGCATTTTTGCTTCCCTTTTAAAAACTACTTCAAGAATTTAGGACTGAGTATAAAATAATTAAACTAATTTTTCACAACATTCCTAAATTTACATTAAACTTATGATCACTCTCTACCATAATCCTCAAAAATACATGGAGAATCACTCTTTCACAGGAGCTAAGTTAGCAACCATGAGGACACAAGTTTCACCACTTTATGGTTATAATTAGTCTGCTCCCTTCCCTCAGCTGCACCTCCTCCCCCTGTGTGCTGCAGCATGCGTGCATGCTAAGTCGCTTCAGTCAAGTCCAACTCTTTGCTATCCTATGGACTGTAGCCCGCCAGGCTCTTCTGTACATGGGATTCGCTTCCCTAGGGGATCTTTCCTGACCTAGGGATCAAATCCATGTCTCTGGCACCTCCTGCATTAGCAGATGGGCTCTTTACCTCTAACTCCACCTGGGAAGCCCCATGTGCTGCAGGGGGAGAGCCAAATGAGCACATCTCTCTCCCAACCCCACATGCAGTGACTTTATGCTCACAGCTTAAAATCCACCACGGTGGGAACTTAAAGTAGCAGACTTACAAAACTACAAATTTATTGTTTTTAGTATTCTATAGAGAAGAGCAGTAGTTTGGATAATCAAGTAAAAAACTGTCAAGTTTCATTGATACAAAACTGCTTAACTATAGGGAAAAGATTGGTCTAGTACATATCTTAGATGTTTGAAGTCTTGCATCCTTTCTGACCATGCAGAAATGTAATAAAAGGTTTAAATATAGTTTATCATCATCCTACTTTAAGATATACTATCAGTAAAACAGCAGACCAGAGAAGTACTTTAATCCCAAAGTAAATTAAATCTAAAAAAATAACTCTCCAAATGGTATTCAAAATGTGGGGTGTGATAGAGAATGTGAGTGTTTTGAAGAGGAGATATGAGTGAAGGCAAACAGATCGAGATTAGTAACAACTATATCAGGGAATCTCAGTATTTCAGAACTGAAAGAGATCTGAAAGAATTACCACAAACCTTTATAATTACAAGGCCAAAAATGTAAATTATTTATTCCAGATTAGTTACTGAGATAAAGGTTTTGTTAAAACAAAAACAGGATTCCTGAGTTTCAATTCAGTTTATCTGCTACACCTTGAACTACACGAACTCTTCTGACTCATAAGAGTTATAAACAAATTGGTAGAAATGGAGAAAAATCTGGGCCTGCAGTTTTATATAGCCATAGTATGGAAATGGTACTCAGTGAACTACAACTCCACATAAAAAAATCCATCCAGTTCTACAATGCAGAAGTTCTAAAGAACTTCAATCTCCAAATATAAAGAAAAAATTAGAAGAACACACATAAAGCACACTCACCTAATTTAGAGGTTGAGTATAAAGAACACAGAGCTGGAAGCCTTAAGCTACATGAAAAAAAAAAAAAAAATAACCTGGGGCTAAGTGTGCATCTTAAGTATAATGTTAAGTACTAACAATTAAATTCATCTTATTAAGTATTTTAATAAACAAGGTTTTCAGTAAAATTTATCTGATAAATGAAACATTCGTAGACCCAACAGTGAAATACATTAAATTCTGTGGGAAAAAAATTACCAAGAAGTCATAAATGGAAACTCGGTTAACAATAATCTATTGAGTATTGACTACCCCATTATGTACAAAAACAACTATATGTAAGCACTAATTTCAAGATAACTTCACAAGGAAGTAAGGATACAATGGCTATCTGTACAAAACATGTCCTATACAGCTGAAAAAAAGGATTCTTTTATTTATGTGCTCATAATAATATAAAAAACAGGAAAATAAATTTAGTTGAAAAAAGTCATCCTAGATATATTTTTTTTTAGTGCTGAGCACCAAATGTTCCTGTCTTGGGCTACAAGAATAATGCATGCCTGTTTTGTAAAATGTCATTTCTTTCTTTAGATTTTTCTATATCAGCTGTAAATTAGCCATACATCCACAATCCAAAGATCATTGTTAATATTTTACTATTTTTTTCTCTGTTTGCTATGCTCACATATTTACAATTTTAACACACCTAAAATCATACAGTGTACAACTTCTTTGTATATGAGTTTTATTCCAATATTTTTCCTATTTCTTGAATAATACTTCTTAATATTTTAATGGATGCAAACTCTTTTCCTAAAGAGCCAAACAGGAACGATTTCAGGCTTTGCAGGCCACATTACCTCAGTCAGTTCTGCCACTAAAGCACAAAAGCAGCCATGGACAAAATGCGAACAAATGAGCACAACTGTCCAATAAAACAGTAAAACTGTATTTATAAAACCAGGAAGCAATGCAGTACAGTCAACAATGGCCTAGTTTTAACACAGGGAAAAGCTCTGAAAGACACTTTCTCTCCAAGATATACAAATAACTAATTAGCACAAGAAAAGATGCTTAATATCATTAGCCATCAGGGAAAAGTAAATCAAAACCATAATGAAATACCACTTTAGACCAAGGAGAATGACTTTAATCAAAAGCCAGACAATAACAAGTACAGGCAAAGGCAGAGAAACTGGAACACTCATACATTGTTGGCAGGAATGAGCAGCCACTTAAAAGTTTGCAGTTCCTCAAAAGATTAAACAGAGTTACCATATGACCCAGAAATTTCATTTCAAGGTACACATCTCAGAGAAATGAGAACATCAAGTCTACACAAACATGTACATGAATGCTCATAGTAGCATGCTTTATAAAAACCAAAAAGTAGACACAACCGCAATGGTTACCAACTGATGAATGGATAAACAAAACATGGTGTGTCCATACAACGGAAAATTATTCAGCAATGAAAAGGAGTAACTAATAATACATGCCACAACAAGGATGAAGATTGAGGGCAGGAGGAGAAGTGGACGACAGAGGATGAGATGGTTGGATGGCATCACTGACTCAGTGGAGATGAGTTTGAGTGAACTCCGGGAGTTGGTGATGGACAGGGAGGCCTGGCGTGCTGGGTCCATGGGGTCGCAAAGAGTTGGACACGACTGAGCGACTGAACTGAACTGAACAACAAGGATGAACCCTGAAAACATTACACTAAGTGAAAGAAGCTAGTCACAAAAGATCATATATTATTTCATTCATGTAAAATGTCGATAAAGACATAGAAAAAATATATAGTTGACTACGTAGAGGTAGAACCTTGTGGGGGATATGGGAAGAGACTGATTAGTGGATATCAGGTTTCTTGGTGGGGCCATTAAAACATTCTTAAAGTAAATGTGATAAAGGCTGTACAACTCTGAATACACTGAGAGCCAACAACTTAAAGTGGGTGAAGAGTATGGTATAAGAATTATAAAAATATACAATTAACCACTAACCTTTACCTCTATACACCCATTCTTGAAGTCCAGTTTTGGGCTCAATCCACATCAGGTTTTGATCAGGTACTCTGGTCCATTCTACCTCTAGATCAAATCCTTTAAATAATACCCAAATAACCAGTTTCTCTCCATTTCATGTGTTTTAATTTTGTTTCCTCTGCCCTTCCCCCTTAAAAAACAATGAAGCTAAGAAGACAAGAGAATGTGTGCATATATTCCCAGAAATGTAAGAAATAACAAAAACAAGAAGAAAGAAGTTAACATTCACTGAATACATACTATGTGCCAGATTCCTATGGTGTTTTACACGTTCTTTTCTCTCATATAATTATTACAACAACCCTATGAGAAAATTACCTCATTTTGTTGATGCTGAGATTGAGGCACAGAAAGTTAGATAACTTGCTCAAAAAATCATTTATTGGTTGACAAACACTTTATGAAATATTTCATGCATATGATCTCATTTGCCCCTCACAACTCAGAGTTTGTGACAAGTATCAGTATCACTATTTTACAGATATGTTAGGAAATTTTCTAAGTATACTGTAACTTAATGGTACAGGTAGAATTACAATACAGATCTCCCAAGGCTTTCTCTCCAATGTCATGCTATCTTATTTGAAGAGAGAATTAAAAATATACAGGTTATCACAGATTCATCCCCTAAAGTTCCAGGTTAATGCCCAGGTTCCACAGAGAACTAAAGAGTTCCCTGGGAAGGTTTCCTTCCCCAAACTGCTACTAGAAACAGGTACTAAAGTTAGGATGACGTGTGGCATTACAATGTACTCTCTCATATCTGATGCCATTTAATCTTAGCAACAACCTGATAAGCAGATACACGTTGTCACTAGATGCAAAGAATTTATGTTTCTTATCCATTCAAGGTCATGTTGTTTAGTCACTAAGTCATGTCCGACTTCTTGTGACCCATGGACTATAGCTCTCCAGGTTCCTCTGTCCATAGGATTTCCCAAACAAGAGTACTAGAATGGGTTGCCTTTCCTTCTCCAGAGGATCTTCCCAACCCGGGGATCAAACCACCATCTCCCACACTGGCAGGTGGATTCTTTACCACTGTACCACCAGTGCCATAGAGCTTAATAAATAACAGAACTAAAGCTCAAAACCAGAATTTCAGACTCTACATATATCCTTTCCCTCCTGGTATAACAAAATTAGCATTTTGTTTGATGCTGATATTCTGTGATTGTTTCCTCAAGGTGCCAAATAAATATGAACACTAGAATTTGGTGGTTCTAAATCTTTCTGGGGTTCACAGGTCCTTTTTGAAAATAAAATCTATGGAACCACTCAGAAGGAAAAAGAAAAAAAAGCACAGAAAATTTTGCTTAAATCTTCAAGGCTTCATGGGCCCCTGGTTAAAAACTCTATACAAGATTGAAATTTGAAGGAGAGAAGAGATAATGTACGCTTTGCAGTACACAGCAGACAAGAATAAGAATTTAAGAAGTATTCAAGTAATGATTATAGGCACTTAATTTTCTTGATATTCTCATTGGAAATAATCAAGGAGCCCCTGTGAAAACATATATTTTAGTATGGCTTTACTAGAAAAAGCCAATGAAAGACAAAAATAAAGCCACTCATTGAGAAGGCACAAACATTAACTGAGCCTCACTACATGCTACAGACAAGTAATATTATCAGCTTTTTATGAATAAGGAAACTAAAGCTCAAGAGAGACTGATTAATTTGCCCCAAAACTTAAGGCCAACGACCAAGCAAAGACAAAATTCAGATAGTCTAGGATGGAAGAAACTTGGTTCTTCCTATAATCACCCAATATTTAGCATGAAAGCACAGAATGTTAGTAGAGAAGGAAATGGCAACCCACTCCAGTATCCTTGCCTAGAGAATCCCATGGTCAAAGGGGCCTGGTGGGCTACAGTCCATGGGGTCGCAAAAGAGTTGGATATGACTGAGCAATTGAACAATAATAGAATGCTAGAGAAAGGAGAAAAAAACTATAACAGGAAGTTTAAAGAAAAGGTAGTTAGAAGATCAAAGAACAGGCAAAGCACTGCAGTGATATGACAGAAAGGTGAGGGAAACTAAGATGATAATCTAGATCACAATATATCTGTTAGGGACTGGGGGACAGAATAGTGACTGTTAAGAATGATTCTTACTCTGCCCCCAACTCAACAGATAATCTTGGACTAACTGTTTAATCTTTCTGGAATTTAGCTTCCTTATCTGTGAAATTATGGGTGAACGGTGACATAAAAACTTAAATTTCTAACATTCTTCACAATTTTTAAAACATTTTCACATGAACTATTTCCATTACATTCTACCGACCAGGGATTTTTGCTTTATTCACTGCTGTATCTGCAGCATCTGGCTGAGGCAAAGTAGACATAAAATATGAGTTAAAAGAACACATGAATTTGCTCCAGACCAAAACCCTGTGAGGAATACAGTACAAGGCAGGTATTTATGACACTTATTTCACACATGAGAAAAACCAAAATCCAAAAAATTTAGAATACTTGCTCACAGTCCCATAGCTAAATGAGAGAAGAGGATACAAACTCACTCAAGTCTTCCAATTACTAGTTCAAAATTCTTTCTAGGTCTACAATTTTTTATATTTTAATATAATCTTAAGCAGGCAGGCAAAAGAATAATGAACTCTTCTTACTCCCATCTTTGCAGAGAGGGGGGAAAAAGTCATTAGAAGGGTGTTACTATAAAAAGCAGTGACCAACAGATTCAGAATAATGATCTTAAACAATATCTAACATGCAATAATGTTACATATATGAACTAAAGGACATAAAATCCAATTTCTGACTTCTTTGATTATATGTTAGTATATTTTCTATATTCCACAGTGCATCTACACTCATAATTATGGTTGGCTACTTTCCAAATGTTTGCTGTTAATCATAAAAGAGAAGAGGCTTCAATCTATCTAAGTAAGGTTAAAATTCAAACTATGAAACCTACTGCAGCCTGCCTCAGTGACCGGAGGCTGAGGAATTCATCTCCCACTCTAAACCTTAAGATCAACTGAATTATAGAAGAAAAGTCTTGACAGGGCAGCATGAGCTGGAAATATCTATTCAGACAGAAACAGAAACAAAGAGCCCTAGGGCAAAGCTCTACTCTCCAAGACTCTCAGAAGTACAAAAGTGCATTTCAAGAACCTAAGTGGGGAAGAAGAGGGGCTGGCTAGAGAATAACACCTTCAGATTTGAGAACCTACTTGTGACACAGCAATGTAGCCTCCTGCCTTGAGGCCATAGGCTTGTAGGAAAATCACTGCATGTACTGGGTAGAAAAATCTTCTATTAAAAAAAAAAAAAAAGAAGATAGCAAACTTACCCAAAGATAAAATCCTTTCTTTAAAATATAAATAATTTCTCCACATGAAATGGCCCCTCTAAAAATCAAGTAGTTTAAATACAAGGATACAGACCAAAATATTTAGGCAGTATATAAGAGGGTGTTTGTAAAGTGAGAATTTTAGTATATCTCAGAAAACTTTCTTAAAGGAAATCTCATTAAAATATACTTCTCTTCTGAAAGTAAATAAATAAACTGAATATTCTCCACCGACTGCTCCTTTGAGTTCTTCTAAGAGGACTCCATTAGGTATGTGCCTAAGATAAGTGGGCAGTTACAGTGAGCTCTTCTCACAGCACTTGAATAAAGAAGACTACCTGGGATGACTCTGGAACCTCAGTGAGCCCCAATCTATCCCCCAGAACCACCGCCATGGATGGCTACAAGGCGGTGCTGATCCCACACAGAAGAGTACATGGACCCGGAGGATGGCTTCACTGGCTGGTGAGAAGCCAACATGAGCACAGTGGGCGTCAGGAGGTGAAGCACAACATGCAGGTGCTACAAGATACTGGTTAGGAGTCTGACATCTGCTTCACCAGGTGCAGAAGCAACAATTGGGACTCTCTGGACTACACCAGATGCCACTGATCAACTGTGGCTGCCAGTAGTGCAGACTTAGCCGCAATAAGGCAGATGTTGCTGCCAAGCAGGATGAAGCCCAGGTAAAGATCTGGAGATGCTGTCATGTTCTACCATCTCCAGTGAAGCCTGACTATCCCTTCAACAGCAACACCAGTAAGACTGCAGGCATGCAGACCTCAATAGCCATCAGCTACCCTCCTGTGAAAGTCTGAAGGACACTACTGCTAGAGTTCTGCCCCTTTGGAATGAAAAAATAGTTCCCCAGATGGAGGAAGGGGAGAGGGTAGTGAATACATCCCTTAGCATCAGGCTTCAGGGCACCGTCAGCCCTTTGGAGGGGGTCTCTGAAGAGGCTATAGTGGAGTTGCACCTGCCTCCTGGTATTCCCACTGAACAAGAACTTGCAGCCCATCAAGCCCATGCAGTTCCCTGGGAAATGAAGAGCCCATGTGTGGCGTTATGGAGGCTATGGCTGCCCAGGGCAAGCCGATTAAGTGAAGCCAAGCAAGGACACCTTGCTTTCCCCAAGACATGAGCCCCGCCACGCCATTCCTCTGCACCTCTTCCCTGCAAGTCTGTGGGCATCTTAAATTGTATCTCCAGATGGGGATCAGTGGCTCCCAATTTTGCTCTAGCCGTTTTGTCTCTTGCTCCCACTCATTTCATACAATCTAGTCAGAACAGCACCTATGGGGCATGGGTTCTTAGTGCAAGCCAAGGAAAGACTTATTCAAGAGGGTGGAAATGCAGTAACTCTGGGGTTTTTTTGCTAGTGCTTTGTTTATTACTAAAGCCCTGCTTGAGTAGGAGACTGGCAGGAACCATGCTAAGGTGTGACCAATAAGGAGGAACAAGCTAGCTTATTTGTGTTGCCAGCAGCTACTCCTATACTATTCTGTGGCCAGGTAACTGTCAAAGAGACTCTACTTATTCCAATAGAAGACAAATGGAAACTGCATGGGGTTCAAACAAATATTTCCTCTGTTACTCCAGAGGAAATGACTCTAGAAGATTAGGATCCATCCTGTTTATGTGTTTACATTTACTTTTACCACACACACAGACATACAAATATATATAGATATATATGCACACCACACACACTGCATCTATATCTGCACATATTTATATATTTCATATATTTATATAAATATTAATATTAAAAATGCCAACAATAACAAAAACCTTCTGAGGTTTCTAGTGGTCAGTTGGCATCAGAATACAAACTATTCCTTACACCAATCTGAGACAAGCTCCTTAATGTCTACGGTACAGGGCCTGATCCTGCCTTATGTTTCAGAACCCCTCGCCTGCCTTATGTTTTACGACAGTGAAACACCTCCTAATCATGCCCAAGAGTGTCTTTCACTGCCAGATTTCTGAATCATGTTCTGTCTGTCTGGCCCTGCCACCTTGGTTCAGTATTTACTTTGAGTTTAACTGTACTAAATCTTATTTCCCGAACAATATAATAAAAGAATGATATTGCAATTAAAAAAAAAGAGTATCTGGGTAAGAGGGGAAAAAGTATTATCAATATGTTCGATGAAAGACTCTGAACTGTCACATGATTGGACAACTGGGTTCTGAAGAAGAAACTGACACACAGACTTAGAAAACAGGGATTAGTCGAGATAAACATTCTGCAGTTGTAAAAGAGTAAAGGTTTTTCAGGGCTCTAGTTCCATAAACTAAGAGTTATCCCACAATAACAATCTACTGCTCTACTTACCTTGGAATAACCAATTTTCTCCTTCCATTTAAAAGTTATTTTCCCTATTGATACAAACAATATTTAAATTTTTCTGCATAAATACAATCCAGTGACCTTACCTAGTAGCAAACTGAATGAGTGCATTCTGAAGAGTCTGCCTAATTTCAAGAAGAAAAGATTCATCATCACTTAGTGTATAATACCAATACTGGACATAATCCCTCAAGGAAAACTGGATAACCTAAAACAAAAATACAGGAAAAAATACAGTTTTTAAGGATTTAAAAAGTAATAGTGGCAAACTAAAACTTAAAAAGATTATTTGAAATTTTCATTTATTATCTACCTAATAAATTGTGGTAGTAAATAACTGTCTTCATTACAAGAGCATCAATATGCTAAAAAACATTTCAAAAAATTAAGTTATTAAATTAAGTTATTTTGGTAGCCCAATTCATCTACTGCCTAATTTTTTTTTAATTAAAGAATTATCTATGGTGAAGCCCTACCCAAATTCCGGTTAAAGATGGAGCATGCAGAAACATTAATTTCCAATGCTAAAATACAATGAAGAGTTTTAGTTAGTTTGATGGAATGAGATGCAAAATAATATCAAGAGACCCTAGTAATCTTGAAAAAAATGTTTTCTTTGAGAGTATAATCAGATTCATTGCAGTCAAATGACAAAAATGACATAATTCACTTAACTCTAATACCAGTGATAATGTCAACAGCATTATTACCCAATAAATGGCAAATAATACAACATAATGTATAATTTTTCTGCAAATCAGATAAACTAAATAAGGATTTATCTATAAAATAATATTTAGAATTTTAAGGTACACATTATTTGCAATAGTCATATAATTGAGCATCAATGAAAATATTTTGGGAGAGAATAATTTTAATTTTTAAAGTATTTTTGAATGAAGCCAGTAATATCCATTTTAAAAAGTAACAAAAGTGGTAGAAAAACCTCTGACTTATCAAACCACTAGCTTAGTCATCAGCTGAAGAGCAAAAATTTTTGAAGAGCAACATTGTAACTCTTAAAACAATTAGAAACACTATCAGATGTTAATAAAAACTTTTTTTCTCAATGTAAATTCAACCAAAAGGGTTTAACACAAAGCAAACACATATAAATAAGTTCATAAATAAGGCAGCAAGTTTACATAGAGAATCCAAGAACAGCATTACAATGAATTTCCAGCATATTACATAAATAGCAAAATTATTTCTTAGTATTTCAAGAGAAATGCACCCAGCACACAATATATGGAATTCAAATACCACATACTGAAACTCACTTGCTGGAGAGGTTCATCAATTATATTGGCACCTGTCAATCTTCTATCAATCTTTATAGTTCTGGCTTCCCGTTTCATTTCTTCTAAGCACTGAAAGGGAATCATAATGTTTTATTGCATACTTTCTTGATTCAAAATATCTATAGTTTATTTCTAACTAAATATTGACTGTAACATCCCTCTCATTATCTTCAAGCTAATAAATAACCTTATTTCTTGAGACTCAGGTATCAAACAAATACTATGTCTCGAATTAAGAAAACTAGATATCCTCAGTAACAATAATCAGCAAACATTATTTAGAATGTGAGAAACTGAAAATATCAGGTATACTGTTATCATATTTCAATGAAAATTTAAAACCATAAATTAGTGTTTCAGGTGAGTCAAATTAATAATGGTCTTTATTAAACACACCCCCATTTCCTCCTCCCTCCCAGCCCAAAGGAGTATACCAGCTGCCAAATTAACATATTTTAAATTAAGTTTTACTAAGGGATGGTTCTCAGCAACTAAAAAAAATTAATTTCTTTTGTCCATAGTTTTCAGAAAGATCAGTGACCTGGAAATACGGTAAAAAGTAGTAGGATACTCTTTAATTAATACAAACCAGGGCTTCCCTGGTGGCTCAGTGGTAAAGAATACAACTGCCAATGCAGGAGACACAGATTTGATCCCTAATCTGGGAGGATTCCACCTGATGTGGAGCAGCTAAGCCCATGCACCGTAACTGCTAAGCCTGTGCTCTAGAGCCAGAGAGCTGCAACCACTGAGCGAAAATGCTGCAACCACTGAAGCTCACGCACTCCAGAGCACGTGGGCTGTGCGACAGGAGATGCCATGTCCAGTGAGAAGCCCGCCCACGGCAGCTAGACAGTAGCCCCCGCGGGCCACAACTAGAAAAAAGCCTATGCAGCACAAAGAGCTGGCACAGTCATAAACAGATAAAAAAATTTTAAAAAGCACAAATGCATATTAAAAACATATGTTTCAAGTTATCCCATGCAACCACTGAGATTTTTTCATAAAATATACTTATAAATCATTTTAGAAAAAGCAAATCAAAATCACTATTTATTTATACCATATACCAAAAAATAGATCATAAAGATTTAACCAATCTTGATTATGATTTATTGCTGTTTAAAATCATAATTTAAAATATTTTGCATCATCCTCTCTATGTACCATTCAAATGAATAGAAACTATGGATGGCTAAGAAATGATTCAAAAAGAAAAGGCAAAAAATCAAACAATCCAAATGAAAAATGGGCAGAAGACCTTAATAGACATTTCTTCAAGAAGACACACAAATGGCCAGTAGGCACATGAAAGGATGCTCTCCTAATTATCAAAGAAATGTAAATAGAAACTACAATGAGGTACCACCCACCTTATACTGGTCAGAATGACCATCATTAAAGTCTACAAATAACAAATGCTGGAGAGGGTGTGGGGAAAGGGCAACCCTCCTACACTGTTAGTGGGAATGTAAGCTAATGTTGCCACTATGGAAAACAGTATGGAGGTTCCTCAGAAAACTAAAAATAGAGCTACCATATGATCGGGCAATCCCATCCTTGGGCATATACCTGGACAAAACTGTAATTCAAAAAGATACATGCACCTCTATGTTCATAGCAGCACTACTCACAACAGCCAAGACATGGAAACAAACTAAATGTCCATCAACAGCTAAATAAAAGGGGTGTGTGTGTGTGTGTGTGTGTGTGTGTGTAGAGTACAGAATACTTCTCTGCCATAAAAAAGAATGACATAATGCCATTTGCAGCAACGTGGATGTGACTAGAGATTATCATACTAAATGAAGTAAGTCAGAAAGAGAAAGACATATACCATATGGTATCACTTGTATGTTGAATCTAATATATGGCACAAATGAACCTATCTATGAACCAGAATGACAGACACAGAGAAGAGATTTGTGGTTACCAAGAGGGAAGAGGGGAGGAAGAGGGGATGACTGGGAGTTCTGGGTTAGAAGATGCAAACTATTACACTTAGAATGGACAAACAGCAAGGTCCTACTGTATAGCACAGGGAACTGTATCAAATCTGGGATAAACCATAATGGAGAAGAATATTTAAAAAAAGAATGCATGTCTGTGTGTAACTGAGACAATTTGCTGTACACCAGAAATTAATACAACACTGTAAGCCAACTATACTTCAATTAAAAAAGAAAAGATTCATTACCTCAAAAAAGATTTGTAAGCAAATTCAGAGAATACACATTAACAGGAGTTTTAAAGGGGGGCAGAGGTAAGTTTCAAAGATTATTTTAAAGGTAACACTAAGTATTAGAAAAACTGTATTTACTTATCAATATGAAAGTCATATTAGCACATAATGGACATGTTAATAATTATAAAATTCAGTTACTGGCACCGACTCCAGACCATTTTCTTCTCTTCATACATGAAAATCATTACAATTCCACAATAATAACTGAAGGAATTGCGAATGTGAAGCCTATATCTAGTATGGAATTTCAATTTTATTTATACAGTACGATATTTGAAAAAAAAGAAAAATTGCAACACGAAAGACATAAAATTGAGCTTGAGGTAACAAAATTATAGAAACAGCATAGCCTAACTGCAAGCTCTACTTTTCAAGTGAGCTTAAGAAAAAATGCCCATTTTCCCCCGCTCTGGTTCCTATGCATTTACTTCATTCAAAATAGTACGTTCACTGACATTTCAATAATTGACAATGACATGATGCTGTGATGCATCAAAATTCTATGTTAAGACAGCAGGAAAAGATTCCAAATTTTTATCTTTTCCTCAAATTTGCATGCTCACTTTTAACATCCAACATGCATTTTCTAAGCCTGATCAGTAGTCTCTCATAAGTTTATAGTCAGCATTAGTGAACTATAGGAAGATGTGCCAAGCCATATAAAGGCGATCACATTATCAACACTACACACAGCAGGGCTTTAAGGTCTTACATTCCTTTACCCTTCTTACCTTAGGAATCCCAGTTGATGTTGGAGGGAGAAATGAATGTTCACACTGCTCTAGGTACTTCTCTGAGTTTGTTTTTCCAAACAGCAGAGTAACAACAAAACCCCTGAAAGAAATTTAATTATAGATACAAAACAAAATTTCACTACAATTTAACACATATTTTTCTGATTTAACAGACAGTTTATCATGCACTAAAAAGTCAGTTTGTGACTTTGGCAAGGCAAGGAATTGACAGATTTTGTTAAGTTTTGAAGTTTAAAAAAACTATAAACATTTTGTGAATTTATACAATAATGCCTTTCCAAGTTTTCATTCAATATTATTTCATAAGAATCTCAGGCAACATTTTCAAACTTTAGGATAATAAGCCTTCATTAATTAAGCAGGTAAGCTAATAACCAAGGATAAAGACAAATGAGATGTATTTCTATAGGTCTGTTAACTAATTAGAGAGAGAGATAACTTGTCACTAGGAATATAAACAAAGCCTAGGTATACTTAATACATTTACAGATACAGATTTGACTCTAAATTATCTGCATTTATATTGTACCCCGATTGCTAATTTAAAATTCTGCCTTATTCAGTAATTGTATTAAACTTTCTTGGAGTTCTCAAACAATGTAAGTGACTGGAAAGCTATTTAGGAAACTTGGCTTAGAAGTATCTAATATAAATTAATTACAGTCCTAAGGACTTCCCTGGTGGCTCAGACGGTAAAGCGTCTATCTACAATGCAGGAGACCTGGGTTCAAGCCCTGGGTTGGGAAGATCCCCTGGAGAAGGAAATGGCAATCCACTCCAGTACTATTGCCTCGAAAATCCCATGGACAGAGGAGCCTGGTAGGCTACAGTCTATGGGGTCGCAAAGAGTCAGACACGACTGAGCGACTTCACTTTCTTTCATACAGGAAAAAGATGATCCAATTTATAATTCATTTGAAATAAGTCTGGAATTTAAAAAGAAACATAAATATATCCCAAAAAGCTATTTTTAAAAACAATTATGGAGTCAAAGTAAGACAAATACTGGTTTAGAACTACTTTAAGTACTGATTAAATGCTATCAGTATTTCCTACATTTAAAATTGACCAAACAAATTGAAGCACTACTGAGTAGACAGAAAATCCATAAAAGAAAATTAAATTTTAATTTTATAATGATTTATAGTAATCTTACAATGATTGAAAGAGTATAGTGACAAGAAGAGAAAGTGAAAAATTAAACATAGCCAGCCTCAGGTACTGAAAGGAAGATTTTCAAGGTCCTCTGCTTTTTGTGGTGATCTGCTACATCACTGCTTTTCAGCACAGGGAGGCGGGTGGAGAAACAGATACACTCAAGTCAATTCACGTCCTCAAGTCTGTTTCTTTTTTAAAAGACTGGCCACAGAATTATAAGTAAATTTCACATATCTGTGTTGTATCAAACATTATTACTAAGAAGCAAGTTGGTCTTGTATTTTAGTTTTACCTAGACACAATAAAATGCTTATATTACATTAACAATGTATTTCTAAAAACATTATCATAAAACAGACTGATAAAATGTGCACCTTTGCCCACAGTGTGACAGTAGGAAAGAAAGCTAAGAACAGTCTGATCTTAGAACCTAATTCATAGCTTCAGCCTTGAGGTTTAAGAAAAAACAGGTGCTGTAGAAAATTGCATGACCAAACATAATGGAATGCCATTAAATAACCCACATTGGTATTTAAAGTATCCTAAAATAACAATCCAAAAGGAAAAAAGAAAAAAAATCAAAGGTTTTCTTTACATTACAAAATGTGATTAGCTTTACTATAAGCAGAATGTATACATTATTAACACTGTATACAGGTAAATTATCAACACTGTATACAGGTAAATTGCAGAACTCAAAAACTTAAGTTTGACTAGCCAAAACCATCCCCAATTAAAAAAACACCTGGTAGCTTCCATAAGAAAATGTATTAATTCTCTTCTGACTTGCATGTTAAGTGGGCAAAAGAACAAAAACATATTTTTAAAATTTAATGAAAAAAATTAAAACTTAGATGACTTTCAGTTATATTATTTTACTTATATACTTTTATTTATATTATTTTACATATTATAGTAATTATTTTACTTAATATATACAAAAGCCTGCTTTTGCTTTTAAAATTCATAAGGCATTAAACTATATAAAGCTACATTCAATGAAGGACCATCGTTCTTCATAATGAGAGCCAAAATAAAAAAGATTTTTGACTCAGGAATTATGATACTCATTGACTGTAACTGAGTAACCTGGGAATGCTTAATTAACTGATCCTGAGATGATGTGGGGATGCTTGTTGGTATATAAATTGAAGTCCCCTTACTGTGGCAGCAAGTCTCAGTGAGATCAATAACTTGGAACAGAATAACAGATCAATTTACGACATAAAATGAACTTGGAATTTCAGATCCTTTCATGTGCCTTAATGCTTAATTCAGAGTTTTTAGTGGTTCTTCTACAGCCTATCTATATCTCACCTTATCTAGAAAATTTCACAGAACTTCAACAAAAGAATTTAAAAATTTTACAAAACACCAAAAAGAATAAAAAATTCTTAACTTTTCAAATTATACAAAAAAGTCTGTATCACCATAAAATAAAAATTTTTTTGAATATAACTACCCCTACTGCTGGTACAAATCGTAACTATCTATACTTTTATTTCTATAGGTATCTTAATTTTACTATTTTTAACTTTGGTAAAAATAACAGCATTCACAAAGCATGCTGCCATTTCTTATGGTCATTTTTTTTTTTCTTATTGAGGTCTCATGGTCATGTTTCCATTCTGAACAACTGAACATGACATAAACTATAAAATTATCATTGAGAATACTTACCCACCCACAAAGCAGAGGATATAAAATGCCAAATAAAATATTACAAAGGGTCCAAATGTTATTAGAGAAAGGACAATGCCAAGGCTTCCCCATCCCCATATGGATAGACTGGTCTGAAACAAAGCAGAAAAAAAATCTTTTTAATAAATAAATAACTTTCCATAGGAACTAGAAAAAAACCAACAAAACTTTTTCATAGTTTATATTTTTTCCTTTTAAGCATTTCACAGTACTGTTTCAATAATTTCAAAAATATTTACTTTTGACAGTACATTACTGGAAATTTATCTCCAACAATATAACAAATCTATAAGTAGAAATAAATTTATAGTGTATCAGCAGTGTTTTAAAAAATCCACTGGGAAAATAAACGAACAAGAAAAAGTTATATAAACTCTTGAATGATATACTGGCATGAGAAGTGATAAAGTATTTATAAAAAAATATTTACATATTTATATATGCAATAGCAAGTATAAAAGGTACAGATTTTACTTGTTTAGAATACTCTTTTTAAAAACTATAGCATGAGACGTTTTAAAAATTAAAATTTCAAGGTAATAAATCCATCTCTCACTGAAAATTATATTTTTCTTTTGCTCAAATTGTGTGTAGAGATTTGTAAAATTATAATTGCACAACTTACAGTTACCAAAATTTATCATGAGTACAACAAAACATCTCTAAAAATTCTCCATCTTTATAAAACAATTCCTATTTCATTTAGATATACACTGTATTATCTATTAAAAACACTCATTTTGTTGAAGGCAAACTGGATTCTAGCAATTTATTATGAGTAAATAAATGTATTCAGTTCAACAAGTTCCTACATCCATTTGCCTTGTACTGTGAGGTATACCATCTATGGGGTCACACAGAGTCGGACACGACTGAAGTGACTTAGCAGCAGCAGCAGTGAAGTATACAAAGGATGTATTTGTCCCACTCCTGCCATCAAGGAGCACAGAGAAGACTGTCTTACAGGAATGAAACAATTAGACACGAACCAAAAGAAAATAATAGAAAGCAACAGAAACCAAAAGAAAATAATAGAAAATATGCTAAACTGAACAAAATTAATGACCAAAAAACTATGGAATAGACAATAAGTACTATGGATTAGGAGAGAAAGTTTTACTTATTTATTCATTCACCAGTCATTGATTGCTTCCTCTGTGCTCTAAGCTCTAAGTGCTGGGGATATCACAAGGAATAAGACATTCTAATTAGGGAAGAACAACAAGCACACTCTCATAAATTTATATACCTTCATACGTTTACATTCCAGAAGAAAAAAAGACAAAGAAATAAATATATTTAGTGAAAGAGGAGAGTAAAAAAGCTAGCTTAAAACTCAACATTCACAAAATTAAGATCATGGCATCCGGTCCCATCACTTCATGGCAAATAGAAGGGGAAAAGGAGAAAACAGTGACAGATTTTATTTTCTCGGGCTCCAAAATCACTGCAGACAGTGACCGCAGCCATGGAATTAAAAGACGCTTGCTCCCTGGAGGGAAAGCTATGACAAACCTAGACAGCGTATTAAAAAGCAGAGACACCCCTTGGCTGACAAAGGTCTGTATAGTCAAAGCTATGGTTTTTCCAGTAGTGTACAAATGAGAGTTGAAACGTAAGAAGGCTGAGAGCCAAAGAATTGATATTTTCAAATTCTGGTGCTGGAGAAGACTTTTGAGAGTCCTTTGGACTTCAAGGAGATTAAACCAGTCAATCCTAAGGGAAAGCAACCCTCAATATTCATTGAAAGGACTGATGCTGAAGCTCCAATATCTTGGTCACCTGATGCAAAGAGCCAACTCGCAGGAAAAGACCCCGATGCTGGGAAAGATTGAGGGCAGGAGGAAAAGGGGGCAACAGAGGATGAGATGGTTGAATGGCATCGCCAACTCAATAAACATGAGTTTCAGCAAGGTTCTGGAGTTGGTGATGGACAGGGAAGCCTGGTTAACTGCAGTCTACAGGGTTGCAAACAGTCAGACACAACTCAGTGAATAAACAAAAAAATTAGTATCAGATGGGGATGAAGGCTATGGAGGAAAATAAATTATGATGGTCTAAGAAGTTTTCAATGATTAACTAACACATGAACAGAATGCCGGATAAGATTTAAGGAGAATTTATAATAGTGAGTCTTCTATCCCCAAATAGTACTTTTCCCTTTATTCATATCTTTTTTTATATCCCTCAGTAAAGGGCTCTTTTATTTTTTCTTCTACATAGGCCTATACAACTCTACTTCATTCATATTTTTATTATCTTTTTTCCTCAGCCTGGCCACTCATCTTTTTAACCAGACAACAATGCCTGTTGATGAACTTTCTACTCTGCCTTCCTGATCAGCTCCTTGAATCAGCTGGGGATACTACTGCACCTGCAGAAGTGGTCTTCCCTGACCTTTTTTTTTTTTCCTGTCAAAATTCATTTTTATATATAGAAAATAAAGACTTATTCCAGTTGTTATACTTGAAGTTGCTAATAAAAATTTTTTAATCACTAGTTAATAATCCTATTTTAACCAAAACAATGAAACTGTGGCTTTAAAACAAAGTATTTAGCACCATTTGCTTATAGGCCTTTCAGACTTTGTTCTTAAAGTTTCTGAGACTTTCCTGTCTGTAAAGTACAGGAACTGCTAAGCTACACAAGGAACCCTCTCTGGGACAACCAACAAGAAGGTTAAGTGGTCAATAAACATTCAGCCTGGTGATGTGGACTGTACAAGATCCCGTCCTCTCCACTCCAGCTCAGGAGGGACCTGCCTCCACACACTAAGGTATGAAGAGTACTGCCATTAGTAGCTGGAAAGACCAGTTTTAACAGCAAGTAACAGTAAATCTCTGGCACAGAGGCTACTGTCTTTAGTATCCTGTAATTTTAGGAAATTCTGTAAACAGCTTGGATTTAGTTCAATTTATTCTGAAATGAAACATACTTACTAAGGTTAAACTACTCTGCTAGGGTACCTGTCTGCTGGTTTAGTATCCTTACAGAATATAAAAATATAATCCATGTAGGTAAATCATAGTCTTAAAGTATACTTAGAATACGGCATTATTTAAACCAAAGTCTAACAAAATGTCTACAAATAGAAGCAGCTAATGAAACCAAAACCAAAGTTATGACGAAGGAGACTCTCACTTGAAGCTGTGTCGCTTACAGAAGGCTGAACTCAAAGCCATTCAAGGGTGGTGAAGGCAGCACCTTTAGATAATTTCAATCAGGACCAGAAATCAGTACTTTTCAGAAAAGTCCACAGAAGTGTTCCAAAGACTCTTATGCAAAAGAATGTCAAATTTTCTGCATCAGTGAGCAGTAGTGCCCATCAGAATGTTCTAATAACTCAAAGATAAAGGCAAGTCCAACTTGATCAGATGTCAAAGGAATGGAAGGTGGACTATCAGGTCACCCTTACAGCTTCTGCTGGCTTTTTACTATATGCTGTTCACCAATGTGAGTCAGGTGGACTTCTATAAGAGAAGTGTTTGGTGGCCAGGACCTCTTTTGGGCATTTCTTCCTAACTGGAATACACAAGAGATAAGGAAGAGGGGTTCTCAGGTAATGCTAGTAGTAAAGAACACACCTGCCAAAGCAAGAGTCAAAAGAGACACAGGTTCGCTCCCTGGGTCAGGAAGATCCTCTGGAGGAGGAAATGGCAATCCACTCCAGTATTCTTGTCTGGAAAATCGCATGGACAGAGGAACCGGGAGGGCTACAGACATAGGGCTGCAAAGAGTCAGATATGATTGAAGCAAGCACAGCACAAGGAATAAGGGAGGTAATACCGGGAAGCTACTCTGTCCAGCTCAGAATGAGTTAATTAAGTCCATATATTCATTCAAGAAGCCCATGGATCCTCTAGCTGTGGACAGTGGCTGATGTGGTCATCCAAAATCGACACTGTGGACCACAGCAGTGTTTTCCTACATAGCTCCAAAAATCCTAGAGATTCACTGGATCCAATGGCCCATTGATAAAATGCATGGGAATGGAAACAGACAGAGCTCCCACCAGCATCTTCTGAACTTCCTCTGACTGATATACTGCAAAGACTGTCAATAACCACATTCCCATCACTGTCACATATCCCTGCCCACATGTCCCACAGCTCACTCTCAGAGGGGTGGGTGTACAGCCTGAAGACTGGGTGAGATCTCAAGAGAATTCCTCATCAACTACATGAGGAAGGGGGACGGCATGCCTCCATCTCTGAGAAGTTTTTGGAGAAGGAGAGGACAGTCAGTCTTAGGAAATAAACCTCCACTTGACAAAAAGAAACTCTAGATGGTAAGCAGACCAGATCAATTCTGCTTGAACTTACACAACAGCTTCTGAGCAACAATATCCCTAATAGCTGTGAGATAACAGGTTGATCCTACGGTTCTGAAGTCCCAGATGCCACAAAGCACCTTCATGATGGCCTGCTCAAATATGGAATAGTGATGTGGTCTCGGTTTGTTGCTGAGGCCAAATGCTACGAAATTGAGGGCAATCACTCAATGAAACCTGAGGGTCTGACCTTCTGAAATTTTGTACCAATCAATCATAGCTGGATGTTGAAAAGCCATGTAAAACCACAACTATCTCTGGATTCCCAACCACATCCCATGGAGAAGAAGATCCCATGGTAGAAGATTCGAAGTCCATTGAAAGTAAAAAATTTGCCTGATGAATTCCATGAGTAAAGAGTAGGTGAAAGCTGGGGGCAGGGGGCAGAGACTGCAGACAGGCCACAAGCAGGGGCACAGCCAACAGCCCCACTGGACCCACCACTACTTACCTGATTAAGGTAAGACCTAGGCTACAAGACTCTATGTTTGGGGAACCAGGCTGTGCCTCCCCTGACTTCTATATAAGAGCTAAAAGTAGGCCATGGTGGCTTAGAAGAAAGTACAGAGCGTTTCAGTCCCTCTGACAATACTTCTGAAGAACACCCAGTTACCTGATCCACACTATAGTACTGCGAGATGGCCAACTACAAGAAACAGATGCTATTTCAACCAAGATCCACTCAAATAAAGCTTTCCACTGACTTTCCTGAAAAGAGTTCTTATAAACTCTCAGGAGAGCCAAACCAGACCATGACCCAGATAATTTATCCAACCTACCTTCTTCAATGAGATTTGACCCAATATTAGCAATACTGCTCCTTCTTTACAAAGTTATATTTATGCTTGCTAGCCAGTTTTCAAAGCTATACAACTTACTGGTTAACAACTTACAACTTAAGTAAGTTAACAACTTACTATTCAGAGGTTTTATGAAACCAAGCAAAATGGCTGTCTCTGGAGATGAAGGAAGGAAGGCAGCATGCAATTGGAGGACAATACACACGGGGCTTCTCAAATAGTACTCAAATGTCCTGGTTTTTAACAAGGCGTTTGCTTTAAACAGTATAAACATGTTTTCCATCTGTTTGAATATCAATTCAAGAAAGTTAAAAATTAAAGAGATTTTCAAGAAAGAAACATAATTATATAATCTGGGAAAAATTATTAACTCAATTATTTAACAAGAAGAGATGCTCAACTGTCTAAAAACTCAAATTTTCAGAATCTTACAACTGTCTTCCTACTTGTTGGAAAATGGTAACAAAAGTCATCAAAAAAACAAACTCTTAGAAGACCCTTTATCTCAATTAAGTTTGAGAGAAATTTCTATAGTTCAGGGATTAATAAAATTAAACATTTCCAATCAAGTAAGTCAAGTGCACATTTATTTTGTGGTTAATCTTATAATATTTAACTTCAAATATTAAGTAAAGTAATGCTTAAAATTCTCCAAGCCAGGCTTCAGCAATACATGAACCCTGAACTTCCAGATGCTCAAGCTGGTTTTAGAAAAGGCCAACGAATCAGAGATCAAATTGCCAACATCCGCTGGATCATTGAAAAAGCAAGAGAGTTCCAGAAAAACATCTATTTCTGCTTTATTGACTATGCCAAAGACTTTGACTGTGTGGATCACAATAAACTGGAAAATTCTGAAAGAGATGAGCATACCAGACCACCTGACCTGGCTCTTTGAGAAACCTATATGCAGGTCAGGAAGCAGAAGTTAGAATTGGACATGGAACAACAGACTGGTTCCAAATAGGAAAAGGAATAAGTCAAGGCTGTATATTGTCACCCTGCTTATTTAACTTATATGCAGAGTACATCATGAGAAACACTGGGCTGGAGGAAACACAAGCTGGAATCAAGATTGCCAGGAGAAATAGCAATAACCTCAGATATGCAGATGACACCACCCTCATGGCAGAAAGTGAAGAACTAAAGAGGCTCTTGATGAAAGTGAAAGAGGAGAGTGAAAAAGTTGGCTTACAGCTCAACATTCAGAAAACTAAATCATGGCATCCGGTCCCATCATTTCATGGCAGATAGATGGGTAAACAGTGGAAACAGTGTCAGACTTTATTTTTCTGGGCTCCAAAATCACTGCAGATGGTGACTGCAGAAATGAAATTAAAAGACTCCTTGGAAGGAAAGTTATAACCAATGTAGACAGCATATTAAAAAGCAGAGACATTACTTTGCCAACAAAGGTCCGTCTAGTCAAGGCTATGGTTTTTCCAGTGGTCATGTATGGACGTGAGAGTTGGACTATAAAGAAAGCTGAGCACCAAAAAACTGATTCTTTTGAACTATGGTGTTGGAGAAGACTCTTGAGAGTCCCTTGGACTGCAAGGAGATCAAAACAGTCCATCCTAAAGGAAATCAGTCCTGGGTGTTCATTGGAAGGACTGATGTTGAAGCTGAAACTCTAATACTTTGGCCACCTGATGCAAAGAGCTGACTCACTGGAAAAGACGCTGACGCTGGGAATTATTGAGGGCAGGAGGAGAAGGGGACGACAGAGGATGAGATGGTTGGATGGCATCATTGACTCGATGGACACAGGTTTGGGTGGACTCCGGGAGTTGGTGATGGACAGGGAGACCTGGCGTGCTGCAGTTCATGGGGTCGCAAAGAGTCGGACATGACTGAGCGACTGAACTGAACTAAACAATGAAACATCAGTATACAGAACTGTCCAAAATAAGGAAGTTTTATGTTATATTTAGGGTTCCCATTTATATGTTTGGCTAATATTATAATCTTATTATCCAGTGAGATTAAGAAAAATATTTCATCTAAAACCATTCTAAGTTTTTGAGTTCTGATTATTTTCTTAGATGACACAGGATGATACAATTTAGGACAGTTTTGTACTATATCAGAATATTTTTACAAATTCAGAATGGAAGCCAAAGAATAGAAACATATCCATGTAATAGTGATTTTTACTAAAATAATACTTTTCAGTAAAATAATACTTCATTAAAATTACTATTTTCTTCTCCAAACACAATAACAACACTGAAATATCCATATGTCTGCTTCCCTAAGGTTATCGACACACAACTGTAAGATGGAAGAAACCTCCAAAATCATCTCTTGCAGTACTTCTCAAACTTTAAGGATCTAAAATGCAAGTTCTTAAAATACAGATTCTGGTCCATTATGTCTGGGGTGGGGTTTGTGATAGTTTCATTTCTAATAATTTACCAGAACTGTTCAGAACTAAGGACAATTATATATCTATAATGCTACCAAAATTAATCCCTAAGTCCACAATACCTTACTCACAATTCCAGAACCTCTGAAAACCAAAATTGTACCAAGCATTCTACATGCATACCTCATGTCCTCCTCAGAACAACTTAAGAAGTAATCGAGAAGGTAATATAACACAGTGCTCAAAAAACATGAAGTCTGGAGTTCAACTGAATGAAAATCTAACTTTCATTATGTATTAACTGTGTAACCGCTCCATGCCTTCATTTCTTCATCTATGCTGTATGGTTTTTCTGGGTAGTAAATGAGTCTATGCTCTAGTGCAGGCATCCCTAACCTCTGGGATCTAATGCCTATTGATCTGAGGTGGAGCTGATGTAACAAAAATAAAAATAAAGTACACAATAGAGGTAACGCACTTAAATCATCCCAAACCCATCCCCCTTCTCCCTGGTCCATGGAAAAATCGTACTCCATGAAATGGGTCCCTGGTGCCAAAAAGGTTGGAGACCACTGGTCTATTGATCAATTTTAGCTTAATCACTATTATTATTTCTAGTTTAACAATAGAGAAACTAAAGTACAGAGAAGATTTTTAAAAAATGGTCCAAGGTCACACAGCTAGTAACAGTAAGAGTGGGATTTGATTCTATTCAAATTCTGACTCCTAAGGAACCTTACAATTTTTCAGTTGACAACTGCCTGAAGTTAGAAGTCACAGTAAAAAAAAAATTAAAATCATAAATGAGTGGTTTCTTTTATTTAATTAATTAGCTTAATATACCTCCCAAGAAATTACAGTCAGAAAACTACTTGTAATGAATGTAATAAATTCCTGATTTGAGTACAAAGTACATAAATATAAAGTATAAGTTTTATTAGATAATCAGTTCATCCACATATTCCTTACATAAATAATGGAAATAACACACAAAGACATAAAAAACAACCCTTGCTGCCATGATGCTTAAGAATCAAGAAGTTGACAATGTAAAAAGTGTTGCATGTCTCCTCATAGTAGAAAGCATGGGGAAGTAATTTACATTGTAGTATTTCATGTCTATTAATTCATACTACCATTTATCTCATTTGATCCTCATCACAGACTTCTATGATAGGAAAGGTAGTATAATACAGTACTAAAAACAGAATCAGAAATGACAGGTTCCAGTTTGCCACTAAAGTTCTGTGTAACCTCTGCAAAATCACTAACCTCTTTTTGATTCAGAATTCACACTAGCACAATCAAGGAGCTGAGCTGTAAAATTATCTCTCAAGACACGTCCATCAAAGGCAGACTGATTAAGTAACTTTGATGTAGAGCCAGGCATAAACTCTCCTGGTTACATGTGGAGAGTGGGGCTAAGTGGAAACAGTTATTTTCGATCACAGAAGAACAGACTGTCAGAGCTTCCAGAGAACAGACTTTGGACTCTCCTAAGGAACCAGAAATCAAATTCCCAACATCTGTTGGATCATCAAAAAAGCAAGAGAGTTCCAGAAAAAAACATCTCCTTCTCCTTTATTGACTATGCCAAAGCCTCTGACTCTGTGGATTACAAAAAACTGTGGAAAATTCTTCAAGAGATGGAAATACCAGACCATCTGACCTGTCTCCTGAGAAACCTGTATGCAGGTTAAGAAGCAACAGTTAGAACTGGACATGGAACAACAGACTGGTTCCAAATCAGGAAAGGAGTACATCAAGGCTGTATACCATTACCCTGCTTATTTAACTTATACGCAGAGTACACCATGAGAAACACTGGGCTGGATGAAGCATAAGCTGGAATCAAGACTGCTGGAAGAAACATCAATAACCTCAGATATGCAGATGACACCACCACTATGGAAGAAAGCAAAGGAGAACTAAAGAGGCTTTTGATGAAAGTGAAAGAGGAGAGTGAAAAAGTTGGCTTAAAACTCAACATTCAGAAAACGAAGATCGTGGCATCCAGTCCTATCACTTCATGGGAAATAGATGGGGAAACAATGAAACAGTGTCAGACTTTATGTTTTCTTGGGCTCCAAAATCAGTGCAGATGGTGACTGCAGCCACGAAATTAAAAGACACTTACTCCTTGGAAGAAAGTTATGACCAACCTAGACAGCATATTAAAAAGCAGAGACATTACTTTGCCAACAAAGGTTCATCTAGTCAAAGCTATGGTTCCAGTATCCTGTATGGATGTGAGAGCTGGACTATAAAGAAAGGTGATCACTGAAGATTGATGCTTTTGAACTGTGGTGTTGGAGAAGACTGTTCAGAGTCCCAGGACTGCAAGGAGATCCAACCAGTCCAGCCTAAAGGAAATCAGTCCTGGATATTCATTGGCAGGACTGAAGCTGAAGCTGAAGCTGAAGCTCCAGTCCTTTGGCCACCTGATGTGAAGAACTGACTCACTGGAAAAGACCCTGATGCTGGCAAAGATTGAACGCAGGAAGAGAAGGGGATGACAGAGGATGAGATGGTTGGATGGCATCACCAACTCAATGGACATGAGTTTGAATAAGCTATGGGAGTGGTGATGGACAGGGAAGCCTGGCATGCTGCAGTCCATGAGGTCATACAAGAGTTGGACACGACTCAGCGACTGAACTGTACTGAGGAGTCTCAATAGAGTGAGTCAGCCACTCTCAGTTATATTCACTTGGTATGTCTCAACACATTACATGGCATAGGGCAGCCAGCCAGACAGGGCTGAGACTCATAAAGCTGATATTATTTCAGCACCAACCTGGGTCACAGAAACTACATACAGGAATTCAACAACAAAAATAAGTGCCCAGAAGAAGAATGGCCTTATTGAAACTATAGATTGTTTTCCTTCCACCTTATTCCATCTGTAAGTAATTGCAATAGAATGAGCTCCTGACACTGAACTTTGGCTCATTCAACAATATACAGTAATTTAACCAAGGCCTGCTACAAAGAAGCTGCTCAGTAAATATGGAAATAATTAACTCATTTACTAAGGAGAGAAGTAAAATGAGGGAAGTAACAGAAAGAGAGGGGAGAAGGGCAAAAGGGAGGAAAAAGAGAAAGGGCAAGAAATGGAAAGGGAAACTGAAAAAGAAAAGGACCCTAAACTGAAGTCCTCTTTCTCACTCCCACCTTAGGACTGTATGCAGAGCTACACATTCCTACCAGCATAATCCACAACAAGGCCCCAATCTCAAAAAAAAAAAAAGGAAAAGGTTGAAAAAAAGGTTTCAACATACCCTACACCAGCCTACATCACTACTTCCCATTCACGGAGGCAGCACAGAGAAGCTGTCACAGAGGGACCATCAGTATATTTAGCTAAGTTGGTACCAAACCCCTCTTTTGATACTCTGGGAACATGTAAATAAAGATTCTCTTCCACTCAAAACTAGTATATCCTTGTGAGGATGATTAAACACCAGCGTGATATGGTGCATGTTTTCAATCCAGCTGCTGGGCCAGGAACAACAGAGGGCCTTGTCTCTAAGACGGTCAACTGCCCAGCTGGCAAAGATTATGGCCACTGGGCACCTGTGGACTTTCTCCTCCCACTCCCAACCAGGGTGACCAGAACATGTATATATGTATATGTATGTATATACATACATACACACTAGCCCCATGTACTTAGTTCTCCAGTAACAGAACTCTCTCCCTTAAAATGGAAGTCTACAGTTAAACTTTTACATATTTTCAAAAATTAATTATGTATACATATGTAGGTAACTACTTTAACAAACCCTTTAATTTTTTATTAGAGCAGTAGTTATAAAAGGTCACATACTGCTATATAATTAGCACACCTAGCATCCAATGACAAAGAAAACACAAGAAAACAAAAAATGATACAATTAATTCAGTGTCTTTTAAATGAGATTCCACCAATTACAAAATAACTATACACAGTTTGAATAAATAACAGGTACATTCATAGGCATTTGCTTATTCAGAATACAAACTAAGTTGGGCTGCAGAACCTCTCCCCACCCCCACAGCCCATACATTGGGAACCACTGGAATTAGAGTCTAAAAGAAACTACAGTATTGAAAAAACAAAAGACTGTATTTACTGAATGCTTTCCCTTATACAGAAAGAATAATAAAAGTATTTAAAATGTGGATGGAGCAGTATAGCAAAGAACAGTCCTGACAGGCTTCTAGCAGGCTCAAAGCCTCCAACTGCAAAACCACATTAACAAGGTTTCCTGAATTTCTGATAAAAGGCCCAGAAGATACATAAAGCTGAAATAAATTAACCAAGAGTGCTTTTTAGAAGCTATATTTTTCTAACTACACACAATGCTTTTTGCCGTAATAATAAATAACTAAAAAAATAGTAAAGAGTTTTTAAAATAAACTTTTAATCTTTATCAAAAAGAAAATTACTTTCCTTATGTTTCCATTTGACAGATAAATGTCTATTTTTAATTTATATATATATCAGTGTCATTCCTAAACAAATATATATGTGTGTGTATATATGTATTATGTATATATAAATGACATGCAAAAAGGAAAAGTATCCCCTTAAAAATAACTGATCAAAGCAAGTTTTAAAGCTACTAAAGAATAAGACAGCTGAATATCTAATTATGCAAGCTAATCAAACCCATCAATATATTAGAAAATGCCAATTTTGTGCATTTTGAACAAATTTTTTTGTATTAGCATATGTACCCAGATTATCTTTTTAATTACATACCAGTAAAGAAAAGTATGTATAGCTATTATTCATCCAAGAAAGGGAGGGTAAGAGTTATAAATATAGAAACATTTGCTCATTCTTTTAAATGTAAGGATATACAGAAACTTGAACTACAAGGAATGGAGAAAATGGGGTAAAAGAGGATAGGTATCAGAACTAGGCACTTTGAAAATACTTTGCTCTGCAGATCTAATTTTGTATTGGTATAAACATCTTACACATAAAAAGAACTTCAAAAGCAATCTCTAAAAAGAAAAGTGAAATTTGAAAGTCTAACTGTATATACTAACAATGTGGAAAAACCACATAGAGGAAGTATTTCAAGTGATTTTAAAATATAGTAATTTTACTGTGAATCATTGCTTCAGTAACAAATAGTGTTGACAATTCCAACAAAATGAACTCAGGCTACTGGAGGAATGGCTAATTCCACGGCTAGAGCAGGAAATGAGTTTAAGATGGGTCCGAACACTTTATCATACCAGAAAGCTACCAAAGATTACTGAAAAAATGTCAAACTCAGCAGACAACCTGAAGAGGTCTCACCTGGCTAAAAATGGAATCAGTAACAATAACAACTGCAATGGATTGGAGTACATCAAATATCTGAGTTTATGAAATTAGAGATACTTTTAAATTTCACTGATCTTTGAAGGGTTCTAAAGAACCAACTATTTTTGAAAAGCGTTATAGAATTAAGCATTTACTGGGGTGATCAGAGTTGATAAAAAAAATCAGTTTCTCCTTAAGGAGAAAAATTCACATAATAAGAAGTGACAGAATATTGCCATATTGCAATCCCTAACATATTAGTGATCTGGCAGTCTAGGTAGGGCATCAGAGCTGGGGAAGGGAGGAAGAAAGAAAAGAGAGAAAGAGAGAATGAACCAAACATACATGCCTCTTGGAATAAAAATACATATCAATTCAGTTCAGTCACTCAGTCGTGTTCGACTCTGCAACCCCATGGACTGCAGCACGCCAGGCCTCCCTGTCCACCACCAACTCCCGGAGTTCACTCAAACTTATGTCCAATGAGTTGGTGACGCGATCCAATCATCTTATCCTCTGCCGTCCCCTTCTCCTCCCGCCTTCAATCTTTCCCAGCATCAGGGTCTTTTCCAATGACTCAGTTCTTCACATCAGGTGGCCAAAGGACTGGAGTTTCAGCTTCAACATCACCATCAATCAAAGTTTTGTGGGGGTGGGGTGGGGGGAAATCAAACCTGAATCTGATTGAGGAAATGCACAAAGACTAAGAAAATGTTACAATACATCATGGAGATGAACTAAGCAAAATTCAGACTATGAGAAACAGTAAAGGGCAGAAGATCCAATTCCTTCAACAAATACAGGGCAAGGGGGAAAAAAAAGGAGGGGAGAGGAAGGTTAAGGAGAATCTGCGGGTTAACACTGCAATATGCAAACTTATTCAACTTGATTATAACAAAAATACAGTGGAAAGAGAAGAAGGAGGATGAGGAGGGAAAGAAGGAAGAGAAACTGGGTAATTATAAACATTTTTTAATGACATTAAGAAGTTGCTGTTTATTTTTTGGCTTGATACAATGAATGGTACCAGCTATTATGCTTTAACAAAAAGAACCCTTAATGCTTTAGAGATGCAAGATGAAATATTTAAAGATGAAATCATATGATCTAGAATATGCTTCAAAATAATTCTGGAAGTAGACAGTAGGGGAAAAGTGAAAAAGGATCAACAAAAAATATAATTAGCCATGAGGTGATAAATGTCTAAGCTGGGTGTGACAGAGGGAAGTTCATTACACTCATCTTTCTACTTTTAAGGTTTGAAATTTTTCACTAAAAACATTTTTTAAAACACACAATAATCACAAAATTCACTTACATAGTAAATGCACTTGTATTTCTTAAGGAATCAATACCAGAAATAAACAGTCGATAAACATGATAAATGTTCATAGCCCAGAGACTTGGGATTAAAAGATTTCTGTGATTAATTGACAGTAAAGCAATATATACTTGGCTATTCAATCAAGACAAAGATTCTTTTAAATCCGGAACTACTTTAAGTAATGAGTTTTAACATTCTATCTCATGTGTGGGTTATGTATTCATTTTAAATAAGAACTACTGTCTTCTAAAATTATTGTTTTGGGAGGTTACACTGATCCTATAATAATTGGATAGCTATCTATTGGGCCTTAATCATACAAAGATGAATCAAGCAGTTTCTGCCCTCAAAATGCTCACAAACTAGGAAGGCAAAATACACATGGAATGATAAACAACTGTAGTAAGTGCCATAATGAAAAGTTACAAAATGTTTGGGAATACAAAAAAGATAAGTCCTCCAGAGCTTAAACAGTAGTGATAAATTTGCTTTGTCTTCCAAAAGCAGTTTTGCAGGTGAACAAGAATCAATCTCTTTTCTTTACAGTTACCCATTTCTTTCCATCAAAATGGTATTATTGGACACTGACTAGTAAAATTCCAAGTGAACAAAGATTTAAAAATGCTAGCACTACAGAAGAGTGTGCCAAAGGGGAAGTACTCTTTGACTCGAAAGTAGGACAGAGAATATCATTTGTTTACTGAACTTAAGCCCAATGCTCAAGGCTATTTATACTTTTATGTCTAAGTTTATTTAAGATTTCATCTATAAAAGGCAACAAACAAAGTAAGTTGTGAGGGATAAATGCAGTATTAAGCAGTTTCCAAAACTACACAAAACCAAAAGACAGTCTTTTCAACAAACGGTGCTATCAAAATCAGACATCCACATGCAAAAAAAAAATTAATCTAAGACACAGATCGTATACCTTTACAAAAATTAACTCAAAATGGACCATATACCTAAACGTAAAACAAAACTATAAATCTCCAGAAGATAACATAGATGACTTCGAGTACAGTGATGCCTTTTTAGATGTAACACCAGACATAATCTATGAAAAACTTAATTGATAAGCTAGATGTCATTAAAATTAAAAACTTCTGCAAAAGACAGTATTATGATAATTAAA
>NW_011494616.1:2030394-2032667 GCF_000754665.1 Bison bison bison | reverse complement strand
TAAAAAGATAATATCATGAAAATAAAAGGACAAGCCACAGACTAGGGAAAAATATTTGCAAATGACATATCTAATAAAGGCCTTTTTATCCAAAACTACAAATAACTCTTAAAACTCAACAGTAAGTAAATAAATTCTGGTTAAAAAATGGGCCACAGATTTTAACTGACATCTCACCAAAGAAGATATGAAAGTGAAAGTGAAAGTCGCTAAGTGGTGTTCAACTTTTTGCAACCCCATGGACTGTAGCCCACCAGGCTTCTCTGTCTGTGAAATTCTCCAGGTAAGAATACTGGAGTGGATTGCCATTACCTTCTCCATGGGATCTTCCCAACCAAGGGACTGAACCCAGTTCTCCTAAACTGGAGGCAGATTCTTTACCAGCAAATGAGCACATGAAAAGATGCTCCACATCATATGTCCCCAGGGAGATACAAATTAAGAACAGAATAAGATACCACTACACACCAATCAGAATGGCTAAAATACAGAATAACTAAATGCTAGCAAGAATGTGGAGCAATAGGAACTCACTGGCAGCAAGGCAAAATCATACAGCCACACTGGAAGATAGTTTGGCAATTCCTTACAAAACTAAACACACTCTTTACCATACAGCAATCATACTCCTTGGGATTTATCCAAGAGAACTGAAAACTCATGTCCACACAAAAACTTAAATCAACTTATTCATAACTGCCAAAACATGGAAGCAACCAAGATATCCTAAAGTAAGTGAATGGATATATAAATTGTGGTACATCCAGACAATGGAGTATTGTTCAGCGCTAAAAAGAAGTGAGCTATCAAACCATGAAAAGACATTGAGGAACTTTAAATGCATACTACAGAGTGAAAGAAGCTAATGCAAAAAGGCTACTTACTATATGATTCCAAGCATATGACATTCTGAAAGACAACACTATGGAGACAATAAAAAGATGGGGCTCGGTATAAGACCGGGTGATGAACTGGCAGAGACAGACAATTTTTAGGACAGTGAAAATACCCTGCAAGTTATTATAATGATGGATATACATTATTATATTTTTATCTGAGCCAACAGAACACACAATACCAAGAATTTTGAACCCCAAAATAAATTATGGACTTTTGGTTAAAAAAAAAAAGTACCATTCTCGTGAGAGAGGTTGATAATGAGAAGAGACTCTGTGTGAGAGCAGGAAGCACACGTGAAATCTCTGAACCTTCCTTTTGATTTTGTTACAAATCTAAACTGCTCTTTAAAAAGTCTTTTAAAAACTACATATAAATAATCATAAGCACAAGATAGTTTTACAAAAGGAGACAATGGTAATAAGACACTGCTGCTGCTGCTAAGTCATTTCAGTTGTGTCCGACTCTGTGCGAACCCATAGACGGCAGTCCACCAGGCTCCCCCATCCCTGGGATTCTCCAAGCAAGAACACTGGAGTGGGTTGCCATGCCTTCTCCAACGCATGAAAGTGAAAAGTGAAAGTGAAGTCACTCAGTCGTGTCCGACTCTTAGCGACCCCATGGATTGCAGCCCACCAGGCTCTTCTGTCCATGGACCTACCAGTCATTGATTATAAAAAACTGCTACACAGTCACAGCCAGCCTTCAGTTCAGTTCAGTGGCTCAGTTGTGTCCGACTCCTTGCGACCCCATGAATCGCAGCATGCCAGGCCCCCCGTCCATCACCATCTCCCGGAGTTCACTCACATTCACGTCCATGGAGTCGGTGATGCCATCCAGCCATCTCATCCTCTATCGTCCCCTTTTCCTCCTGCCCCCAATCCCTCCCACCATCAGAGTCTTTTCCAATAAGTCAACTCTTCGCATAAGGTGGCCAAAGTACTGGAATTTCAGCTTTAGCATCATTCCTTCCAAAGAACACCCAGGGCTGATCTCCTTCAGAATGGACTGGTTGGGGAATGCGGGTATACCTGTGGCGGATTCATTTTGATATTTGGCAAAACTAATACAATATTGTAAAGTTTAAAAATAAAATAAAATTTAAAAAAAAAAAAAGAATGGACTGGTTGGATCTCCTTGCAGTCCAAGGGACTCTCAAGAGTCTTCTCCAACACCACAGTTCTAAACCATCAATTCTTCAGCGCTAAGCTTTCTTCACAGTCCAACTCTCACATCCATACATGACCACAGGAAAAACCATAGCCTTGACTAGACGAACCTTTGTTGGCAAAGTAATGTCTGTGCTTTTGAATATGCTATCTAGGTTGGTCATAACTTTTCTTCCAAGGAGTGTCTTTTAATTTTATGGCTGCATT
>NW_011494616.1:1998713-2030294 GCF_000754665.1 Bison bison bison | reverse complement strand
CATAACTTTTCTTCCAAGGAGTGTCTTTTAATTTTATGGCTGCAGTCACCATCTGCAATGATTTTGGAGCCCCAAAAAATAAAGTCTGACACTGTTTCCACTGTGTCCCCATCTATTTCCCATGAAGTGATGGGACCAGATGTCATGATCTTCGTTTTCTGAATGTTGAGCTTTAAGCCAACTTTTTCTCTCTCCTCTTTCACTTTCATCAAGAGGCTTTTTAGTTCCTCTTCTCTTTCTGCCATAAGGGTGGTGTCATCTGCATATCTGAGGTTACTGATATTTCTTCCAGCAATCTTGATTCCAGCTTGTGCTTCTTCCAGCCCAGCATTTCTCATGATGTACTCTGCATAGAAGTTAAATCAGCAGGGTGACAATATACAGCCTTGACGTATTCCTTTTCCGATTTGGAACCAGTCTGTTGTTCCATGTCCAGTTCTAACTGTTGCTTCCTGACCTGCATATAGGTTTCTCAAGAGGCAGGTCAGGTGGTCTGGTATTCCCATCTCTTTCAGAATTTTCCACAGTTGATTGTGATCCACACAGTCAAAGGCTTTGGCATAGTCAATAAAGCAGAAACAGATGTTTTTCTGGAACTCTCTTGCTTTTTCCATGATCCAGCGGATGTTGGCAATTTGATCTCTGGTTCCTCTGTCTTTTTTAAAACCAGCTTGAACATCTGGAAGTTCACGGTTCATGTATTACTGAAGCCTGGCTTGGACAATTTTGAGCATTACTTTGCTAGCGTGTGAGATGAGTCCAATTGTGTGGTGGTCTGAGCATTCTTTGGCATCCCCTTTCTTTGGGATTGGAATGAAAACTGAACTTTTCCAGTCCTGTGGCCACTTTCGAGTTTTCCAAATTTGCTGGCATATTGAGTGCAGCACTTCCACAGCATCATCTTTCAGGATTTGGAATAGCTCAACTGGAATTCCATCACCTCCACTAACTTTGTTCGTAGTGATGCTTTCTAAGGCCCACTTGACATCACATTCCAGGATGTCTGGCTCTAGGTCAGTGATCATATCATCGTGATTATCTTGGTCGTGAAGATCTTTTGTACAGTTCTTCTGTGTATTCTTGCCACCTCTTCTTGATATCTTCTGCTTCTGTTAGGTCCATACCATTTCTGTCCTTTATCGAGCCCATCTTTGTATGAAATGTTCCCTTGGTATCTCTAAAATCTTGAAGAGATCTCTAGTCTTTCCCATTCTGTTGTTTTCCTCTATTTCTTTGCACTGATCGCTGAAGAAGGCTTTCTTATCTCTTCTTGCTATTCTTTGGAACTCTGCATTCAGATGCTTATTATCTTTCCTTTTCTCCTTTGCTTTTCGCTTCTCTTCTTTTCACAGCTATTTGTAAGGCCTCCCCAGACAGCCATTTTGCTTTTTTGCGTTTCTTTTCCATGGGGATGGTCTTGATCCCTGTCTCCTGTACAATGTCACAAATCTCCATCCATAGTTCATCGGGCACTCTATCTATCAAATCTAGTCCCTTAAATCTATTTCTCACTTCCACTGTCTAATCATAAGAGATTTGATTTAGTTCATACCTGAATGATCTAGTGGTTTTCCCTTCTTTCTTCCATTTAAGTCTGAATTTGGCAATAGCCTTATCAATGCCCAAAAGTACAAAACTCAACTGTAAAACTGCTCAAAATTCATTCTACTTTAAATAAAGTATAAAGAAACTTATTTTTACATTATATTAAAATCAATTCAGATTGATTTCACAGATTTCATAATCTCTCATCTTAGTATAGGGAATAAGACATCAACATCTCTGATACAGGAAAACCTGAGAGAATATACACAAAAAACGTGTCATATATTTAAGGAAAATTGTTAGGTGATCAGAATTTTAGTTGACATAACACATTAACACATACTTCAACCAGCTCCACCGAAAATGCCACTCCTCCCAAAGAACATCACTGTCTTTATTCCGGATACCTAGTGTGTAAATTCCTCTCATAATATAATCTGGTGTGGTCAAAAGCCAGCTAGATCAAAATCAGCAATCAAATCCTAACATCTTGTGGGACAGCTTTTTAAATATAATTTTTAATTATGAGATCTAACTTTTATACAAATGGAATTTATTCACAAAGAAAAGTTGTTGCTAAAAGGAAACATGTACACTCAAAACTATGAAAGTTCCACTTACAGGAATCATTCCTTTTCCCTCCCACGGAGCACAAATAGAAAAGCCAAAGGCCAGTTCCAACATATACCCTGATTTTCCTATGGAATAAGGAGGAGATTTTTCTATAAAAAGCCTTTACTTTGACTCAACCAAAATAAATAAAGATAATACAGCAAGCCCTAACAAATTATACTCAGAACTTGAAAGCCACCAAGTGACAGAAACATTATTATTCATGTGGGTTACATTCTGGTGGCAAAATACCAAAGTTGCATTTGTATGTGTGTGTATTTAATTTTGTACTTAAATATGCATGATAAAATAATAGAAAAATATCCTCCCTAACTAAACACTCTAGTTTTAAGTCACTGACCATGGTACCCAGGATCAAAACCTCAGCAAGTAAGGAACTGAAGTGGGGAGGATTTACTACCAGCTTACTTACTGAAAATGGGATAGGTCTCAGCCCATCTGACTTCATGGCTCATTATTACTCAATCTTCAAAATCAAGGGATTGAGCCTGTTTCCTTTTCCACTAGGCAGCTGAGGCTTTCAAGTCAAGGTTCCTCTCCTACCCTAGTATGTAACAGAAACAAATGTATCTCAGACATTTCAGTAGGTCATGCGGGTTGGTCTTTGACACAAAGAATTTTTTTTTTTTAATTTTATTTTATTTTTAAACTTTACAATATTGTACTGGTTTTGCTAAATATCGAAATGAATCCGCCACAGGCTGGATGCTTGGGGCTGGTGCACTGGGATGACCCAGAGGCATGGTATGGGGAGGGAGGAGGGAGGAGGGTTCAGGATGGGGAACACATGTATACCTGTGACACAAAGAATTTAGAGTTCAAGAAAGGGATCAAAAATCGCCAGCACATTATTTTGTTAAATTCTGAATAAAATTTTTTAAAATCACCTAAGAATAAAACAACTTTTCTCGAAAAAGAGAAAAATCGGGAATCACCTCTGCAAGGCAATAATGGAATAAAGCTGAGTCGCAACAATCTCCATGAAAATGAGCCACAAAGCTGGGATTGCCACAGTCCCAACACGTGCTACAAGGTGTACCTGATGTGAGTCCAAGATGTGATTTATCACTTTATAGTTATTTTAAAGAAAGAAGCAAAATATTTATCTGTATCTATATCACTATCAAAAAAGGAAAAACAAAAGATAAACCAAGAGTGTAATATGTTTAAAAAATGGCGGTCTGTTTCTTAGTAGACATAAACTTAGAATACCTGTGCCCGTTTCATGAAGGGATGTGAATTCACATAAATGATTTAAGCATTTCCTTTTCCCTAGTTTAGTTTGACAACATACACTTCAAAGAGGAATAAACTAACAGCCTCAAGAAGAAACCAGCTGCATAAAGAATGAATTGAAATGAAATCATATCTCTTATGATTATACAGTGGAAGTGACAAATATATTCAAGGGATTAGATCTGATAGAGTGCCTGAAGAACTATGTATGGAAAGAGGTTCGTAATACTGTACAGGATGTGGTGATCAAAACCATCTCCAAGGAAAAGAAATGCAAAAAGGCAAAATGGCTGTCTGAGGAGGCCTTAAAAATAGCTGAGAAAAAAAGAGAAGTGAAAAGGCAAAAGAGAAAAGGAAAGATACACCCATCTAAATCAAGAGTTTGAAAAAACAGCAAAGAGAGATAAGAAAGCCTCTTTAAGCGAACAAAGCAAAGAAACAGAGGAAAACAATTGAATGAGAAAGAGAGATCTCTTCAGGAAAACTGGAGATACCAAGGGAACACTTCATGCAAAGATGGGCTAAATAAAGGACAGAGACGGTATGGACCTAACAAAAGCAGATGTTAAGAGGTGGCAAGAACACACAGAAGAACTGTACAAAAAAGACCATCATGACCTGAATAACCATGAGGGTGTGATCACTCACCTACAGCCAGACTTGCTAGAGTGTGAAGACAAGTGGGCCTCAAGAAGCATTACTATGAACAAAGCTAGCAGAGGCAACAGAACTCCAGCTCAGCTATTTCAAATCCTAAAAGATGCTGCTGTTAAAGGGCTGCACTCACTATGCCAGCAAATTTGGAAAACTCAGCAGTGGCCACAGGACTGGAAAAGGTCAGTTTTCATCCTAATCCCAAAGAAAGGCAATGCCAAAGAATGTTCAAACTACCACACAATTATGCTCATTTCACATGCTAGCAAGATAATACTCAAAATCCTTCAAGTTAGGCTTCAACAACACATGAACCAAGAACTTCCAGATATTCAAGCTGGATTTAGAAATGGTAGAGGAACCAGAGATCAAATTACCAGCATCCATCAGATCACAGGAAAAGCAAGAGAATTCCAAGAAAGCATCTACTTCTGCTTCACTGACTGTGCTAAAGTCTTTGACTGTGAATTACAACAAACTGGAAAATTCTTCAAGAGATGGGAATATCAGACCACCTTACCTGCCTCCTGAGAAACCTGTATGCAGGTCAAGAAGCAACGGTTAGAACCGGACATGGAAAAACAGACTGGTTCCAAATTGGGAAAGTACATCAAGGCTGTATATTGTCACCCTGCTTATTTAACTTATATGTAGAGTACATCATGTGAAATACCAGGCTGGATAAAGCACAAGCTGGAATCAAGACTGCCAGAGAAATATCAATAACCTCAGATATGCAGATGACACCACCCTTAATGGCAGAAAGGGAAGAGAAACTAAAGAGCCTCTTGATGACGGTGAAAGAGGAGAGTGAGAAAGGTAGCTTAAAACTCAACATTCAAAAAAATGAGTTCATGGGATCCAGTCCATTACTCCATGGCAAATAGATGGGCAAACAATGAAAACAATGACAGACTTTATTTTCTTGGGCTCCAAAATCGCTGCAGATTGACTGCAGCCATAAAATTAAAAGACGCTTGCTCCTTGGAAGAAAAGCAATGACAAACCTAGACATCGGAGTAAAAAGCAGAGACATCACTCTGCCAATAAAGGTCTGTGTAGTCAAAGTTATGGCTTTTCCAGCAGCCATGTAGTCCAGCAGTCTTTTCTAGCAGGATGTGAGAGTTTAACAATAAAAAAGGCTGAGCGTCAACAAACTGATGCCTTAGAACTGTGATGTTGGAGAAGACTCTTGAGGGTCCCTTGGGCAGCAAGGAGATCAAACCAATCAATCCTAAAGGAAATCAACCCTGAATATTCATTGGAAGGACTGATGTTGAACCTCTAATACTTTGGCCACCTGATGCAAAGAACTGACTCATTGGAGAAGACCCTGATGCTGGGAAAGATTGAAGGCAGGAGGAGACCAGGGTGAGAGAGGACAAGATGGTTGGATGGCCTCACCGACTCAAAGGATGTGCATTTGAGCAAAGCCTAGGAGACGGTGAAGGACAGGGAAGCCTTGCGTGCTGCAGTCCATGGGGTCACAAAGAGTTGGAAATGACTGAACAACTGAACAACAACAAAGAATGAAAGGAACAAACGGGCTGCAAAGAGGAAGTTTCTGAAATCTGATAAAGTTGGAAAGAATAAAGGGATATTGATACTCCTTTCCAAGTATTTCAGATTATCTTTAAGCAGAAGAACACCAGCAAGTCCCAGGATTCTGTTTTCACTCTCCTATAGTCGTGCTATATGTGCAATCCTTAAGTAATCTTGTTTACTTTTAACTACCTCATATGTACCATGACTTCCAAAGCTGTGTCTCCAATCCAGATACACCTCCTGAGTTTCTAACACTTATATTCAACAGTATGCTGAACGTTTTTGCCTGAATTTCTCATGGGTACTTCTAATTCATCATGTCTAAAATTAAATTTATACCATACCCCAAATTTCCTATATTCCCTTATTTAAATTAAAAGGAGATACCAGTACCTAATCAATCACTGAAAAAAGAAATCTTAAGAGTTATCCTGAACTGCCCTCTTAGAACTCTCACACTCAACTAATTAGTTATATTTTACAGCTTAAGCATCTCTCGTAGCCCTCCCTCTCCTCACCACCAAAGCCTGAGGTAAGACCTCTGCTCAGGCCTGCAAGAATACAATAGCCGCTTCTCCTCTATTCCATCTTCCATCCTGCCTCTCCTCTATTCTATCCTCCTTTTTTTTCAAAGGCCAAATGACCTGTGAATTAGAAACACCTGGCTTTTTCATGAGTGGGACCTGTTCTCTTGCCTTTTTTCTATGGGATGGATTCTCTCTTTCTAGCAAAACCTCTATCAAGTTCCCTTCAAGAACCAGCTCAAACTTCTATCTTCTACAAAGCAAGTCTTCCGTTACAAGCACCTCTCCCTGCCCAGTTAGAAGGTTCAGTCCTTGCATTCCGTCTCCACTGCACTATTTAAAGTTCTATAGCAATTATTTATGTATATCTACCTTTTCTAGACCAGAAACATCTTTCACTCATTGATCAAACATTTATTAAAGTCCAGCATGTGCTCCCTATAGGCAGGTTCTGCAAGTAAAGGATTGTTCAGGGTCTCAAAAAGCTCACAATCTTGTGGAGGAGGAGAATTACATATGAAATAATACAGTAAGAAAATGACAAACATGCATCAGCTATTGCAGGGCGCTAGTAAGAAGGAGCAGGTACTCCAACCCAGCCTAAAAAGGAGGAGGGGTGAACAAATCAGAGGACACATCCTGACAAAGGTGATATGTAAGATTAATCTCAGAGGCTAACGGACACAGCCAAGTGAAGAAGAGGGCAACTGATAATGAGAAGACAAGAGGAGCAGGCACTGAAGCAAAGAAGAGTATCCCACAGGGAAGCCACTGGAAGTTGTTTTTAAAGGATAGATTGTCAGAGGCATATGTACTGTTCAAGTTTAAACCATTCTATCAATTATGTGCAAGATTTGAAATAGGCAGGAAAATCTATAAAGAGCAATTATAGTCATATTACCTAAAAGCCAGAAATAGAGCAGAAGCAGGTGTGATGAACAGAAATCTGCATTCTGGAGAAATATCTAGAAGATCTGGTCAACAAATCAGTAGACTGCATGGAGCGTGAAAAAGAGCCGTCATCACAGTGTCTTAAGCTGGCTGAACAACTAGTCACCCTAAACAAGATACAAGAAAGAGGGCTGGGGGATGGAATGTTTGCTGTTTTGTTTTGTGGATGAAGAAGTGAAGTTCAGTATGGGACATATTCAGAGTAAAGATATATGCAGAGCTCAAGTGAAGACAGCCAGCAAGCAAATGGATATAGTACTGCAAGTTATTTTCAAGGGAATATTCAGGACTGATAGAATCAGAACTGATCACCACACAGTCATCTAAAAAAAAATTACAATGAAGCATATTATGAAGAGAGCAGAAAGTCAAGGATGAAATAGTGGTAAAATCAACATTTTAAGAAGCAGAAAAGGAAAAATGAAGCTCACGAAGATGACTTGAGAAGGTAAGCTCAGAAAGGTATAAGAAGAACCAGTAATGGATGGAGCCCTACAATCTTAGAAAGCATGATCAACAGGTCTAAAGGAGAAGAGCTCAGTAGGTAAAGGCCAGTCAATGTCCAGAGGATTTGACAACTACAAGGTAACTGAGAGTGACATCTAAAGAGTAGTAAACACAAAAATAGACTGCAGTAGTTCAGAGGTGCGTGGGAACAGATTTGTACATATATTAGGTTTTAGGATGGGAAGAAATGGCAACCCACTCCAGTATTCTTGCCTAGTAAATTCCATGGACAGAGGAACCGGGCAGGTACAGTCTGTGGGGTCACAAAAGAATTGGACACGACTGAGCACACACACGCAAACAGGCTCTAGGGAAGGATCCAGAAAAAAGTAGAAGTGAGATAAGGTATGACGCACAGAGAAGTAGGTGAAGGAATCAAAGGTACAAAGAGAGTCTTTCATTAGAGACAGTTCAGCTTCCAAAGCACAGCATTCTTTAAGAGCAGAGAAAATACAATATTCAATTTAATGTGCCCATAGCTAGCAAAATTCCTGGAACACAACACAAAGATTCTATGACACGTATGAATGCATGCATGAATTCAGGAGGAATCTCTCTATTAGACTAAACACTCATTCACAAAAAAAATGGACCATAAAATATTAAAAACAAGCATTAAGATAAATAATCTGACCAAAGGGGGGAATCCTTAAAAGAAACATTCCCTAGAAGCATGTATCTCCACCCTTGAGAGCTACTACTTTTGAGATTTATTTACATTTAATAAACTTAAAAATACCAGAAATGTATGGGATCTAGAGATATCCCATGATAAAGTCTATTCAGTCTTTGCCATTCAAAATAAGATCTCTTTAGTAGTTTACTAAACAAACAAAAACTACAATCAGTAATTCTTATATATGTAAAAGGCATGTGCCGATCCACCTTCTCACCCACAGCCCTGAGACTCACGGTATCCTACCCACCTTCTCTGCCTCATCTCCAACCTTGACTGTACCAGGAACGTACCCCTGATGCAAAGACCGCTGAGGAGCAGCATGGCTGTGTACCAAGGCAGACAGTGTATATACCTGGTGAGACCGCGCTCCATCAGCGAACTGAGCTAGACTCTTTCTCGGTAATCTGAAAAGCTAAAAACTGCTGCCTGTCGATGATGGGCACTGAACCTGAAAAAGGGTATGTATATTCTGGAACTGGAGTAGCCATTTTAAGGTGACATACAGGCCACTCAGTAAGCAAGGAACCCAACTGAGAAAAACAGAAATGAGGCAGATAACACTCTAAAAAGACAAGACAAGAGACTCTGTGATTCCCTGAAAGAGAGAGAAGTAAGATTTTAGGTCAGCACTTTAGTTCCCACAGGACCAGCTGCATTCCACTGCACTACCCTGGATTCTCCATTTTATGTGACATTACTAGGGTGTATGTCTACTCCTTACAAGGACAATCAAGTCATAACTGGAAAAATCCCTACCCAAGATTAGGTAAGTGCCAACAATATGGAAGTCATTTTTGTTTCAAGTCTAAATAGATACCACACACTGTAATACACAAGTAGCTCTGCTTTCTAATCTGAGCTCTGCTCACAGATCATGTGACCCCGGGCAATCAAAATGTCTGTCAACGTTTGTTTACTCACATCTAAAAGGAACTGAATTACATACTTCTGATACTTAAATGGCTTAAAAATTAACTTGAGATGATAGTGAGGGGTGTGTGTAAGTGTATACGTAACAAATTCACAGATATGCTCAAGGCAACTCCTTGGAAGTCTCTTGTGAATTACTATAAATGCAAGGAGAAGGTAAACTTAGGAGAATAAAAAGGTTCTATTCTAAAACCCTTAACTGGGTTATACATAATAAATTATTTTCCTATTGAGATCATCATTAAGACTACCAGAAATCCAAAAAGCAGTACCTGAAGCAAATATAGTTTCTATGTGAAAAAAATGAAACTGCTGCTGAGGACAAAGCACTCATCTGATACACTGCCTCCCTTCTTGGGCTTCTTAAAAATGCCTACCGACTACGGTTTAAGCCATCTTCCGAGGGATTCCTGAAGTATAGATCACCATGCTCTGAATTATAAGAATGACCCCCATCACACTGGGCCATAGTTACAAGGGTAGATTTCTATAGCTGGTTTAATGGTCTATGAGACAGCCAAACAGAATAGCTCTATCAAATAATATAGGTAATCAAGAGTAAGCGGTGACTGTCATCTAGCCAATAAAATCCCTTGCGACTGTCAGCTGAGGGTGATGAGAATAAAAGTAGCAGTGAGAGACAGAGTTAATCATGATGGCACAGCGCCAGCACAGGTGATGATAAAAGCCTAATGCCAGGGAGTGTCACAGGGCAACCATGTAGCTAGATCTGTTTTATATATATATGTGTGCGTGTGTGTGTGTGTGTGTGTGTATGTGTGTATATGTGTGTGCGTGTGTGTGTGTATATATATGTGTGTGTGTGTATGTATATATATATATATATATATAATGTTCTGGTGGTCAGACATGTGTTTAACTCCAGTCCAGATCTCAATCTATTTGAAATCAGTAAAAGCAACCATTTCTGGTATACTGTGAAGTCTGGCTATCTAATAAGGCTCTTTTTTCACAAATTTCTCCAGTCCCTTATAAAATTCTTATCACTGAAGATAATTCCAGAATCTTTGTGCCTTATATACTTAAAAAAAAAAAGTCTAACATGGCTCATACTTTTCATAAAGCTAAACACCTTTTTAGTAGGTCTCTATCTTTAAAAATAAAGACATAAAAACAATGACCTTCAGATTCTTTCCTCAGTACTACAGATTTAAGTTTATATTCTATTAATATATTCTCTATTAACAGAAAAACTCAATTAGATCTTTCCAAGTTGACATTACCATCTTACCTTTTTTTTTTTTCTGGTAAATATAACTTAGGGTCATTCTATGACAAAAATCAAATTAAAAATGAAATACTGTAAGAAATAGGCAGACTTTAATAATGTCAGAAGGTCATTATTTATTCCAAACTAAATTAAAATCAACCTTAATCAAAAACTTAAGGTATCTAATGACTACCCTATCTTAAACCATTTACTTTGAAATTTCTGTATTACCCATTTATCAAGCATAATACAAAGCATTGTTTTCATAAGTAAGTTATAGTGACAGGATGGATAAAGAGACAAAAAACAACTGCCAAGCTCTTTGCAAAAGCAGAACACAAAGAAATCTGACCCACACTGAAGTCAATTAAAGCCTATAAATAACCCTGAAGGTACCCAAGACTATTTTTGCTATTGTTTTTTCTCTATTTTTACTTTTTCATCCTTTTCATTTTGTACAGTAAACAGATTTACATTTACTTAGACCTCTAAAAGGCTTCCCAGGTGGTGCCAGTGGTAAAAGAATCCACCTGCCAATGCAGATGTAAGAGACGAGGGTTTCATCCCTGGGTCTGGAAGATCCCCTGGAGAAGGACATGCAACCCACTCCATTAGTCTTGTCTGGAGAATCCCATGGACAGAGGAGCCTGGGGGCCTATAGCCCATGGGGTCACAAGAGTCAGACACAACTTAGCGTGCACGCACAGACCCCTAAAACCATTCTTACGGATTCTAACAACATAAATACAGTGAGAGAAAAGAAAGCAAGGAACAACTTCACTTCAGTTTGAATGAAAGGAACAAAGCAAGATCATAGTCAATGAACCTCTAGAAAAACCATAGACCTTTTTGAAGAATCTATTTTATAAGATATACCAAACAAAAGTTGACACCTTAAAAAAAAACAAATTGATCTTTGGTTCATTTTCCTTTTCCAGTCACCACAATTTTACAAAGAGAAGTAGAAAGGAAACTGGGGATATGTATAAATAAGTATTAATATGTATGTATTAATAAGTATGTATTAATAAAATCGTGTAGCCATTGTATAGAATCGTGTAGCCATTGTACAGTTACTCAAAACTTTAAACATACAACTACCATATGACTGAGAAATTATACTCCTAGGAATATATCTAGGACTGAAAACTCAAATACATATACATACATGCTCACAGCCAAAAGATGGAAATAGCCTAAATGTCCACTAATGAATAAATGGATAAGCAAATTGTGGTCTCTCCTTACAAAAAAGTATTTATTATTCAACCAGAAGAAGGAATGAGGCAGTAGTGATATATGCTACAATGGGGACAGGACATTACGCTAAGTGAAAGAAGCCAGCCTCTAATGGTAGATACTATGTGATTCCATTTATATGAAATACCCAGCCTAGAAAAATCCGTAAGACAGAATGTAGAATGATGGCTGCCAACTGCTGGGAGAAGAAAATGGGAAGCAGCTGTAGTGGATGCAATCTTCCTTTCGGGGTGATGAAAATGTTTTAGAACTAGATAGAGGTGACCGCACATCTCTGTGATTATACTAAATGCCAGTGAATTGTTCACTTTAAAATGGTAACTATCTTATGTCAATTTCACTTCCAGCTCAATTTTTTGAAAACTTTAAAATAAGAAAAAAAAAAAAAAAAAAAAAAACTGGGTCAGCTGTTAGAAGACACAATTTCTAGAACCGGGTTCTAGGCCAGCCACTTATAGCTGACCTCTCTGAGCCTCAATTTCTTCATCTGTAAACAGGTTGGGAACAGATGATATCCAAGCCTCCTCTCATTAACTGTTGCTCTATATCTGCAGCTCTGAGTTTTTAAAGAATTGTATTAAATAGGAATTTATCTGGAAAAAAAAAAAGCATGAAGTACTGGTTAATGTTCTCAGACAGTTTTACATGAAACTCATTAGAAAGTTTAACAAAACTGACTCTCATAATGGCTTTAAGTTAGGTGGACATAAACATTAAAAGGCAAGTCAATAAAGGCAATTCTGTAGAAGTAAAACTAATGTGTTCTAAGACTGTAATTTTCTAGTAGTCACGCTATATCCAAGGACAGAAGTTAAGAGAATCTAACCACAATTACAAATGAAATTTGCAAATCTAGAAGAAAGACTGGATTACATAACTCTCAGGCATTTTTCCTTAACATCAATTCTTTCAGGCTTTAAGAGGTGCTGAGTGTTATGTAACCTGCAGTCACTGAGTGTTGGTAGTCTGTATTTCAGATTCAGAGTTAATCTATTAATGCGCTGTGCAGTGCTGAGCTTAGTCACTCAGTCATGTCCTACTCTTTGGGACCCCATGGACTGTAGCCCACGAGGTTCATAGGATTGTTTCTATGAGCAAGAACACTAGAGTGGGTTGCCACGCTAGTTCCTCCTCCAGAGGATCTTCCCAACCCAGGGACCGAATCCGTATCTCCTGCATTGCAAGCAGATTCTTTACCTTCTGGGCCACCAGGGAAGCCCTAATCTATTAATATACACAGCTAAAAATAAGGTAAACCATAAATACTAAAGAGCCTAACAAGTGTTCTCACAACTCTTATAAGTTGGCAGACTAAAGCCACGTAAGCAAGCCAAAATTTTCTTCAGGAAGCAGCTTTGGCTATATTCTAACATAACAAATGCTGACCTGAGTTATCAGAATCTCCCACCATATAGTATAGCAGAAATAATTTTGGTCTAGAAAATTTAAGCCAAATGATGTCAGCTGCCACAGCCAAAGAAATATCTTAATAACACTCCTATGAATTGTCTCAATCTGTATTGGCAAACTAAACTATGAGATGTGCCCACAAATGATTGAGATAACTGACTAGTTGTGCAGCTTTTATTTTTAAATAAATATCAATTGAGCTTTAGAAAAATGGGTACCATTCATACCCACCTAAACATAAGTAAATCAATGAATGCAAACCAAAAAAGAGAAAAGGGAAACAAGCATCATTTACCAATAATTGCTCTTCAGTCATCTTGCTAAGCACATCTGAAGACCACGAACATAAAAGATACATATAAAAAAGATGCAGGTCACAACCGGCTGTTAAAAGCATCCTTTCGATGTACCCTAAACCCCTATGACCCATCATAGGCATTGTATGCTTGGTGTCACAACATCAAAAAGTTAATTTTCCTTTCATAATTCAAACGTGAAATAAGATCACTGAATACAAAATCAATTAATTTTTAAAAGTATAACAGCTTTTAATCATGGACATACGTTCTGCTTGGTAACAGCACATGGGTTTTAATTACTGGCTGATATAATATACTGTAATTATGCAAAAGTATATTTTCCACTTAGCATACAATTTTCTTACTTATATATCCAGCTACCACCAAATCGACGACTATACTACTTACCCTATTGTGACCAAAAATACATTAAAATTTTTGATGCTTTTAAATGTACTCGTCTTTCAAAAGTAATTCCATAGTTCATTTGTATAACTAGGGTAGCTCTTGAAGTCTACTAGTATTATACTTTAAAAAGCTTTAATTTAAAAGAAATTTGCTACACTCTGCTGACATCTCTCAAGTTAAACAATGCAAAAAAGTCAAGTTATGTATCAAATTAAACAAATGAAGTGCAGTAATTTATTCTGACAAATTTGAATCAATGAAACAATTATAAATTTCTAGTTCCATAAATAGTTTATACTTTAGTTAATCCAGACTGAATGGTTTCTTTATGAAACTCATCTCAATCCTTTATGCATAAAATTCCAATGTATAAATAAAATTTCCCTAGGTAATATACAAGGTCCCTTTTCACTGTTTCTAAGTCTACACCATTTCTTCAACACTGAAAAAAATCTGGAGTTGTGCAATTAAAATTGTTCCTGAAAAGCATCAAGTGTAAAAATAAAGAAAAAGCAAAGGCTTTGCTATTCTTAGGTATAGCAGAGGGTCCAACTCACACAAGTAAGCACACTGGAGTGAGAAGAGCTATGCTGGGCAGAACTAACCAGACCCTGACACTCCAGAGCGGCGTCCTGCTATTGTGCTACTGTGAGACCAGTCCTCTCAACATTCCCCTAGGAGCTTGTGGAACAGCAGTGTGAAATGCTGGACTTCTCCACGGATCTTACACAATCAATCCACGTCCCTTAACAGAGAGAAGAATACAGAGCTAGGACTTCCTATGAAGTTCAGCCCCATCTAGGTCTTAAACTGACTCCTGAGAGCCATTCACCCAATTCCCAACTCTCATCGACCATGGAACCACTAAATATATTTTCCAGACCAATTCTGAACCCATGATGCCCTGTTATTGTTGCCATGTCACTATCAAAAGACAAATGTAGTTATCAGTCCTCTCCTGTACTCTAACCACTGTACTGTTCTTGTTACTTCCTCCTTTATCCAACTTCCTGTTGCTTCCCTTCCTCCCAAAACCTCCCTCTGGGTTTATTCTGCTCTATGACAAAAATAAATGCATCTATATCATCAACAATTTCACTGTTTGCTTTACGTAAAAGCTGCTTCCCCTGCAGCACTCTCAAAGGCTGCTTATTCTTTCATTTATCAAGTACCCCAACTTCACAATGAAGGGTCATAGTCCTAACCATAACTCTCAGCCAGTCTCCTGTAAAAAAGGGAAAAAAAAAAACAAAACCCTGTCACTGTGCAGTTGCTGCACATCAGAATTACCTAGGGGCTTTTTAAAGTCCCACTGCCCAGATTACACCCCCATTCAAATTAAATGAGAACAGCTGAGGCTGGGAACTGGCCATTGGATTATCTAACGTGCAGCAAAGCTAGGATAAGTAACACTGGTAGTTTGCAAAGCTCCCCAGGTGATTTTGCAATATGCAGTCACAGGTACAAACCACTGACCCCCAAGGCATTCCTAATCATTCAAAACTCTTGACACATAGCACATGACAAGCTCCTCTATCCTAGGTACTGTATAACCTTGAATTATTTCAACATACATCCATTCAACACTCTGTTTTGCTTTGTTTTTTTGAACACGCTGCACAGCTTGTGGGGTATCAGTTCCCCAACCAGGGATTGAACCCAGGCCACAGCAGTAAGAGTGTTAAATTCTAACCACCAGCCCACCAGGACTCCCAAGTCTACTGTTAACATCCTAAGCATTCCACTTCCACCAACTTTCCCTGCACATCCACGTCTGCCACTGTAAGACCACACATCAAACCTCATCTTTCTGTCTTCTCTGGATGGGAATATGACTATCTTACCCTCTGTTCAATCTTCCAGTTCTACACTATTTAAACCTCTTAGATCTATGTTTCGTTATTACTCAGAATTGCAGGCGCCTGACTCTTCTACTCTCTCCTTACTTAGCCTACTTCTGCATTCACGTCCCTATCCAGATCAGACTCCACGGTTCACCATTCAACCACTCTCTTGCCACTATCTTCATTTGTCATATTAAGTGGGAACTGTCTGCTTGTTTTCCTGTATATACCATATGCTCTAAGTCTCATGAGGACATAAATTGTGTATGTTTTGTTCACTGATGTATTCTTGGTGCCAAGAATAACATCTGGCACATCCAGTATACCCTGAATAAGTATACCCAGAATACACAGACCTTCTCACTAGTCATCTAAATCAGTGTTATAACACATTACTATTTTTTCCCTAGTGATAATCTTCACCAGACTACCTTCCTTTATCATTAACTGGCATCTTAACACTTAGATGTAACTTGCCCTTGGTTTCTGTGTCAAATCAATTCAGTGAGCAACTACTCTCTATAGGGAAAGGGAAGAGAATACGGGAGTAAAAAGTGCAACAATAAATAAACTCTACTGGAAAAAGTAGACAAACACTTCAGGCGCTTGTAAAAGCAGGAAAAGATAATTTACACTGCCACCTTTAAGAGTAAATTTTTAATTTAATGAAAATATTCTCTCATGTGTAAGTAAGTACCCAGACTGTTTTTAAAACAGAGAAAGCAAACAATACTTTCACTTTTTACTAAACATTCTTCTAAACTGGTTTACTTTTCAAGCTGCATGAACTTTTCTAATATATATATATATTTTGCAAATAATACTTTATTATTTTTAAACTACACATATCACTTTTCCTACAAAAGACACATTATATCCTTAACTCATTTTATTTACAGTCAATCAACACTCATTTAAAATATTTAAGTGACAACACTACTATGGGTGTTCATTTCTATCAAGCAATGATCATGATCAAAAAACTTGTATTTCACCACCTGAAAAACATGAAACTAACACCTTGCTTAAGAAAGCAGGGCAAAACAGTCAGTCACACTATGGTAACAATAAGGGAATAGCTCAATACATAACCTTTAAAATGAATCTGCTACGGGAACAAATCTTAAAAATGGATACTTAATGACCTAGATAACCACAATAGTGTGATCACTCACCTAGAGCCAGACATCCTGGAGTGCTAAGTCAAGTGGAGCTTAGGAAGCATTACTATAAACAAAGATAGTGGAGGTGATGGAATTCCAGCTGAGCTATTTAAAATTCTAAAAGATGGTGTTGTGAAAGTGCTTCCCTCAATATGCCAGCAAATTTGGAAAACTCAGCAGTGGCCACAGGACTGGAAAAGGTCAGTTTTCATTCCAATCCCAAAGAAAGGCAATGCCAAAGAATGTTCCAACTACCGCACAACTGCACTCATCTCCTACACTAGCAAAGTCATGTTCAAAATTCTCCAAGCTAGGCTTCAATAGTATATGAAACAAGAACTTTCAGATATTCAAGATGGATTTAGAAAAGGCAGAAGAACCAGAGATCAAATGGCCAACATCCGCTGGATCATCAAAAAAGCAAGAGAGTTCCAGAAAAACATCTACTTCTGCTTTACTGACTATGCTAAAGCCTTTGACTGTGGGGATCACAACAAGCTATGGAAAATTCTTCAAGAGATGGGAATCGCAGATCACCTAATCTGCCTCCTAAGAAGTCTGGATGCGGGTCAAGAAGCAACAGTTAGAACTGGACACGAACAACAGACTGGTTCAAAACTGGGAAAGGAGTACATTAAGGCATTTAACTCATGTAGAGTACATCATGTGAAATGCCAGGCTAGATGAATCACAGGCTGGAATCAAGATTGCTGGGAGAAATGTCAATAACCTTGGATACACAGATGACACCACTCTTATGGCAAAAAGCAAAGAGGAATTAGAGTCTCTTGATGAAAGTGAAAGAGGAGAGTGAAAAAGTTGGCTTAAAACTCAACATTCATAAAACTAAGATCATGGCATCTGGTCCCATCACTTCATGGCAAATAGATGGGGAAACAGTGGAAACAGGAACAAATTTTATTTTCTTGGGCTCCAAAGTCATTACAGATGGTAATTGCAGCCATGAAACTAAAAGACTCTTGCTTCTTGGAAGAAAAGCTATGACCAACCTAGACAGCATATTAAGAAACAGAGACATTACCTTGCCAACAAAGGTCCATCTAGTCAAAGCTATGGTTTTTCCAGTAGTCATGTATGGATGTGAAAGTTGGACTATAAAGAAAGTTGAGTGCCGAAGAATTGATGCTTTTGAAGTGTGGCGTTGGAAAAGACTGCTGAGTCCCTTGGACTGCAAGGAGATCAAACCAGTCAATCCTAAAGGAAATCAGTTCTGAATATTCACTGGAAGGACTGATGCTGAAGCTGAAGCTCCAATACTTTGGCCATCTGATGGGAAGACCCAACTCACTGGAAAAGACCCTGATGTTGGGAAAGATAGAAGGCAGGAGGAGAAAGGGACGACAGAGGATGGGATGGTTGGATGGCATCACTGACTCAATGGACATGAATCTGAGCAAGCTCTGGAAGATATTGAAGGACAGAGAAGGCTGGCATGCTGTAATCCATGGGGTCGCAGAGTCAGACACGACTGAGTGACTGAACTGATTTGTATATTGTCAAGGTTTACTTAAGTAGTAAATAAAAATTTTAAAACATTAATAAGTATAAGAGTAACAAGGTGGAGGTGATGAGGGCAGACACACTGCTGCAAGCCACTGTGAAGAGGCAGCTGGACCACAGTCAGAAATGATCCTCAAGACAATCATGACTGAGCTGCGACTCCTGGACATGGAGTGCTGCTCAAAGAATAAGCCAGCCTAGTTAGGGATCTGCACAGTCAAGACCCAGAGACTCAGAACATGCTTGTAGTTGTTTAGTCACTAAGTTGTATTCAACTGTTTCGCGACCACATGGACTACATGTAGCCCACATGGCTCCTCTGTCCATGGGATTCTCCAGGAAGGATACTTGAGTGGGTTGCCATTTCCTCCTCCAGAGATTTTCCTGATCCAAGGATCAAACCCACGTCTCCTGCTTTGGCAGGTAGATTCTTTACCACTGAGCCACCTGGGAAACTCTACTAGACACTAGGGAAATGCAAATCAAAACCACTACTGAGATACAGATAATAATAAACATTGTTGAGAATGTAAAGAAACAAGAATCTTCCCATATGGCTTGTGGGAAAATAAACTCAATCACACAGCAAATTACCTTAAGCTCCTCTTACAAAAGTAAGTTAGAATGAATTTAACTAATACATCAGAAGACTGCCAAACTGTTCTCTACTAAAGTACACAAAACTTTTACCATGGCAGTTAACTAGTACAATATAAGATAAAACAGGCCATATTCATAAATGTCCCTTTGCCTCATTCACATAAGACTTTAACAATACAAAAATAAAAAGTCCCAGTATTGACAACTCAACTTCTGCTTTTCCCCATAATAGATAACAAAAGAGAAGGTCACAGTAGTTAGATGTTCAAAGCACAGCCTAATACTGAACTGTCACCAATCTCCTACTTCTGCTTTTCCTTCTTATGAAAAGAAGCATCCTATTTTAAAGGAGTGCTTAGTATTAACTGCTTAGTACTTTACTAACCACTTTACATATATTTCTAATGCTCACAACAACTCTATGACATGCTATATTACTAACTCTAATCTATAGATGAAGAACAGCTTAAGACACAGAAGTGGACCATGAACTAAGGCTTGGTTTAAAATTCAAGCATGTCCTGAACCATGATTTCACACTGGCTCTCAAGTAGGTTTGTTTTTATTTTTTTAATCATGTGGAGGTGATGAGCAAAATTCTGCACACGTATCTAAGGAATCAAATAAAAGGGGTTTATTAAGATTTAAAAATTCTATTTATCAGAAAAACCCGAAGTGACTAAACTGACATATCTTAAAGTCCTTGGTACTCCTTAAGAATCTGATGTAGATTTTGTAGGTATTACTATTCAGATAACTTTCCAAGGTATATTCTAGAGTTGATACAGGTTCAGAAAAATGTCCTTCATGTTCCTGAAGGCTGTACAGTAACAACTCAACAAAACAATGATCCTGAAAGTACTACAAGATATTTGTGATTCACATAAAAAATAAAGCTTAACATCATTCTTTAACTGTGAGATTCTGAGGCTTTTTAATCAATAAATTCAGACAAGAAGGCATACAACACAAAAGGAAGTTATACTGAGCTGTATTATTTAAAATATATATACAAACTGTGTATACATTTACCTTTTAAATTAGCAATGGAAAATATTTTTAAACCTATTAAGTGGAATATAACTTAAAAAAATAAAAGTTAAACTCTTTATTGTGGCCTGTTAAATTTACTTCAGAGGGAGAGAAAAGGGTGACGGTCAAGGGAAAAAACTGAGAAAGGAAGCTGCAGAACTACAGACACAGAAGAGAATACAAGACAGAGATGAGGGGGGAAAGTCAACATATCCACAAAGCAAAAACGACAAGGAGGAAAAAATAACTATAGTAAGGAAAATAGAGACAGACACAGATTCACCCACAGAAGACCTTGATGGCACAATCTTCAGCTAAGCAAACATTATTATCACATGAACACTCCTCTCCTTGAATATAACAATTTATTGTACTATTACAGGAATGCAGATAAGGAGCTGCTGAATAAAGGAATTGCAATTATTTATGTTCTTAATACCCATATTTAGATGTATAGTACAATTAATAATTTACAAATGAAAGTCCTTTTCTTAACCTACTATACATTACTAAAAGCTAACTATGTATTTTCTTTTAGACAAAGGATTTTTAACATTCCTCATCTTTTTCTATTCTCTATAAAGGAATAATTCAAGAGAAAAGCTTATATAAATTCTGAGTTACTTTACATAAAACTTGATTAAATTGACAAGAACCATAGTATTTCCCATAGCAGAAAACTACACAACGCTGACACTTTTTAAAGCGTAACATGAGAATACTACAACTTTTTCCTTTCACTTCATCTATAGTAAAAGGTTAATGGCCAGAAGAAATTATTGGTCAGTGAAAAGTTCTAGTTATGGTCATGGTATACAAGTGTCACCTCTCTTGATGTCCTCCTGATATTTAGTCTAAATTTAGCCCTAGGGCAACACATAAATCAGAAAGTTAATAAAAACTGAGAAAGTAAGGGAAGAATTAGATCACCTGGGTCAAAAGGGAATTGCTTTATTTGATTTGACATTTTAAAACTTATCCAATGAAACAAAGACAAAACACAAAAAACTTCGAACAAATTTTAAACAAGTGGTTTAAAAAAATAAACCACTTGTTACTTACTTCTGAGGAAACAATAAAACCTAGCTGTTTCTTGGGTGTTACTGTGGGAAATACTGTGTGTGGTACTTACCATGCCATCTCACTTAATACTGAGAACACCCCTATGCGCTAAGGATCATTCATTTAAAAGTTACACCGATAGAAAACTGAGGTTCATAAAGGTTAATAACTTTATAAGGTCAAAACACTCCAAACTGACAAAACTTACAGATTCATATCCAAACAATCTGACACCAACTGTCAGTCTTAACCAAAAGCACATACTCTTCAGAAATTAAGAATGTAAGAATGCTCAATCTGTGTTTAGAAGAGATAAAGACATAGATGATAACACTCTTTTTGAGTTCCAGCAGAAAGATAACCTCACTAACTTCTGCAGTCCTATAAATTTTGCATTAGTGCTTAGTATTTGATTGAATATTATGAGCTATCAGACATTAACTTGTAGAACTTGGTTCAAAAAACATTTTCTATATAAAATACTCTTAAGCCTAATCAACTTTCCTAAAATTTGTATATAATTAATATACCCATTATTTGTACAGCCTATCATTTCAGTTTCTTTTTCTGTACCTTTGTTGTGCTATACATTTCACCTTGTCTCCAGCCTCCTCTAGCCCATTTCCTCTTATTCTGCTAGCTCTTACCAGGATTAGACCATTGCAACAGTTTAAGTGTTGAGCACTCAGGTAGTACACAAGAAAAAAGCATCAGACATTAGCAATTAACACTAGATATTAAAGTAGCTGGTTATATTAATAGTTGCAATCTAATTAACACCTTGAGGAAAACTCTGAGGGGGGAAAAAATGCCACCTCAAATAATCTCAGAAAGAGAAATCAAGAACAAACTCTAAGGTACATCATGACTTGGAGAAACACTGGTAATACATAGTATCAGAGTATCTTAAAATCAGACCATTATTTCCCCAAACTGAGGCAAAATTAAATGGAGGTGAAATTTTATTTCAGACTCTACTCTTCCATGTACAACTTCAACCAGTTTTATAAATTCCAAGCCTCAAATGACAGTGAATCCAAGGGCCATTCTCTATACACGTCCTGTCCTGTCGTCACACAACACTAGCCTGAAAATAAAAGATGTCACAATACAAAGAATCACATACTCTCTCACGTGCCAAGCCACAGCCAGGCTAAAAATAACTCCAGGGTTCCAGGAGCAAAAGCAAGTCAGGTTTAAATGGGAGTAACACTCACAAAGACTCCGCAATAATGCCGGGCTAAGGCCGAAAGCAAAGCAGGATTCACCTTACAGTCTCTTGGCTGCATCAGAATTAAAACTCCCTCAGGAAACTGGAGAAAATGGTGCAATAATCTAACAATGCTGAATTATTCCAGATTGTATATGAGCCTCTGGTACTAACTGAAAGACTATTAAACCAGTTTCATTTTCACCACTGAACACAGCAGAATTATATTATTAAACTTTTCTGGTACATGTTATTTCTGAATATGCAATGGAAACAGAGATGAGTGAAATGAGCAAACAGTAAGAGTGACATGGAGAGATATTTTAGGTAAGAGATCATGGTAGCAGCTGCCCTCCTAGAAAATGTACTCTCCAAATTTCCAAATTTTTGAAATTCATGACCAAATTTTACTCCTGCAAATTTCAAGACAGCATTAAAGGTCATATAAACATCAAACACTCCACAAAGCACACAAAAATGTGTCTTACTGTACTATTATAAACAAAGCTTTAAGTTTATCTAGTTCTGGAATACAAATGAAATCATAAAAATAAAGCAGTAAGAGATACAAAATAAAATCCAAGTTGTTTGCATTTATAATTTATTATATAAAAGCAACACCAACCTAATCATATTTTTCCCTGTAGGAAAAATTAAAACAGAATTACATTCTAACTAAATGCTTGATGTTAGCTATTTTTTTTTTTTTTGGTCAAACTTTTGTGTGTTTTGTGATCCCAAACATAATTTTCAACCACAGTGTACTATTTTAAAAACCCTTATGGAGTTAGATACCAACTAGTCTTTAAAGGGTAATTAATGTGATAGTTTAAATTTATCAAAGACAATTTTTGTCCTAGTAATTTTTCAATTTACTTTCATTTTATTGGAGGGAATATTCAACATTCTTTTATTCGACAGCTATTTAGTGAGGACTAAGTGTTAAGCTCTGTTCCAGACACTGGGAACACAAGGTAAAGCACATATTCGGAGTTTACGTGAATATGTAATATATGAGGGCAGGGACCAAGTATTACTTTTACCAAGGTAATGGAATTCAGCCAGGTCTTTCAGTCAAATTTGGTAGACTTCTTAAGGAGTGATAAAGAGCTTTTTTCAGAAAAACAAAGCAAACAAAAAAAAGACAAATTCAACGATTTTTTTTTCACTTCTGTGAATTAGCGTGGAGCAAACAGAGACAGTAGAAATGGGTCAACTCTTCACTTGGAAGAAGCAGTTCATTTTAGAACTGCTATCTCATCCAAACTGGTAGTTTCACCTGGAGTTATTTAAAAAAAAGAAAAAAAAAGCAAGTAATTACCTGTTAATTACAAATTCTCCAAACTCTTATTCCTCTTAATTTTTCACCTTTTAATTATATTATGTTTTATTCTGACAAAAAAAAAACCTCAAGGCTTCAGCTGAATGATGGCCAAACTGCCAACATTTAGCTCTGATGGTGAATTTTCTGAGGGGAGGTTTCAGATCAGATGCAACTTCAGCACCAGAACTTAGCATGTGCCTACCACACAGTAGGGGTATGTACGTTTTGTAAACAAAGTGACCCACAAAAAGTAGTCTTCAGTACAAGTTACTATCAAAGCTTTTTAAACACTGTACTAAACAACAGCTTTTCCTTTTTAGAACTTACCAGGGGTTGTTTAAAAATAAAAGATTTCTTTTGCCACAAATATTTCATAATATGTACAAACAAATGACTATGAACCCCCAAATAAGCAACCTTTTCCAAAAATATTTTTCGGAACTTCCCTTTCAGAATTCTTTGGAATCAGTTCACCAACCACAAAAGAAACTATCCTCACCACCAGTTGCCAAGACATGCTGTCAGTCTATTCTCTTTTTCCTTTCCCTTCTTTTGGTCTAATCCCTGACTCCCCTGTAATTGTACCAATAGCCAGAAGACACCCTCTTTTCTCCTGGGATCCACCCACCCACTGAGAAGCCAGTTAGCCATAAAGCTAGTTGGAGCCTAGGGTTTGAATTCATGTAAGTGCACAGAGAGGAAAAAAATTATATATTAACCACTAATATTTGTATAATGATTGAGTTTACGAAGAGTTCTACTCTACCATTTATTCAGTTTTCACAACAATGTGAGAGTAACTAGGAAGGTGTTATCATCTCTGTTTTACACAGAAGGAAACTAAGACTCAGAAAGCTCAAACAACTTTCCCAGTGTCACATCATAAATAAACCATGACGTTAAGACTCATCCCTGTAATGCTTAACATATAGATCATACTTGGGTAGCCTCACTATTGAGGTACTAATAGACAAGTATCCAACACCATGACTCCAACCTATTATTCAAATTTTAACCATTTTTAACATGATAAAACAGAGCTGTCCACTTGATTCAAAAATAGAAAGTCAATGTTAAAATACCATCAATTGAGGGGGCACTTGGTCTCTGAAACCACAAAATTTCAAAACACAGTTTAAAAAGTCACAGCCTTGAACCTCACACAGGAATGCCATCAAGTCACAGCTTTGCCATCAAACAGCTAGTTAGCAAGTGGCCAGCATCAGAAACTCTCAACCGTGATAGAATCTGTTTTCTTCCTCTTCCAGAAGCTCACGCTCTCTCCTTTTCCACTATTAGTCAGCTAACAGAGCTTTCTTGATCCCACCTAAAACAATCTGTTTCAAACATCCTCTTATAGCCTTTCTTCCTCTCTCTAAGCATACTCTATTCCACAAACTAGAAATGACACCATACATAAACATAAGCACATCTAACAATGTGATAATTAAGAGAGAAAGCACGTTTTACAATCTGCAAAACTCTATGTACGTGCTGCTAGTTACTGCACACAGAAGTGAAGAGCCATTTCTCAAGTGTGGCCTTACTGTTCACAGACCAATGCCTTGTTATCTTTTAAACTACAAACATTAGTACTCAGTTCTTCCAAATTTAATTCTATATTTCCTCAAATAAAATAATTTTATAAACTTGTGGCAATTAGTGCAAAACTTTTAAACACAGTGGACTAGTTAGGAAACTTTTATATCAATTTTTGTGAAAGTAAAAGTGTTAGTCATTCAGTTGTGTCCGACTCTTTGTGACCCCATAGACAATAGCCCGCCAGGCTCCTGTGCCCATGGAATTCTCCAGGCAAGAATACTGGAGTGGGTTGCCATTCCCTTCTCCAGGGGATCTTTCTGACCCAGGGATCAAACCCAGATCTCCCACACTGCAGGCAGATTCTTAACCATTTGAGCCACCAGGGAAGCCCAATTCTTGTGAAACAGTGGTCAAAAAACACTTTGGAACAATCCATCTGAACATTAATATCTCTAAACCCAGGACATCCAAGAATGGTTATGGAAATCTAAAACCTCTTTTTTAATATTCTGAAATGCCAAATGGAAAAGCGAGACTTACCTAATATAAAGTTATAGGGTTTAACTAAAAAAATTCAAACATATTTGCTTTTGTTTGCAGTTCTATCAATGAGTTAGCTAGTTGCTAATCAGAAGTGATGAAAAATGGGTATATGTGTACTACAGTAATAAAATATAAGGAAAATAAATATGAAATAAGAATAATTTATGTATAAGCTCTCTGAAAATCTGGAATCAATGGGGCAAAAAAATGAAACATAGGTCCTTTAGAATTCTTGAGAAATGGCTGACAATATTCAACTTCGTTTGTCAGAAGATCCTAAACAAAGTCATATGTAGAGTGACAAGGTGGCCTCATTCTAGACAGTGATGTCCTTATACTTCCTTTGTAAAATCTCTTTCCCACCTCTTAACATCCTTTGAAGGTCAATGGGCCTATTGTTCTTGTTCTGGTTAGTAGCCTTTAAAATGTCATTAATTAATAATTAAAGAAAGAGATCACATCGCTTAAGGAATAAGCCACCACAAGTGTATGTCTCCAAACAAATATATTAATCAACAAAATCAAGTCATAATTTTTTCTTAAGCACTTCCTATGAGCAAGGGTGTATGTGTGCGTGTCTTTTAAAAAGAGCTCTGAAAGTCCAAAGATCTCCCCTGATGCACAACTCATCACATCTCAGGGTTTCCCACAGCAAAATACAACAAACTCTTTTAAGTCTTTATATTAAGTCAGGGTTCTCCAGACAAACAGAAGCAATAGGAAAAATTTTTTAAAGAGATTTATTATGAAGGACTGGTTCACAAGCTTATGGAAGCTGAGAAGTCCCACTATCTGCCATCTGCAAGCTGGAAGGACAGGAGAGCCAGTGGTTTAATTCAGCCCAAAGGCCTGAGAATCAGGGAAGCTGATGGTAGAAGTCATGGCCCAAGGGTAGAAGAAGATGAAATGGCAAGTTTGAGCTGGCACTCAAACAGTGAAGCAGAAAAAAGGGGCAAATTCCTTCTTCCTATTGTCTTCCTCAGGCCCTCAAGAGACTGGGCAGTGCCCACCTACACTGCAGAGAACCATCCACCTAAGGAGTGCACCACTTCAAATGCTAATCTTGTCCTCGTCCAGTTACACCCTCATCACTACACCCAGAAATACTGTTAAATGTGACACTCCAAGGCCGGTCGACACATAAAATTATCTATCACAGTCTGTATGCAATTTGACACAAATTCTAACACTTTCTCTGAGAGTAAATCACCTATCAAAAGCTATAAGAAGTCCCATCTAATTTTCCGTAGGCAAATCTTCCAAACGTACTTGAACCACAAAATTGTACTCCCTTAACAACTATTAACCAGGGGCTTCTAAAAGGGCAGCAGCCTATGCCTTATCCATCTGTACATATTTGTTAACCACAAAATCAAGAATTAGCATTAATATACAAAAAAATCAATAAATCTGGATGGAACTTACTTAGCACACCTGTAAGTAACATCTACTAATGCCCCATATTTACACACAACCCAAACAACTACTAAGTTTAAATAACTACAATTTTTATTCACTATTTTTAAAAGCATGTATGTCAACAGACTGCTGACTGGTTCTCATGCAAAGATAACCTCCAGAGTGTGCCATAGCACTGGACCAAATTAAGCATACTGTCCTACATCTTCTATACCTTTCACTTCAGTTCAGTTGCTCAGTCATGTCTGACTCTTTGCGACCCCATGAATTGCAGCACGCCAGGCCTCCCTGTCCATCACCAACTCCCGGAGTTCACTCAGACTCACGTCCATCGAGTCAGTGATGCCATCCAGCCATCTCATCCTCTGTCGTCCCCTTCTCCTCCTGCCCCCAATCCCTCCCAGCATCAGGGTCTTTTCCAGTGAGTCAACTCTTCGCATGAGGTGGCCAAAGTATTAAGAGTTTCAGCGTTAGCATCAGTCCTTCCAATGAATCCCCAGGATTGATCTCCTTTAGGATGGACTGGTTGGATCTCCTTGCAGTCCAAGGGACTCTCAAGAGTCTTCTCCAACACCACAGTTCAAAAGCATCAATTCTTCCGCGCTCAGCTTTCTTCACAGTCCAACTCACATCCATACATGACCACTGGAAAAACCATAGCCTTGACCAGACGGACCTTTGTCGGCAAAGTAATATATCTGCTTTTTAATATGCTATCTAGGTTGGTCATAACTTTCCTTCCAAAGAGTAAGCGTCTTTTACTTTCATGGCTGCAATCACCATCTGCAGTGATTTTCGAGTAACTACTCACTTACCCATACCCTAAGTCCGATATGTTGAAATTCACTCCTATTTTAAAAAGAGTGGCACTTCCCAGGTGGCGCTAACAATGCAGGTAGGCAGAAGACATGGGAGTTCAATTCCTGGTTAGAGAAGATCCCCTGGAGGATGGTGTGGCAACCCACTCCAGGATTCTTGCCTGGAGAATCCCCACGGACAGAGGATCCAGATGGGCTACAGTCCATGGGGGTCACAGAGCCGGACACGACTGAAGCGACTTAGCACACAGAGGATAAGTAAGTGAGCTTTAAACAAACAATTTTCAAGTATAGTATTCACAAATTATTGGACAAATGTTATAAGAGGAACTTTAAAATTAAGAAGTCCTGAAAAAAAGGTCAAATGGACATCAAGTGGAGAAAAAAAAAATCCTCTCATCCATATATGGAAATGCAAAGGACACAAATACACAAATATAGCCAGCGAGTCTTCTAAATACTTCAATAGTATTTAGAATGAAAACAAAACGAAGTCAAAAAACTTAAATTGAGAACTATGTTAATAACTTCTCTTTACATTAAAAAAAGAAAAAACAGCATAATGATCCACTGGGGCTCTACTTTCAATTCACACTAATCTATCATATCTCACAGGTTTCTAAGTTCAGTGTATACAAATGAATTTGCTCAACTGGAGAAAATTTTCCTTTCAGCTTAATTTAATGTAGCCCTTAATTGAACACTTGCATGGTTTCTCACTTCTGCTAAGGTTCAAAAACCTAGTCTGACAAAATGCAAAAGTGAAAAGTTTCACCTGAATGTTTATTATTCTCATTTGATATGAATGTTACATTAAGTAGCTATATTTTTCACATCCCCACTTCAGTTTAAAAAAAACAACCAAACTAAAAACAGTGTGCTGATGATTATGAGCTACAAAAAAAAAGATTAATGATGCATTCCATACTGAGCCACAGAAACAACAAACACTTTAGAATGAGTTCCTAGGTGTGATTACTGACGCAACCAGATGTATAACTTAAAGGAAGCTATTTTAATCCCCAACCTCAGTCTTCTTATCTGGCTAATGGGGCTACCTCCCGCCCCAGTGTTGTGATGTGAAAGAACTGAGCAGACTGTGTGATTCACCACTTTCTGGGCACAGTATACGCTCACTGAACAGAGCTCATCATTATACATTCTGAGATCTCAAATAAAACAAATCACAGCCCCCAGACATGCTGATATCTAAGTTAGCACTAAGAGAAGCACTAAGAAGAAATCCCACACTACAATTTTAGTAAACCAATACTGAATATCATTTTATATCCAAAATATTTCAAAACAGGACTATTTCTGAATGTGGTCCAAAAAAACCTAAGTTCAAGTAAAAAAGTCTTTCTCAAGTAATAATAATTTTCAGCTTATCTACTACAATATTCAGACAAAGAAGCAGTATGTTTTAAAATCTATGAAGAGAGCTGGAAATTGCTCCTAGGGAGCAACATGGTCAGAGTTCTGTACCTAGTCAGGAGATGGGATTCCAGTTTCACCTCTGCCACTAATAATTATTTGGCCTTGGACAAGTCTCTGGGCTTCAGTTTTCTAATCTATAAAATGATTACTCACAGACATAGATAAGATCCAAGTAGCATTTAATCTGGGCCTTACTTTGGAGAAGTAATCCAGGGTAGTTGTTAACAACGGACTTAGCAGAGATAGCCGAGGTTGGAACCCTGGCTCTGACTCTTAAAAGCTAAGTGCAGCACACACACGTACGTGTACACACACACACATACACACAACTAAAGCACATCTAACTACACACACACACACACACACACAACTAAAGCACAAAGAACTACAATGACTGACTTACTATTGAAAATATCTCACTGAAACATGAAATTATTTTAAAACAGGGAAGCTTAGGGGAATTCCCAGGTGGCCTTGTGGTTAGGATTTCAGGCTTTCACTGCCCATGGCCCAGGTTCAATCCCAGGTCAGAGAACTGAGATCCTACAAGCCATGAAGCGTGGCCAAAAAATAATTTAAACAATGAAACACAGACGCTTAGAAAGTTCAGTCTTCCCCAATTTACTAGTAGCACCAAGAAAGCATTACAACTCTTCAATGGCTGCTAACCTAAGCCAAATTTAATCAAAAGATCATCTCCTAAAATACTGTATATTATCAACAGCACTGAAAAATTATAAGGCTAATCTTTCCCACAAAATATCACACTAAAGGTAAAAATAAACTTTTGATACTTATCTTTTTTTCCAGACCTAATACTGCTAATGACAACAGAAGCTTATTGATGTACCATCATCTCTGGGAATAAAATTAACTACTGGAGTGGAAAAAAAAAAAATCTGTGGGATATAGAAATACAAAATGAACTACAAACTACTAGAAATAAGTAGTTCATGAGCTAAAATCAGCCAATAAGGACTGACCAGGCACATCATATGCCAGGCTCTGTACACATTATCAAGTACAAATACCAAAGTATGAAGTTCCTCAGAGTCAATAAAGTAGGACAGGTAAGTCCTCTATTACCACGTTTTCACACAACAAAAGCCACTCATCTACACACATTTCTGTCAGTCCAAGTAGGAATACTTCCCACCGCCCATTAAAATTTCTTCCTATCCTTAGTTCAGCCCACAAAGATGCCCAAACTAGTCCCTGACAGCTGACACTGGAATTTTCACAGGACTTCAAGTGAGTAGCTTCTAAGACATTTCCTCAAATCCACAAGCCTCAGAATTTATCTTCAATGACACCCAAGAGCATACACCACAACACCTGACTGTGTGAGGTCAAGTACCCAGTTAAATCAATTTTGTTCTTCCCCTTAAAGTACTGCTACAGAAGGCAAACTCTGCTTCTTCAAAAAGTCTACTTTTTGCAATGGACATCAGACAACAGAAAAGGGAAACTGACTGGCTAGTCACAGTTGCCCTACTTCCATTTCAGGACCAAGGGGAAAAAAAAAAAAAAGAACTGTTCCACTGAAAGTACCAAGGGAGCCTTAAGCAAATCAAGAGGACAGATGCTAAACTCAACTTTCTGATTCCCACGATTTAAGCGAAAGGTGAGGGGTGTGCGATAGGGCGTTAATGTAACCGGGCTACCCAAGTGTCCCCTTAGACAAAGAGGTCCTCTGCACGAAGTAGTCAAGGTGGGGGCGGGAAACCAGCCCGACTGGCCGAGTGACAAACCCAAGATGCTGACCGAGTTGGGAAGTGGAGGGCCCTAGAGGCCAGGGACACCAGAAGGGAGACACCTCGGGCAAACCGTAGGGGAACAGGGACCAGCACGAACGCAAAGAGACCGACGCTGCCACAGAGCAACGCGTAAGGGGACGCCACGAAGGGAGCGGCGAGTCAGGAGGCAGCGACAGCAGCAGGGAGACCAGTGCCAGGGGCGACGGGCAAGTGGCAATCGCGAAACCAGAGGCACAGGCAAGCCGGAGGTGGTGGGACTGTTGACTCAGCACCGCTCCTATTCAAGGGGCACTTGTAGGATCCCCGCTGCTGCTCGGCCCCGGGGGCCTGCTACCAAAGGTCGGGCCCGCCAGCGGCTGAAATGATGTTATCTGACCGGCCAGCGCCGGCCCCTTCCCCATTTCACAGGTAAACACTGGCCGCCGTCGCCGCTTACCTCTGTTAACATTATTACACCCCGGGGAAGTGAGCTCCTCCCTAGCCTCGCCGCATGGCAA
>NW_011494616.1:1973249-1998293 GCF_000754665.1 Bison bison bison | reverse complement strand
GCCGGGAGGACAGACAGGCCCCAGCGTGGGGCCGGCCCGGGAGCGGGCGCGAGCGCCCGAGGTGACTGCTTATCTTCGGCCGCACGCCGGGGTCGGTCGGCCCTCGGGTGAAGCGGCGGAGGCCGAGGCTCCGACGGCTGGCGCGGAGGACCTCGCGCGTCTCGGGTATAAGGAGGCAGAGGTCCAGGAGAAAAACTTCCTTCTCGCATTTCCCTGGCCCTGCGGCGACCTAAGAGCAGCCGGAGGATGTTCGTCTTTCTCCACTGTCTGTGGCTTAAATATGATCTGAAACTGCTCCCTGCTCAGTCCTTCTCCTAAACTTTGCCAGAAACTTTCCTTTGTCCTTACCAATCCTCAGCGAGTTCTCTACTGGGGTGCGCGACGGGTAGTAGAAGCTATACAGGCATATCAGCTTTACCCATATCGTAGCAGTTAGACTGTCGCTGATTCGATGATTGTATAACGATGAGGGCTTGGTTTTGCCCCTCATGAGAAATCTCTAAAAAAATAAAAGCCAGTTTTGCTTTTTAACTGAGGTCTGTACAGCTCTACGGGCTTCTTGATGCAATGTGTGTATGTGTGTATATCATAGCAAATTTCAGCAGGTATCATTGTAAATAGTCATGACTTAAATGGGACAGAGCTCTGGAACCCAGCATGCATAGAAGCCCTGAGACAGACAGTGTTCTAAACCTGAAACTAGATGACTTACGATGTGTGAAACAAGGCAGTCACTTCTACCTGAATTGTAGTGAAAGTAGTTTACCTGAATCTGCTCTCTATAAAGTGTGTTACCCTGTTGTAAGAAACCAGTTTCCAAAGAAATTGACAAGTTTTCACATTTGACATGCAGAATCCTTCCATCTCTTTTAAGGGGATACGAAGGCATTTCCGAAAACTAAGACCAGTAGAAGTTCCTCTCTAGTGGAGTCCCCGTCCCCCTTCCCTAACGGTAGTACTATTGTGTAAAATGAAATTTACTTAATACATTACTCTTAAATTCTCAAGGCGTTACAGACCTTGTGTTACCTCGTGTCCTCATCAAGGAAACAGGATGGTTCATTTTGGTAGTCAGAAATTAAAGATAAATCCTGATTTTACTCACTTCAACTAATTGAGGCAAGTAATTTTGTGTTGCTTTGATCTACATCTGATACATAATTTCCATATTAAAGGGCCAGCAAAATTACGACCTCTGCAACAGAATAAAATGTGTTACTGATATTGACAGCATAAGCCATGAATAGGAAATAAGATTGGAAAATACTATCTGGCCTAAGACACTAAGGGAAATGAAGAGATACTAGAGACAAGAACCTGGAAAAAGACAACTGTTCCAATGTATAAATAAAACAGGAGGCTCATTAATATTTAAGATACCAACTAGTAAATTCAAACTGTAATCTAGGTGTCTGCCCTGAGTAATTTTGTTTCACATATTTTTCCCATTCCAGAAGCAAGGCATTTTCATTTGTTTTAAAGGTGGTAAATTAAGTGTAAACACAATTTGAGGTTTGTACCAACCTGTAATATGACATGGGTATACTTTTAACGTTTAGGAGTTTGTAGACCAAAGAGCAAGTCAAAATCATTAACTCCAAGTTTTCTTACCCAGAGTTCTTTCTGTGACCTAAAAAAGCCCTTGTGCTGTCTAGTCTCCCCAGTCCCACCCCACATCCACCTCTCTGACCTCATTTCTACTAAGCATTGCTCCTATAAGCATGGTATCCTTCTAGCCCTGGGGCCTTTGCACTGACTGTTTATCTAGAAGCATCTTTCCACCAGATACCCACATGGCTAGATCTCTCACTTCTGTTCCATCTTTGCTCAAATGTCATTTTTTTCTAAGGAAGACTACATTTAAAATGTTACCCCTCCCCCAGCATCCTCCTAAAAGACCCTGAAAGGAAAAGGCGTAATTAAAACTGAATTTTAAAAAAATCCCTGGTGTTGAATTTTTTTTTAATTGGCCATTGTGTTTTCTTATCTTCATGTTAGTGGGGGAATTTCTTTTACTGTCAATAGAATGCCGGAGAGAAGTTTATGACAGAATTGTAAGCTGAGCCTTTCCCTTAACCTTACGTAACTGCTGATATTTTCAATGGCGGTAATAGGATAGGGGGGATAAAAAGATAAAATATGTTTAAAAAAAATTTTTTTCCCTCGAGCATGAGTTAAAAGTTATTTTGTTAGCAAGGGAAGCAACAAAGTAAGAGACTTATGGAAGTTGGGAAAGAGAATGCTTACAGAAGCAGCTAGCTTAAAAAAAAAAAAAGTAAACATCTAATTTGGCACAGATTGCAGTTTCATTCCATGTGGTCTTAAAAACATCCTATCACTTGTAAAGGAAACTTGGGACAGGCTGACCTAAGATGCCAGGTTTTTTGGCTATCAATCAGAAATTTAAAACAACAAAACAATCCATCTTAAGAAACATGATAAGGACACAGCTGTGGTTGTAACTGCGAAAGGTTTAATTCCTCAGCAGCCAGTTCGTCCAGTTAACACAGAAAGGATGACAAAAAGGTCAGAGGCACAAATCAAGTGTGTGATGCTTTTAAATAGGGCATTGCTGGTGATTTCTAAACCTTAGAGCAACAATTCAGAATATCTAGTTTGTCTTTTTAAAGCAAAGAAAAAAAATTATTCTACATATTCAGGTTGTCACATATTGGCTGTAATCCTTTCTGAGAAACTGGGAAAGTGTAATGTCAATCTCCCAAGCAAATTCCATCTATCGAACAGTTGGCGCATTTAATCCTTTGGTTTCTTAAGCCATTTTACTAGCTACAGTTTATTCATGAGGCAGTGTCGTCAATGTCACCTATCACCTCCACTGAACATTAAATAGTACCATATGTTCATTAGTAAGGTCCAGTATAAGAGTCAGTGTATCAGTATTGAAATAATAAATTGCCAACAGAAGAGACACGTTATAAAACAACAGCAGGATATCCTGATTCTTTTTTATAGCTTTAGTATGACACCAATAAGACAGAAATTTCAAAGTATTTAAGAGTGATCTGAAGTCTAGCTTCAACTAGCTCAGCATGTGCTTTTTTCTTAAAACAGTATTTTTTGAAGAAATACTGAGGCAACTCAAGGCTGAGAGAGGCAGATATAACATGAAGTTTCTCTAACATCACATAGAGCCATAAAATAATAATATTCACAGTTCAATTCAGTCCAGTTGCTCAGTCGTGTCCGACTCTTTTCAACCCCATGAATTGCAGCACACCAGGCTTCCCTGTCCATCACCAACTCCTGGTGTTCACTCAAACTCACGTCCATTGAGTCGGTGATGCCATCCAACCGTCTCATCCTGTCATCCCCTTCTCCTGCCCCCAATCCCTCCCAGCATCAGAGTCTTTTCCAATGAGTCAACTCTTTGCATGAGGTGGCCAAAACTGGAGTTTCAGCTTTAGCATCATTCCTTCCAATGAACACCCAGGACTGATCTTTGGGATGGACTGGTTGGATCTCCTTGCAGTCCAAGGGACTCTCAAGAGTCTTCTGCAACACCACAGTTCAAAAGCATCAATTCTTCAGCGCTCAGCTTTAGCTCCACAATGGTACCAAGAGCTTCATAGAAAGGACCTTATGAATATGTAGAGGTCTGTAGTGTATTTCAGAGGTTTTCCTATATCACTGACAACCTTAGTAATTTTTAAAACAAATATTTGTACACCATAAAAATTAGGCCCTGAGCACTTTTCAAAGAGTTATTTCTCAATTGTTGATACTGTTTTTCAGTGTATGGGCCAGGTGCTGAGGGCGGCATTTCACATACATTTAACAACTGAAAATGACTATCCCAGTAGATCTTAATAACCTCCAGGCTATGAGAGTTTTAGTAACTTAACTGAGATCACCTATCAAGGATACATGCTATCAACGTGATCCTGATGTTGACCTCAATCACCACCTCCTCTTTGAGTATGGTGTTCAGTCCCTAAGTCATGTCCCAGTCTTTGCAACCCCGTGGATTGCAGGACACCAGCCCCGCCCCACCCCCAACCCGCGTCCTCCACTATGTCCCAGTTTGCTCAAATTCATATCCATTGAGTTGGTGATGCTTTCTAACCATCTCATCCTATGCTGCCCCTTTCTCCTTTTGCCTTCAAATCTTTCCCAGCATGAGAGCCTTTTCCAAAGAGTCAGCTCTTCACATCAGGTGGTCAAAGCATTGGAGCTTAATCATCAGTCCTTCCAATGAATATTCAGGACTGATTTCCTTTAGGATTGACTGGTTTGTCTCCTTGCAGTCCAAGGGACTCTCAACAGTCTTCTCCAACACCACAATTCAAAAGCATCAATTCTTTGACACTCAGCCTTCTTCATGGTTCAACTCTCACACCCATACATGACTACTGGAAAAACCATAGCTTTGACTTTGTTGGCAAAATGATGTCTCTGCTTTTTAATACGCTGTCTAGGTTTTTCATAGCTTTTCTTCCAAGGAGCAAGTTCTTTTCACTTCATGGCTGCTGTCACCATCTGAGTGATATTGGAGCTCAAGAAAATAAAATCTGTCACTGCTTCCACATTTCCCTCTTCTATTTGCAATGAATTCATAGGACCAGATGCCATGATCTTAGTTTTTTGAATGTTGAGTTTTAAGCCAGTTTTAAGCCTTTTTCACTCTCCTCTTTCACCTTCATCCAGAGGCTCTTTACTTCCCCTTCTGCATATCTGAGGTTGTTGATATTTCTCCTGGCACTCTTTATTCCAGCCTGTGCTTCATCCAGCCCAGCATTTCGCACGATGTACTCTGCATAGAAGTTAAGCAGGGTGGCAATATATAGCCTTGATGTACTCCTTTCCCAATTTGGAACCAGTCTGTTGTTCCATGTCTGGTTTCAACTGTTGCTTCTTGACCTGCATAACAGATTTCTCAGGAGGCAGGTAAGGTGGTCTGGCACTCCCCTCTCTGTAAGAATTTTCTAGTTTATTGTAATCCACACAGTCAAAGGCTTTAGCATATTCAAAGAAGCAGAAGTAGATGTTTTTCTGGAGCTCCCTTGCTTTCTCCATGAACCAGTGAATGTTGGCAATTTGACCTCTGGTTCCTCTGCCTCTTTGAAACCCAGCTTGTACATCTGGAAGTTCTCAGTTCACATATTGCTGAAGCTGAGCTTGAAGGCTATTTGAGCATAGACTTGAAGTATGTGAAATGAGCATAATTGTATGGGAGATTGAACATTCTTTGGCATTGCTCTTCTTAGGGATTGGTATGAAACTGATCTTTTTCAATCCTGTGGCCATTGGTGAGTTTTCCAAATTTGCTGACACGTTGAGTGCAGCACTTTGACAGCATCATCTTTTAGGATTTTAAATAGCTCAACTGGAAGTCTGTCACCTCCACTAGCTTTGTTCATACTAATGCTTCTTGAGACCCACTTGTCTTCCCAGTCTAGGATATCTGGCTCTAGGTAAGTGACCACACCATTATAGTTATCCAGGTCATTAAGACCTTTTTGTATAGGTCTGTATATTCTTGCCACTTCCTTTTAATCTCTTCTGGCTTGTGTTAGGTCCTTAAGGTTTCTGTCCTTTATCATGCCCATCCTTCTATGAACTGTTCCCTTGGTATCTCCAGTTTTCTTGAAGATATCTCTAGTCTTTCCCATTATATTGTTTGCCTGTATTTCTTTGCTTTGTTCATTGAAGAAGACCTTCTTTGAGTATAGATCTACATAAATTATTTCAAATTGCTTTGCATAAGACACTTGTTTCCTCCATTTTTTATTGATTCAATCATTTGTTTGAGTATGTACTTACAGATATTTATTTTATACTTTGGGATAAATCCGATACTGACTTATTTGTTTGCTCAAACTGTCTCAGCTTTGGCCATTGGAAGTTCTTTCATTTGTCCTATGTCCTTTTAATATAATCCCATCAGTGTAAGATTTTTTTTGTTCTTGTTTTTAAATACTTTCCTAATTTCTCATACTATAAGATTCTCCAGGCTCATCATACCTCACTTCTAGAATCAGTCATTTCTCTAAGGAAATCTGGTTCCTTTTTTGATGAGTTGTATTAGAAACCAAGATCTGTTCTTGGTTTCTGGAAACACATCTAGAAGCTAGAGGTATTCTTTGCTACTCATGGTGTCCTTTCTTTTCAGCTCTTGTGGCTGAGAAAGCAAGGAAATGTATGCACGTACATTAAGCCATAGATATACGTCCATTATATGTATTTCTGTTTAGAACCATCTATTCACATAGTAAACTAAGCATGAATTCATAGGAATGTCTCCAACTCTAACCCATTACCAAATAGATGATTCTAGCCTGCTTTCTTTGCTTATCTATAAATTTTCACTCCAACAATGAGAAACCTGATTCCTATTATCAGCCATCCATTTCAGTTGTTAAATTCCAGTATGCATGTATAGCAGTATCAGAATCATTAGCCACAACCCCTTGTGAAATTGAGTATAGTGTCCAGGTGCAGTGTCTTTTATCTTTAGTCTTACAAGCTTCAGTCATTTCCAAAGTTGCTTAGTGCAGCACCTTTTCCTCCACTCCCTTCAGTGAGGTCATTTACAGTCTCTCGTTGCAGTCTACTTTCTTGAGATTCTCCCAACCTCCTCAATAATTTGAATTTTTAAGTTCGTATACCTTCAGTTTTACCCTTTGTGCTGACTTTTGACAAATGTATAATGTCATATCATAAAGAATACTTTCACAACCCTATAAATAAAGAGAAATGCATAATGAAATTACTTTTACACTTTACATTTTTTCAGACCCAAACAACTAATGATTTTATAAAAGAAACTTCACTTGGATATAGATAGAGATATCTGTCTATCTATATGTGCAGCATGCCAGGCTTCCCTGTCCTTCACTATCTCCCAGAATTTGCTCAAATTCACGTCCACTGAGTCAGTAATGCTATCTAACCATCACAGCCTCTGCTGCTCCCTTCTTATTTTGCCTTCGATCTTTCCCAGCATCAAGATCTTTTCCAATGAATCAGCTATTTAAGAACTAAAGTTAGTTAACTTTAAAAACTAAAATTTTTCAATGATCTTGTCCCGGATTTCTTATGTGAATCCTAAGAATAGTGATTGACATTTGACCTCCTGTATCTGCCTTCAGGCAAAGGAGGAAATGAGAAGAGGAATCAGTACTCATAGGCAGAACCAAATATATCTACTTATTTAAGGCTTCCCTCAGCTAGTTCCATTTTTACAGAGTAAGGGCAAAATCAAAGACTGCGTTTATATTGCTTCCTAATTTACTAGCTTAACAACAAAGGTAAAAAATAAAATTGTTCTAAGACTCACTAGTGTTTTTAAATGGTCACATATTACATTATTTAGCACAAGGTTAATAAGACCTGCCTTCACCCTTGCATATATGGTGATCTTTCTATTTTCAATAAAAATTTTAAATGTTAAAATAACTGTAATAGTTTTGGGGGGTTTGTTGTTTAGTCACTGTGTGTGTGTGTGCTTAGTCGCTCAGCCGTGTCTGACTCTTTGCGACCCTGTGGACTGCAGGATGCCACACTCCTCTGTCCACGGGAATTCTCCAGGCAAGAATACTGCAGTGGGTTTCCATGCCCTCCTCCAAGGAGTCTTCCCAACCCAGGGATCAAACTCAGGTCTCCCACATTGCAGGCTGAATCTTTACCATCTGAGCCACAGGGAAGAACTCACTAAGGCATATCCAACTGTTTTGCTACTCCACGGACTGTAGCCTGCCAGGCTCCTCTGTTCATGAGATTTCCCAGGCAAGAATCCTGGAGTGGGTTGCCATTCCTTCTCCAGGGGATCTTCCCAACCCAGGTATCAAGTGTGATCTCCTGCATTGGCAGGCAAGTTCTTTACCATATGAGCCACCAGTGAAGCCTTAAGTGTGTAGATGTACATGCAATAGAATGGGATTAGACACATGCCACATAATATTGTCAGTGGAATGAGAAGAGATGCCTGAAAATATTTGCATTGTGGTCCTGTCTTTGCTATTCATGACGCTTAGTCATGTCTGACTCTTTGTGACCACATTGACTGCAACACGCCAGGCCTCCCTGTCCATCAGCAACTCCCAGAGTTTACTCAAACTCATGTCCATTAGGTCGGTGATGCCAAGCAACTATCTCATCCTCTGTCGTCCCCTTCTCCTCCCACCTTCAATCGTTCCCAGCATCAGGGTCTTTTCCAGTGAGCCAGTTCTTTGAATCAAGTGGCCAAAGTATTGGAGTTTCACCTTCAACATCAGTCCTTCCAATGAATATTCAGGATTGATTTCCTTCAGAATGGACTGGTTGGATCTCCTTACAGTCCAAGGGACTCTCAAGAGTCTTCTCCAACATCACAGTTCAAAAGCATCAATTCTTTGGCACTCAGCTTTCTTTATAATCCAACTTTCAAATCCATACATGACTACTGGAAAAACCATAGCCTTCACTAGATGGACCTTTGCTGACAAAGTAGTGTTTCTGCTTTTTAATATGCTGTCTAGGTTGGTCATAACTTTCCTTCCAAGGAGTAAACGTCTTTTAATTTCATGGCTACAATCACGTTCTGCAGTGATTTTGGAGCCCAAAAAATAAAGTCAGCCACTGTTTCCAATGCTTCCCCATCTATTTGCCATGAAGTGATGGGACCGGATGCCATGATCTTCGTATTCTGAATGTTGAGCTTTAAGCTAACTTTTTTAAAGTGAAACTCTCCTCTTTCACTTTCATCAAGAGGCTCTTTAGTTCTTCTTCACTTTTTGCCATAAGGATGGTGCCATCTGCATATCTGAAGTTATTGATATTTCTACTGGAAATCTTGATTCCCAGCTCGTGCTTCATCCAGCTCACCGTTTCTCATGATGTACTCTGCATATAAGTTAAATCAGCAGGGTGACAATATACAGCCTTGACGTACTCCTTTCCCGATTTGGAACCAGTTTATTGTCCCATATCTGGTTCTAACTGTTCCTTCTTGACCTGCATGCAGATTTCTCAAGAGGCAGGTAAGGTGGTCTGATATTCCTATCTCTCAAAGAATTTTCCACAGTTTTTCAAGATCCACACTGTCAAAGGCTTTGGTGTAGTCAATGAAGCGAAGTAGATGTTTTTCTGAAATTCTATTGCTTTATCTGTGATCCGGTGGATGTTGGCGATTTGATTTCTGGTTCCTCTACCTTTTCTAAAACCAGCTTGAACATCTGGAAGTTCACAGTTCATGTATTGTTGAAGCCAGACTTGGAGAATTTTGAGCATTACTTTGCTAGTGTGTGAGATGAGTGCAATTGTGCAGTACTTTTAGCATTCTTTGGCGTTACCTTTCTTTGGGATTGGAATGAAAACTGACCTTTTCCAGTCCTGTGGCCACTGCTGAGTTTTCCCAATTTGCTGACATATTAAGTGCAGCACTTTCACAGCATCATCTTTTAGGATTTGAAATAGCCTCAACTGGAAATCCATCATCTCCCCTAGCTTTGTTTGTAATGATGCTTCCTAAGGCCCAATTGACTTCACATTCCAGGATGTCTGGCTCTAGGTGAGTGATCACTCCATCGTGATTATCTTGGTCGTGAAGATCTTTTTTGTACAGTTCTTCTGTGTATTCCTGCCACCTCTTCTTACTATCTTCTGCTTCTGTTAGGTCCATACCATTTCTGTCTTTTATTGTGCCCATCTTTGCATGAAATGTTCTCTTGGTATCTCTAATTTTCTTGAAGAGAACTCTAGTCTTTACCATTCTATTGTTTTCCTCTATTTCTTTGCATTGATCACTGAGGAAGGCTTTCTTATCTCTCCTTGCTGTTCTTTGGAACTCTGCATTCAAATGGGTATATTTTTCCTTTTTTCCTTTGCCTTTCACTACTCTCCTTTTCACAGCTATTTGTAAGGCCTCCTCAGACAACCATTTTGCCTTTTTGCATTTTTTTCATGGGGATGGTCTTGATCCCTGCCTCCTGTACAATGTCACAACCTCTGTCCATAGTTCTTAAGGCACTCTGTCTATCAGATCTAATCCCTTGAATATATTTCTCACTTCCACTGTATAATCATATGGGATTTGATTTAGGTCATGCCTGAATGGTCTAGTGGTTTTCCCTACTTTCTTCAATTTAAGTCTGAATTTGGCAATAAGGAGCTCACATTCTGAGCCACAGTCAGTTCCTGGTCTTGTTTTTGTTGACTATATAGAGCTTCTTCATCTTTGGCTGCAAAGAATATAATCAATCTGATTTCGGTGTTGACCATCTGGTGATGTCCACGTGTAAAGTATTCTCTAGTGTTGTTGGAAGAGGGTGTTTGCTATGACCAGTGTGTTCTCTTGGCAAAACTCTATTAGCCTTTGCCCTGCTTCATTCCATATTCCAAGGCCAAATTTGCCTGTTACTCCAGGTATTTCTTAACTTCCTACTTTTGCATTCCAGTCCCCTATAATGAAAAGGACATCTTTTTTGGGTGTTAGTTCTAAAAGGTCTTGTAGGTCTTCATAGAACCATTCAACTTCAGCTTCTTCAGCATTACCTGTTGGGGCATAGACTTGGATTACCGTGATATTGAATGGTTTGCCTTGGAGACGAACAGAGTTCATTCTGTCATTTCTGAGATTGCATCCAAGTACTGCATTTCAGAATCTTTTTTGACTGTGATGGCTACTCCATTTCTTCTAAGGGATTCTTGCCCATAGTTGTAGATATACTGGTCATCTGAGTTAAATTCACCCATTCCAGTCCATTTTAGTTCACTGATTCCTAAAATGTCAATGTTCACTCTTGCCATCTCCTATTTGACCACTTCCAATTTGCCTTGATTCCTGGACCTAACATTCTAGGTTCCTATGCAATTTTGCTCTTTTTACAGCATTGGACTTTACTTCCATCACCAGTCACATCAACAATTGGGTTTTGTTTTTTGCTTTGGCTCCTTCTCTTCATTCTTTCTGGAGTGATTTCTCTACTGATCTCTGGTAGCATATTGGTCACACCAACCTGGGGAGTTCATCTTTCAGTGTCCTATCTTTTTGCCTTTTCACACTGTTCATGGGGTTCTCAAAGCAAGGATACTGAAGTGGTTTGCCATTCCCTCCTCCAGCAGACCATGTTTTGTCATAACTGCACCATGAACCGTCCAAGTTAGACAAGGCTGTGGTCCATATGGTCAGATTGGTTAGTTTTCTGTGATTGTGGTTGTGTGTCTATCTGCCCCATGATGGAGAAGGATAAGAGGCTTATGGAAGCTTCCTGATGGGAGAGACTGACTGAGGGGCAAATTGGGTCTTGTTCTGATGGGCCGGGCCATGCTCAGTAAATCTTTATTCCAATTTTCTGTTGATGTGTTCCCTCCCTGTTACTTACCTGAAGCCAAACTATGGTGGGGGTAATGAAGATAATGGTGACCTCCTTCAAAAGGTCCCATGCATGCACTGCTACACTCAGTTCCCCTGCAACAGTCCACCACCAACCTCCGCCTCCACCTGGGACTCCTGGACACTCATGGGCAAGTCTTGGTCAGTCTCTTTTGGGGTCGCTGCTCCTTTCTCCAGGTCCTGGTGTGCACAAGGTTCTGTGTGTGCCCTCCAAGAGTCTGTTTCCCCAGTCCTGCGTAAGTTCTGTGTAAGTGTTCTGCTGTCTTCACTATTAAAAAGGAGTAAACCTTGAAAGTGAAAATTCATCATTTTTTGAGCTTCAGTGTCTTTTTCTGTAAAGTTAGGAGGTTGAAACATATAACTAGATTAACACTAATATACTGTGTACATGAGTAGTCAGTTGTTCCTTGAAGAATTGGGCAGTGCATTGCAGCTCAAGATCAAATGCCCTCTAAGGTGTCTTTCAGTTTTAAAACTGTGCTACTTATGATAGTAAGTTGCAGTTCAATTTCTTATCCCTTACCTTCAACAAGCATGTTCATCATCACCTTTCTCAAAAACCTTGCTATTGAGTAGAGGCTGCTGTGAACTGTTGCTGTGAACTCGTTGAACTATCACCCTTCCACTTAAAATGAGACACTTCCTACATTATAATGACCATGTACACATCCATGAACAGAGAAATCAGCAGAAATGCCAAGAAGAGTGTTGGTGTATAAAACACAAAGCAAATAATCAAATAAAAAGCATATTATTCTTGAAACCTATAATCCACCTAATTTGGATGGATAAGATTTATCTTATTCACTAAATCAGCAAAGTGCTGAGGGCTTCACATTTTATTTTTAAAAATAGATGTCCTTTTCAAGTTTTCCTGTTGTTGGGGAAGTGTTCTTTCTGTTGCTAACAGAGAGCTAAGTGTTCTGCTGTGAATGGGACATGTTTGTTTTTATCAGTAAGAGTGGCAGAAGGATGAGTGGAGGAATCCCTTTTGTTAAAACTGTGTTTCTCCAAGTGAGATGTCTGCCTTCTGGGTCAAAGCCTATGATTGGCTGTTTACCAGAGTAGCCTTTAATCATGGAATTTGCTCATCTGTTTACACATTATTTTATTCACTAAACCTTAAATGAGCTCACTATTCAATTTTTAAAGATCACAGGGCTATAGAATTCTTAATAAAATTTCCATTGTCACTCAATTTCTACTAGTTAGAAGGTACAAAGAGATGATTTATCATCTTTGCATTTTGGGCTGATATAATTTAGCCTCAAAGTGAGGAGGAGGATTAGAAACAGATGAGATCTGGCTTTCCCTTCAAATCTTATGATCATATAATTAAAATACAAGGCATCTTGCCCTTCATCTTTGTATATCACTGTTTGCACTGTTTAGGGAAGGAAATTGAAGGGGGAAATATCACAGGCAAGCAAATTTGAGCAAAATATTACTTTGGAATATATTATGCTTAAAACTGAATGAAAAAAACCGGCCACTCTGGCAATCCTAAGCTTAAGATAAGAGTTACAGAATTATTTTTAAAATGTAATTTTCTTAACTTGAAATTAAGTTCTGTATTATCACCATCCTAATGATATTGTAGTACTCTGAAAAACTGTTGATTTCCTAAACAAAAACTTTTGTTTTATTTGAAGCTGTGTCTCTGAATAGTTCATCAAGTTTACACTTTATAGTTATACCAGAAATTTTGATTACACTGAAACTCTATACTGTGAAAAGTGTAATTGAGTTACCATCTTTCCAATTTCATTTTTTATTCTTTAGAAGTAAATTGTTAATCTGTGAGCCCCTGGTTTTGGGGATAGGGGGAATATTTCATTGTAGCTTTCTAAATCATTCTGTGGCATAATGATGTTGTGTTGGCTTAGTCATTTCATTTTCCTCCTGAGCATTTAGGGAGAGTACAAATCCTGCCTATCTAGGTGGGGTCAAATAATGACCCCAGGAGCTAGCTCAATGAAATGCAGCAATCCTCCTCTCTTTCCACCTCCCAAGGTGACCTTGAACACTACTTGAGATAACAAAGACTTGACGTGGAAGGAACTGCACAGGAGAATCTGCCCACTAGATACAAAAAAAAAAAAAAACACCAAAAAAAAAAAATAAATTAAAATAACTTTGAACTTTGCGCAAGTGACAAATTCTTTTATTATCATGAGTTGTTGTTAAGTGTTAAAAACCCCCTGTGACTTCTATTTATTGACAATAGAAAGTATCTAACCTGAGAAATCCTCCCCCTTCTCATAAGCCTTCCTCCCCAAGTGAGGGTGCTGTTTGAAGTAATATTACTTAAATAGATTCTCAATAGCTACACATGTTTTTAAGGAGAGCCACTTTAAGTCATGGCCTGGGTGTTACAGACTAGACAGACACACACGCAGGCGCGCACACACACACAGACACACAGATAGCTCCTAAAGATTTCTGGGAGAGGGGAATGGATTGAAGACGCTGTTTCTATCTGTCTTCTCAGAGAAGAAAACCGGGGAAGTTAATGGAATATAAAAATGTAAATAAGACATAGGCATGAACCAGAACCAGGGACCAGTTGCTCTGAAAATTCTGAGAGCCTTTCCAAACTAAAGGAACTAAAGGAGGATTCAGACCAGACTACGTTTGACTCAGAAATTTCATCAAAGAATGACTTCCTGGTCATTTGCACGGTTTTGCCCTGGGAATGTCTTACAGATACTCCCTACCTCTGACTCTCCCATACTGAACAGTTCACTTGGGGACAAGGAAACCAATGTTTCTAAATGCCTCTCCTGTGCCAGTTGCATTCTGTACATCTCATCTTTAAACCTTATGGTTAGCACTGTTAGCCCCATTTTAAAATGAAGAAATTAAAGCTGAGAAGGTTATTTAATTTGTCTAAGAGTCCTCTGCTGATAAATAGCAAATGGATTTCAAGTTTCTGACTTGAAATCTAATTCTTTTTGTCCTACTATACCTTTCCTAACACATACCTGCTTAGCCCCAGATCCAGGAGATAATATACCCTTTGAATGGCCAATAAAACACCTCTTTCCCCCAAACATTTCCTGCTTTTTACAATCCAGAGCTCTTGAGCATCTCTTGGAATAAACCATTGTTTATCTAGTGGTGACATGTTTTTCCAGTTTACTCACTTCCCCCCAACCTCATATGAGAATAGATAAGGGGATGAGCCCCATAACATTCTGATTTGTTCTGTTAATTTGTCAAGTCTAAGCACAGTTCTTCTCTAGTGTAAACACTCTTTACCTCTCCTGATTGTAAAATGCTAATCTCATATATTTATCAAATTTTTCTTATTGATTGGCATGCATTCTATATTCAGTTAGTTTCACAAAGCCCACTTGAGGCCTCTTTATCATTGACAGCAATATGATTTTCTTATGTCTGTGTCAGATCTACTGGCCTGCACCTCTTGCCTTACCTGTCCCGAAACCAGAGGGTATTTGGTCTGTTTCTTTCATGTGTCCTGCCTTTCCAAGTGAGGTGCGAGACTTCAGCTGTGCCAGTTCTGTTCTCCTTTACTTTTTTCCCCTCAGAGGCTTATGGTTTTGTGATTGTGCAGATGAATTAGATCTCCCCCTCCTCATCTGCTTCTGACGTTGACAAATCCATCATTAATGAACTCTTCATCTTTCTCCTTAGGCTAATCCCTAGTCCCTAAAGTATCCTTCATAACCACGGTCATAAGCTCTCTCTGAGCCCCATGGGAGCAGAAAGGGGTGGCCCTGTGGTCCGTAACCAGCAAAACCACAAAGGACAGGTTGTGACTTCACCAGCAGGCCTATTTTACTGCAGCCCATGGACATTTTTAAGAAGCTAAGTCCAGTTAATTTGCAAAGTCCTCCATTTTTGACATGAAAAGCCTCTAATGTAAATTTATTTTCAGTCATTTCTAATGATTTTTCTCCTAAGCTCCAGGTTATCTTTTCCTTATTTATTAGTCTCATTCATTGTCCCTTTTCTTTTTAACCAATTCCTCAGAAACATGCTTGGTGTGCTGTATTTCGCATAATTGTATGTTTTTCTTTGCTTTGCTCATTTTAAGAAATAGATACTAAAATGTAAAACATACACTGAAAAAAAAATAAGATTTTACAACTATTGTAAAGTATAGTTCGGGCTGAGGCAGAAAAAGGAAAGATGACCTCAACAGAAGTAGGTTACCTTTATTCAGGCAAGGAGAGGCGACAGTCAGCCTAATGACCAGGCTGAGCGCCGAGAGGGATCAGGGAGGCTCCATATTTGTAGGCAGGCTTGTGGAAGCAATAAGGGAAACATTAATCAGGTGGGATGTTTTGGGTATTTTTTAGTTGAGATGGCATTTGTAGTTGGGCAGGGGGTGATAAGTCTTCTGGGCAGGTGTAGGGGGTGGAAGGTTTCTGGACAGCGGGTGACAAGTCCCAGATAGATGCAACCAGCCTGGAGCATCAGGGCAGGACCTAAAGTTCTGTTTTGTTTCCTCCAAAGTTAGATGATTCAGCAAGGGCCTTTGAAACTGTTGTTTTCTTTTTTAGGCCCAAAAGACTCCTTCATTCCAGACCCTGAAATCATAAAAAAAAAAAAAAATGGGAAAAAGGGCACCGTATCTCTCTGGCTACTTCCTGCTGGATAGGGGCGACGATTTTGGGTCTGGAATGGAGGATCCTTCTAGGGCCCAGGGTCTCCTTTTTCTGAGCTTGGGGTGAGGCTCTCGAGAAGAAGAATGGTCTTGACCTGATCTCAAGAGATGGCCTGAATCCGTTCTTGGAGAAACCTTTGAAAGAGATTGAAGAGACAGCGTCCAAATAAGAGGAATAGAATGATAAGTACCAGTGGTCCCAGGAAAGGGAGCAACCAAGGAAGGACCTGTTGGAACAGGTTTTGGGGACTGTAAAGGTTTTGTTAACTCTTTTCTGTGGCGTTCAATTCTGTCTCTAAGTTCTTTGACTCTGCCCTGCCTGTTTCATTAACAAAATAGCAGCAGTCCTCTCCTAGGAAAAGGCAGGTCCCTCCCTTTTCCTCAGTGAGAAGGTCCAGGGCTCGCCTATTTTGTAGGGCCACAGAAGCTAATGAGTTAATTTGTCTTTGGATTGAAACGAAGGACTCTACTATCTGTTCCATGTCTTCATTAAGTTCTTGGGACAGCTTGTAGCAGAAATGGGCAGAGGTCGAGATGCCTCCAATCCCAGTGCCTAGGGCCGCTGTTATGCCAGTCCCAATCAGGAGGGGGGCTACGACAGCTCATCTTTTCCTGTGGGAAAGTTCCCCTTGGGGGTAGACTATTTGTTCTACCTTTTCTTCTTTGAGGAATGTTAGGCCCGGGGTCAGGAAGACCAAGATGCAAGGTCCAGGGGGCATAGGTCCCGCAGAGAATGAAGATTTCTGGATTGGTGCAATTGTTTGTGCTGTTCCAGAGAACCCAAGTGGAACAGAAGGAGGGAGCAGAGTTTGTAAGACCAGTGTAGTTGGGACTAGAGTGGTTAATACAGGTTAGGTTTGAAGAGGCTGAGAGTAGGACATTGTCAGAGACTGGCCCAATGAGTTGTGTACTTTTTTGTTGGGAAGGGGAGGTATAGTTGCCCTGTAACAGCCAGGTTGAAGGTAAAGGAATTGCTATGTGCGGTGAGGGAGACTGTGACATGCATGTCCAACACTGGGATGTGTGTTGTGTGTACTGGAAGAATTGGAAGGAAGAGTTGAGAAGGTGGGTAAGGTGTTGGTTGCCAGAGGGAGGTTTTAGGAGAGGCCGTAACTGGGAAAGGAGGTCTAGGTGTTTATAAGGCTCAGGGATTGCCTGTAACCAGAAAATTATGTTCTTTATGACTTGTTCTTGTTTCTTTTCCTGATTTGGATCTAGTACTCCGCCCCCGTCTGAGTACCCCCAGTGAGTAATGGGATAGAAACATATGTTTATTCCATTTGGCTTATGGCAGGTACTCATGAAACTTCCTCTTTTGTACTTTAACAGTGAGTAGGGATTTGGACTTTCTGCCCCCAAGGTTCATGGTGCATGGTTTTGGAGCTGTATTATAACATGAGGACTGTACATAGGAATAAATGTCAGAGCAGGGGCAGGGAGTAGCCAGAAGGCTGCGGAGTGCAGCAAGGATAAGGAACAGAGGAGTCATGGAGTTGTTAGTTAGGCAGTGCAGAGGAAATAGCACCCTAGGAGTAGAACACAGCTAGCAACGCAGGCGATAGCCATGGAAAGACGAAGGGTAGGTGGCCAGTCCTGAGGGAGACAGTTACTAGGCCTATAGCAAGGACTAAGATTAAGAGTGCTATTATAGAGAGACAGGGAGAGGCCAGTCAGGGCGAGGGGCAAAAGGCCCCAAGTTGGTGGTTATCTGAATCTGAGGAGGAACAGTGTTCATTAGGATGTAGAATGATGTAGAGAATGAGAGTAAAGAAATCAATTTCATCTGGAGTCAGGTTGTAGAAGGTTCCCTGGAGCCACAGTTGAGACACCAGTGTAGTCAGGTCTTTGAAGGAAGTTCCTGTCGGGGTGCTGGTCCAGAGGTCTTGTAGTATTTGGGTCAGGAACAGTTGTAGGTTGAAGAGAGTCCAGGTCACTCAGTGTCCTCTCGGATGGTTGACAGGTTGTCGCTGGGTGAATTTTAAGGAGGTGGGTCCTGTGAGGGAGCTGATAGGTGTCATTTAAGGAGGGCAGCGCAGGGTTGAAGGTGACCCGTTTTAGGAGAAAGAGGTGTACCCAGGAGGGGTGACCTTCTCGAGTTTTGCTGCAGCTGGGGTAAGGAGGATGATTTTGAATGGTCCCTGCCACTTTGGGGTTAGGTCACCCTGGGGATTATCAGACAGATAGACCATGTCCCCAGTTTGTAAAAGGGGCAGGGAGGCTTGGGGTCAGGGGCGGGCAAGTTGTGGTTGATGTATTTCCAGAGGGCATTGCGGAGTTCCGCCAGCAGAGGGGAATGTAAGAGGCTTGGTATGGGAGGAGGTTCAGGAGGGAGTCCAGGAGGGAGCATGGGGCTTCCACACATCACCTCAAAGGAGCTCAGCCCCTGGGGCTTTCTGGGCAAAGCCCGTATTCTGAGGAGAACAGTTGGCAAAAGTTAGTTCAATCCAGATGTACTTCGAGGGTTAGTTTGGTAAGGGTTTCTTTGATTTTTCTATTCATCCTTTCTACCTTTCCTGAGGACTGGCGACAGTACGGAATGTGAAATTTCCAGGGTATCTGTAAGAATTGGACAAGTTGTTGGGTGACCTTGGATGTAAATTCCGGGCCCTCATCAGACTAGGGATGAAGGCTGGCCAAACCTGGGGATAATTTCTGTGAGGAGGATCTGGGCCATGGTGTGGGCTCTTTTGTTTGTAGTGGGAAATGTTTCTACCCATCTCGAAAAGGTGTCCACAAGGACCAGGAGGTATCTGACTCTCCGGACCGGGGGCATATGAGTAAAGTCTATCTGCCAATCCTGTGTTGGGAGGCTGCCTCGCATTTGAAGGGTTGGAAAGGATGTCAGTTTAAGGTTGGAATTGGGGTTAGTACGTTGACATGTTTGACAGGAGCGGGTAAGGTTATCTAAATATTGTTGGTCAGCAGTGGGTATGGGGAAGTGGTTACGGAGGAACTGTTGGAGTGTCTTGGATGAGGGATGAAAAAGTGAGTGTAGATAAGAGAGGATTTCTCTGGTGGTGGGAGGGTCGGGAGGAGTCAGAGCTAAGATGACAGGGGACTGGAGGGAAGGATGGGACAGTGTTATCTCCTTTGCCTTCTGGTCTGCCGCATTGTTGTAGGCGGATATGAGACTTCCCTTTTGATGTCCCCTACAGTGGAGGATGGCGGCTTTGTTTGGTAAAAGTGCTGCCTCTAGAAGTTTGTGGATCAGGTCTGAATTAATAAAGAGGGATCCCTTTTGGGTTAGGAAACCTCTTTCTCTCCATATTAGGGTGTTTGAGTGAAGTATGTTATAGGCATATTTGGAGTCTGTGTGGAAGTTAACCCTTGGATTTTTAGCCAGAGTTAAAGCTCTGGGGAGAGCTATCAGTTCTGCCGGTTGGGAGGTGGTGTGAGGTGGCAGAGGTGAGGCTTTAATTGTCTGTGTTTCATGATTGTGACAAAGGTCCCCCTGGATGATGGCATATCCTGCTGCAAAGGGTGGGGATTTTTGAGAGCTGCCATCAGCGAACCAGTGTGTGGTGTCTGGGTCTAGGATGGGCTGGTCTGTTAAATGTTGGAAGGGGTTTGGGGTAAGACCTACTGTTAGGCTGCAGCTATGTAGGAGGGGGTCTCTTGCAGAGGACATGGGTAATAGCTGGCGGGGTTAAGGGGAGAGCAGGGGGAGAATGAGAGCTGAGGGTCGAGGAGAAAGGCATGTAGGACCTGCACCCTGGAAGGGGGAAGGGAGAGGAAAGCCCGATGTGATAGTAAGTCTCAGGAGGTGTGTGGAGAACAGACTGTTAACGGGGCATGTCTAGAGAGTTTATTTGCTTCAGGTACGAGGGCTGCGATAGCAGCCATGACCTGTATACAAGAAGGCCACCTCTTGGTCACCATGTAAAGCTGTTTTGATAGATAGGCTATGGGAGCCCAGGTGTCTCCGGCCTGCTGACACAGAAGTCCCAGGGTCTGTCCTTGGTTGGAATGGGCAAAGAGAAAGAATGGTCTGGTGTGATCTGGCAGGTGGAGAGTTGGCACTCAGAGGAGGCTCTGGGTGAGCTGGCGAAGAGGATTGGCCAGCGAGGAGAGATTAAAGAGGGGCTCATCCAGACATCCTTTAGTTGCCTCATAGAGAGGCTTTGCAATGAGGGAGAAGTTAGGGATCCAGATACGGAAAAAGTTTAGGAGGCCGAGGATAGACAGGCGCTCCCTTTTTGTTTTTGGAAGTGGACAGTTAATCAAGGCCTGGATTCTATCTGGGGGAATAGTTCTTTGTTGATGGGATATGGAGAGCCCCAGGTAGGTGACATTTGTCTGGGCTATTTGGGCCTCAGATTGGGATACCCGATAACCCCAGGATCTCAGGGCCCCAAGGAGTTTGGCAGTATGTTGGAGGCAGAGTTTTCAGGTTGGGCTACAAAGGAGGAGGTCATCTATGTATTGGAGGAGATGACTTGGGGCTAGGTCGAGTATCTGTAGGTCCTTTTGTAAAGCCTGTCCAAAAAAGTAGGGACTGTCTCTGAACTCCTGGGGGAGAAATGTCCATGTTAGTTGTTGGGAAACGTGAGTCTCGGGGTCTTGCCAGGTGAAGGCGAAAGGGGTTGGGAGAGGGGATGGAGGGGGATGGTGAAAAAGGCATCTTTGTGATCTAATACTGTGAAGTGGGTTGCAGTAGGGGGTATGGTAGACAGAAGGGTGTAAGGGTTAGGGACTACTGGGAATGTTGATGTGATGGCCTCATTGACTTTTTGCAGATCTTGGACCAGTCTCCAAGAGTTTGGTCCCTTCCTTACTGCCAGAATAGGGGTGTTGTGTGGTGAATGGGTAGGAATTAGGATAGAGGCTTGAAGAAGACGGTCTATGATAGGCTTAAGGCCCTTGTGGGCCTCTGGGGTGAGAGAGTACTGTTGTTGGGTGATTATAGTCAAGGGGTCTTTTAGGGTAATGTGGACTGGGGGATGATGTTTGGCTATGGATGGGTGATCAGTGTCCCACACTTGGGGGTCTAAGGCGGGTAGATCCAAGGGAAGGTCAGGGGTGAGGGATAGGGACCGTCCAGGTGTCATCTGCATGTAGAATATAGAGACTGTATCGAGGGGGCATATGGTAATAAAGACCCCCAATTTGGATAAAAAGTCTCTCCCTAGGAGTGCCATCGGACACTGAGGCATTATGAGGAATGAAGGGTCGATTTTTCAAATTGACAGAGTAATGGAGGGCTGATCTTTGGCCTTAGAGGAACTCCAGAGACCCCCTTGATTGTGAGTTCTGAGTCTTGAGTTGGGCCAGAGTAGGAAGTTAAGAGAGAGAAAGTGGCTCCAGGGTCTACTATAAAAGAGGTCTTTTTCTCAGCCACTACCCCATCTACCCTAAGTTCTGAGCTCATGTTTGGGACACGGGCTGGGGGGCTGGAACCTGGGCCCCATCATTGGAACAACTCTCGTAGGGTTGGGCTAGGATTCTGAGGAGAAGTGGGGATTTCCCCAGATGCGCCAGGGCATCCCTGTGGACATTTCTCTCCAGGTCTGGGATGTTGGGGACCTCCCCAGGGGTGCCAGGGCATCCCTAGAGACAGTCCATCTTCCAGTGTCCCCAGTGGCCACAGGTTGGGCATGCTTTTGTGGGGGGCCGCGGGTTTGGGCATGCCTTTGCCCAGTGTCCTGACTGGTTGCAGGGGAAGCAGGGTCGGGGGGGTGGGGTGGTGTCTTAAGCCCTGTTCTGGGATGACTTGGGCCAGGCTGATCTCTTCCTTTAATTGCTGCCACCAAAGAGGCATATTTAGCTTTTCTCTCACATTCTTTTTTCTCTTAGCCTCCTCCTCTGTATTATTGAACACCTTGAAGGCTACTTCTAGAAGGTCTCTTTGGGGGATCTCAGGGCCCTTTTCTAGTTGTCGAAGCTTGCGTCTGATGTCAGGGGCGGACTGGCTGATGAATTGAACATGAAGGTAGAGTAACCCAGCAGGGGTGGTGATATCTAGGTTGGTATACTTCTGGACTGCTTCTGTGAGGTGTGTCAAGAGTAAGGCTGGATGTTCGTCTGCCCTTTGGGTGATTTCTCTGACTTTATCATAATTGACATGGATATGAGTACTTTTTTTGCATTCCTTCTAGAATGTTGGTAATCATATGATTGAGTCTCCTGATACCTATGTCACCAGGCTGGTAAGTCCAATGGGGATCTAACTGAGGCACCACCTCATCAGCAACTGGGCTATCCCAGTCTTGGTTATGTAAATGATCAGCATGGGCTTTTGGTGCTTGCCAGATACTTTTTGTCAGGGGTGAGAATGGCATTTAGGATACAATCATACGTCACTTCATGTGAGGTTATAGGCCTGGGAGAGTCTCAGGAATTCTTTTCTGTATCTGGTAGGATTTTCAGAAAATGATCCTAACTTTTCTTCCATCTGGCTCATATCTGACAATGAAAATGGTACATGGACTCGGGGTGGGGGCGGGGCCCTCTGGTCCTACCACCTCTCTCAGGGGAACATGTGTTGGGTACCTGATCCTGTGGCAGGGGGGGAAGGAAGGGGGAGTCGGGGAGATGGGGTAGCGGGGTCGAGGGGGAGTCAGGAGAGGTTTCCGGGTCAGTAGGTGAGTTGCATGAAGGGGAAGGAGAGGGTTGGCTCGAGGTGGTGGGTAGGGAGAGGGCTCCTCCACGGGGGGCGGAAGGTCGTGGTCTGTGGTTAGTTGAGGAAGAAGAGCCCTTTTGCCTAGGAGGCAAGGTGCATAGAAGGACCTCGTGGGTGGAGCAGGCCTTGCTAGGGAGGGCCTGCTCCGAAGGGCCCAAAAGGCTTGGGATTAGGGGACCTCCAACCACTTGCCATTCTGTTTCAGGAAGTCGGTGAGATTTTGAAGAATGTTTAAGTCAAATGTGCCGGTTTCAGGTCAGCGGTCTTGATTATCTAATTTGTATTGAGGCCAAATCTGTATACAGAGTTGTTTTAAACGGTTAGCTTTGAGTTCATTGAGAGTGGTCTGAGATTTTTGAAAACACAGATCAGAGGGGAATCTTTTGGGACAGGTTGGCCAGACCCCATAATAGAAAGGCAAGCAGAGGCTCCTATTGAGAGCTCCAGTCGTCATCCTTAGTGGCAATAGGAGTTATGAGAAGAGAGCTCTGTGTCGAGGTGGAGCGTCCTCCACTGTCGCGTAGAGTGGCTCTGGGCTGGGGGTCCCCAGGACCCAGAGAGGACTGAGTTCTAGGGTGCCTCTAGAACACCATCCGGATCTTACCTTGATCTAGGGTCCGGCTTGAGTGGAGTGTTGCATGTAGAGCAGTCGAATGGCAAGAGTTCCCTATTCCGGAGGTCGTGAAAGAGAGAGAGAGAGAGAGAGAGAAAAGGGATAGAGCCGAAGCCTGGGGGTACGCAGGCATCAATAAAGCCTTAGCACAAGGCTTGCACCGCTCACGAAGGGACTGGGCACCCCCGAGGGGAACTTGAGCCCTGGCAGAAAAGTGAGCTCGGAGGATGTTTGCCCTCCCAGACTCCGGGAAAAGGGAAAACAATGAGAGGGAGGGAGAGGGAGAGATAGTGAGACGAGTGCCTCGCCCCTTCCCGGTTTCAGCACCAAGAATGTAAGGTATAGTTCGGGCCAAGGCAGAAAAAGGAAAGACGACCTCAACAGAAGTAGGTTACCTTTATTCAGGCAAGGAGGGGCGACAGTCGGCCTAACGACCAGGCTGAGCGGAGAGGGATCAGGGAGGCTCCATATTTGTAGGGAGGTTTGTGGAAGCCATAAGGGAAACGTTAATCAGGCGGGATGTTTTGGGTATACTTTAGTTGAGATGGTATTTGTAGTTGGGCAGGGGGTGATAAATCTTCTGGGCAGGTGTAGGGGGTGGAAGGTTTCTGGACAGGGGGTGATAATTCCCAGATAGATGCAACCGGCCTGGAGCATCAGGGCAGGACCTAAAGTTCTGTTTTGTTTTCTCCGAAGTTAGATGATTCAGCAAGGGCCTTTGAAACTGTTGTTTTCTTTTCTAGGCCCAAAAGACTCCTTTAACTGTGCAATGTTTAAAAGCGATAGGTCTATGTGCAACATCAAAGACAGGATAATTACTAAATGACACAATTACCACCCAGTTTTTAACTTAATTTATTCAGCAATTACTCTCATTTATCCATTTCTTTTACTGATTAAAGCACATGAAGGTTTGAGTTGTTGGAAAGCCAACAAGCAGACACCTCTGTATTCAATGTTAAATATATAAAAGTAGAATATTAAATTAAATATCAAAAATGTTTCTCACTGTCATTTTCCTTTATTCTTATTTCTTGGTCAAAGCATACTCACTAAAAGTTAGCAGTATATCTGAGATAAACAGCATATTCCCAGTGTTCATTTTCCCACTTTGTCTATTATTGTTTTTAAGAAAATTACTAGAGTGTGAAAGAGATTCTGATAGAGTTCATAATGTGAAGAAATAGAAGTCAGATTTTAATCACACACATCAGTGAAGGAGCAGAAAAGGCTTTCAGAGATCTTGATTTCACTTCCTTTTCTAAGTAAAATATAAAGCTCATGGAAATTACATTTTTTTGTAAATGTGACGAAATAACTTCTCAATCACTAGCACTAATAAAAGAGAAAATGGTTTTGAAAAATCCAAAATAGTGAATAATCTAAAACTTGTCAAACTATAAAGTAGAGCCATTGAAATTTGAGTGTGTCTAATGTGGAATACCTACCTTGCTGTATTTATTGAGTATATTGTTTTAGATACTGCTTTAGATACAGAGATGTCATAGCAGAACCTTAATTTCACATGTTACCTCTCTATTTCACAATCACTTCAAGTTTTTATTATTTTTTCACTACTATTTCTTCACAGGACTCATGCAAACCATCACCAGTGCTGTGCTAGAACTGGTTTGGACTGACTCAAGAACTAGGGAAACTTAAAATTCTTGGAAATTTACTAGTCAATTTTTAGATATAGTAATTATTAAAAAATAGAATATATAAATTTACAATTAAACACATTATATATAAAACAAAGGTAATAAACACAAACAAATCTTCACTTCCCAATTATTATACTCATAATATTTATATATTTATAATATATAAATATATTATAATATTTA
>NW_011494616.1:1972519-1973149 GCF_000754665.1 Bison bison bison | reverse complement strand
ATTTATAATATTATAAATATTATACTCTTTATTATTATCTATCTATTACTGAGGTTATTTATGCTTAGAGTGAAAATTCTATAGAATAGTGTGCTAGTTCTCATTTCTTCCCAACCTTTTCTTTATTGATTAGTATTTAAAATTGCCTTCGGTGGGAATATTTACATCATGGAAATTGGCAATTATAACAAACCATGATTTGAATTATCATTTTGTTGATTTTCTAGAATTAGGGAAGTGATCAAGAGTATGTTAATATGCATATTGAACTTTAAAAGTGTCATAACTAGTTGTTACATTGTAAGTAACACATAAAAATTAGAGGAGCCTTCCACTATTCAAAAATTATTATCCAATTCAGCAAAGAAGTTGTTCCCCACACTGACAAATGAATGAAGTTCTGACATTTTACTTGTTCAGTTCAGTTCAGTTCAGTCACTCAGTCGTGTCCGACTCTTTGCAAACCCATGAATCGCAGCACGCGAGGCCTCCCTGTCCATAACCATCTCCCAGAGTTCACTCAAACTCATGTCCATCGAGTTGGTGATGCCATCCAGCCATCTCATCCTCTGTCATCCCTTTTTCCTCCTGCCCCCAATCCCTCCCAGCATCAGAGTCTTTTCCAATGAG
>NW_011494616.1:1970546-1972419 GCF_000754665.1 Bison bison bison | reverse complement strand
TGTTGGCAAAGTAACGTCTCTGCTTTTGAACATGCTGTCTAGGTTGGTCATAACTTTTCTTCCAAGGAGTAAACGTCTTTTAATTTCATGGCTGCAATCACCATCTGCAGTGATTTTGGAGCCCAAAAAATAAAGTCTGACACTGTTTCCACTATTTCCCCATCTATTTGCCATGAGGTGATGGGACCAGATGCCATGATCTTCGTTTTCTGAAGGTTGAGCTTTAAGCCAACTTTTTCATTCTCCTCTTTCACTTTCATCAAGAGGCTTTTTAGTTCCTCTTCACTTTCTGCCATAAGGGTGGTGTCATCTGCATATCTGAGGTTACTGATATTTCTCCCAGCAATGTTGATTCCAGCTTGTGTTTCCTCCAGCCCAGAGTTTCTCATGATGTACTCTGCATATGAAAAAGAAAATATAAACCAATATTCATGTTCATCAAAGACCTGTCAGTTGCAACCACAGTTTAGCCAGGATATAGGGACAGCAAAAATCAACAAAAGCATTAAAAGAGAATCAATTGGCTATATTCAAATAATAAAAATACTGAACATTATATCATTTTTGAAGACATTAAGAAGAGGTGGCAAGAATACACAGAAGAACTGTATAAAAAAGATCTTCACAACCTAGATAATCACAATGGTGTGATCACTCACCTAGAGTCAGACATCCTGGAATGTGAACTCAAGTGGGCCTTAGGAAGCATCACTACCAACAAAGCTAGTGGAGGTGATGGAATTCCAGTTGAGCTATTTCAAATCCTAAAAGATGATGCTGTAAAAGTGCTGCACTCAATATGCCAGCAAATTTGGAAAACTCAGCAGTGGCCACAGGACTGGAAAAGGTTAGTTTTCATTCCAATCCCAAAGAAAAGCAATGCCAAAGAATGCTCAAACTACCACACAATTGCACTCATCTCACACACTAGTAAAGTAATGCTCAAAATTCTCCAAGCCAGGCTTCAGCAATACGTGAACTGTGAACTTTCAGATTTCAGCTGGTTTTAGAAAAGGCAGAGGAACCAGAGATCAAATTGCCAACATCCACTGGATCATCAAAAAAGCAAGAGAATTACAGAAAAACAATATTTCTGCTTTATTGACTATGCCAAAGCCTTTGACTGTGTGGTTCACAATAAATGGTGGAAAATTCTGAAAGAGATGGGAATGCCAGACCACATGACCTGCCCCTTGAGAAATCTGTATGCAGGTCAGGAAGCAACAGTTAGAACTGGACATGGAACAACAGACTGGTTCCAAATAGGAAAAGGAGTACATCAAGGCTGTATATTGTCACCCTGCTTATTTAACTTATATGCAGAGTACATCATGAGAAACACTGGGCTGGAAGAAGCACAAGCTGGAATCAAGATTGCCAGGCAAAATATCACTAACCTCAGATATGCAAACGACACCACCTTATAGCAGAAAGTGAAGAGGAACTAAAAAGCCTGATGATGAAAGTGAAAGTGGAGAGTGAAAAAGTTGGCTTAAAGCTCAACATTCAGAAAATTAAGATAATGGCATCTGGTCCCATCACTTCCTGGCAAATAGATGGGGAAACAGTGGAAAAAGTGACTGACTATTTTTTTGGCTCCAAAATCACTTCAGATGGTGACTGCAGCCATGACATTTAAAGATGCTTTCTCCTTGGAAGGAAAGTTACGACCAACCTAGACAGCATATTAAAAAGCAGAGACATTACTTTGTCAACAAAGGTCTATCTAGTCAAGGCTATGGTTTTTAATATGCTGTCTGGATGTGAGAGTTGGACTATAAAGAAAGCTGAGCACTGAAGAATTGATGCTTTTGAACTGTGGTGTTGGAGAAGACTCTTGAGAGTCCCTTGGATTGCAAGGAGATCCAACCAG
>NW_011494616.1:1912891-1970446 GCF_000754665.1 Bison bison bison | reverse complement strand
GTCAACAAAGGTCTATCTAGTCAAGGCTATGGTTTTTCCAGTAGTAATGTATGGATGTGAGAGTTGGACTATAAAGAAAGCTGAGCACTGAAGAATTGATGCTTTTGAACTGTGGTGTTGGAGAAGACTCTTGAGAGTCCCTTGGATTGCAAGGAGATCCAACCAGTCCATCCTAAAGGAGATCAGTCCTGGGTGTTCACTGAAGGACTGACATTGAAGCTGAAACTCCAATACTTTGGCCACCTGATGCAAAGAGCTGACTCATTTGAAAAGATCTGGGTGCTGGGAAAGATTGAGGGCAGGAGGAGAAGGGGACGACAGAGGATGAGATGGTTTCTTGGCATCACAGACTCAATGGACATGAATTTGGGTGAGCTCCGGGAGTTGGTGATGGACAGGGAGGCCTGGCATGCTGCAGTTCACGGGGTTGCAAAGAGTCCAAAACAACTGAGTGACTGAACTGAACTGAACTGAAAAACTATGTGTCATTTATTCTTTATATCGATAAAATATTGGATAAATATATATGCATCTTTAAATATATGCATCATGCATTTTATTTCCAGAGAGTCAGATTACCAGTTCACTATTGTCTGTTACTGACCCTCCGGCACCTTTCACACAGCCTTAGTTTTTTTTTTTTTCATTTGGAGGATAATTGCTTTACAATATTGTGTTGGTCTCTGCCATACAACATGTGAATCAGCCATAAGCATCCCCTCCCTCTTGAGACTCCTTCCTACTCCGCCATCCCATCCCCCTAGGTCATCACTGAGCGCTGGGCTGAGCTCTCTACGTGTTATATGGCAACTTCCCACTGGCTCTCTGTTTCACACATGGTAATGTGTATGTTTCAGTGCTACTCTCTCAATTTGTCCCACCTTTCCCTTCCCCTACTGTGTCCACATGTCTCTGTGTCTGTGTCTCTATTCCTGCCCTCCAAATAGGTTCATCCGTGCCATTTTGTTTAGTTTCCATATATATGCCATTAATAAATGATATTTGTTTCTTTCTGACTTATTTCACTCTGTACCCACTTCAGGGTTCTTGGGCTTCCCCAGTGGTTCAGACGGTAAAGAATCTGCCTGCAATGCGGGAGATCTGGGTTCGATCTCTGGGCTGGGATGATCCCCTGGAGAAAGGAGCATCTACCCACTCTAGTATTCTTGCCTGGAGAATCCCATGGACAGAGGACCTGGTGGGCTACAGTCCATGGGCTCACAGAGTTGGACTTGACTGAGCGACTTTCACTTCACTTCACGACAGGTTCTAGGTTCATCGACCTCAGTTCTACTGACTCAAATTCATTCCTTCTTATCAGCCTCAGTTTGTTATCACTTGCCAGCTTACGTCTCATTCCTCCAGTCCCACATTTAGTTGGTTATGACTTGAATGATAAAGTCCTTCTCTGGTTTTGAGACCTGGATGCTCAGGAGTGCTGTTTTTCCTAGGGTTGCTAAGTTGGATCTGCTGGCAGGTATGTTCTCAGCCATATGAAGAAGGAATTTTTAGCAACATTAGAAAATGAAATTAATATGCCAAGAGAAGTAGAGACAAACAGAAATGAATGCAGACTGAGTATGTCCTGGTGATGTTGAGTTTCCAGATTCAGTTCTTCCTATAACCATTTCTTTATTTCAATGTCTTCCCAGTTATGTGAACCGATATACATTTATCTTTGCCTCAAGATAGCATAAGCTGGTTTTCTATCAGTTGCAGTATTAAAGCCCTAATACAAATCTCCATGCAGTTAATGGGCAGACTTCAGTGAGTCTGTAAACTGCTTGAAATTGTGTGCAAGATTTTGTGTGTTTGTGTGTAAATGCATTTCCTCCCCTCTGAGAATAGGGTTCATAGCTTCCTTTAGATTCACAAAAAGACCTATAAACCCAAATGCTTATTTAAGTTAATGAGAATCAAAATAAACTAAGTCAATAGCTTTCTATGTCAAAATTTGCTCAGCATATATTTTATACCAACCTCGAGGTGGTTACATTCACCTGAATATGAATTTGAGTTTGTCTTTGCCTCATGTTTTTAACCTAGATTTTTAAGGCTTCCTAAGAGTTCTAAATCCCAAAGGCACTTAGTTTTCATTTAATTCCTTCCTTGTTGTTACTTTCTTCACATACTAGCCTATTTCTATATGTGTGATATTGTTAGCATATTTCTCAACAGATACTAAAATGGGAGGCACTTGTTATTCATTCGACTTACAAAACTTCAAGGAAGATGAACATCTACTAGAAGTCAGTATCTATATTCTATCAAAACTTTAAAAATGACTTATATCCATCTTTAGAAGCCACTTTCAAGGAAATAATGTGTGTGTGTGTGCTCAGTTGCTCTGTCGTGTCCATCTCTTTGCAACCCCATGGACTGTAGCCCACCAGACTTCTCTGTTCATGGAATTTTCCAAGCAAGAAGTTGGAGCCGGTTGCCATTTCCTACGCCAGGGGATCTTCCTGACCTGGGAATTGAACCTGCATCTCTTATGTTTCCTGCATTGGCAGGTGGATTCTTTACCACTGTGACACCTGGAAAGCCCAAGGAAATAGTATCAGGCATTAAATCCCAATTTGTTAAAGATGCAACAGTTGTTTCAAGATTACTTTCAGAAAGACTTCTAGGTTAAGAGGCTGATGAAATTATACTATAGGACAGAAAGCATCTTTATTGGGGCAAAACTGGGCTCACTATGAATGAGAAAACAGTGAAAAGTAAGAATCCATCTTGTTGTCTTGTGATGTTAGCTCTCAAGTAGAAAATAACTGTATTCGATAAGAAGCAAAATAAAGTGTTCCCAATACTAGGTAGCCAATATCTTCCCTTCAGAAAAAGTGAAAGCAATTTCAGAGGATAATTTTTGTCTTAAGAAAAAAAGTAATTTATTGCTTGGATAAGCATGACATAGAAGGCTCTGCAGGTCCCACTCACCTAACTGAAGCAATATTTTGTTAGCTTTTGTAAGAATTTTGATTGATTGCACCTATTGCACTAAAAAGAAATTATTTAAATCTCATTTAAAATATGTGTGGACACAAATAAAGTAACATAGTCAAAATGCCTTTGAAAATAAATTTGGTTTGAAAATTAAAATATGATACATTTAAATTTCTAAAAAAAATAATAAAAGTTTGTCATCAAAGCCAATAGACAACATTACAAATATCCTATCAAGGCAGTAATGAATAAGCAAAGTTTCAGGCTCATACTGAATACAACTAGACTAAGACATCAGGTTAATTGGTAAGTCTAGTAATGAGAGTTTAAGGGGTAAAGTTATCAAGTTAACAGGACTATTTTAACAAAAAAATTACTACATTTAAACTTTACTCTTAGTTGAAATTTAGTGTTACTTCTCTAAATCATATAAACCATTAAGTTGAGAATAATTAATTGACACACAGAAGAAAATTCTAGCCTTAGTTCAAAAGCTACAGAGTGGGTCATACGTATTTAATGGGTAGTTGGGTTAGTCCAACTTTTAAGGCTACAGTCTATAATTATCTTGGAGTCTGTAACTGTCTTCATCAGTAGAGCTTGTGCTATTGGCTATAATGTTCATCCAAATGTGTACACATAGATTCATAGATAAGCATGACACAGAATGTTGTGAAGGCACTGATCACCAAACAGAAAAAATATTTTGTCATCCTTTAATAAGGCTTAGTACAATAAGAGTAAGACATTGACCCCTGGATGTCTCTGACTTCAAAACTTGGATTTTCATGATACCTTATTATACTAGAAGTGCAAGTTATCACGGCTCTAGGTGTTCAGCTCTAAGAAGAAAAAGTTAGATGCAAAAAAGTCAGTTTGGGACTAGAAATATGTGGTTCTTTTACTCTTCATTATCTACTTATTGATATTATTCATTTCTTATATAAGATGCCTTACACTGACATCAAAATAACCTACCCCAACTAAAAATAAACTGTAAAACTGAGCTTGACACATATTTAAGTTGTTATTCTACGTCACATGCAAACAGGGCAAAAAGGGAAAAATAGATAACCAACAGATCTATGTGGCAACTCTTCACAATAAAGACTCTAGATACTGAGGCGTACAGAAAGCAACACACACTCGCCTGCACATAGCACTAAGAGTTAGGGCATTTTCACTCTGATACTATCAGGGTGAAAATTACAAGCAAATGATAGGCATAGTTCATTGATATGCTTGATACACTTACCTCATGAAATGTAGAGAAACTATCAAAAAAGAAAATATGAACAGTGTTTCAAGCCTTTAGGAATGTAATGTTTTATTTCAGAAGAGTAATAATTAAATACCATTTTCTATTTCACACAAGTTACTTAGATATCTACATAAATTTCCTCCTACATATAAAAAGCAGATAATACTAAATGATAATAAAACAATCAATGATGCCACAAATATTGACATTTCTAGAAGAAAGGCAAATAGTGTGATCTTTCACAGCTAACAGGGTTCTGATGAGGCTTGGTGGATTGTCTTCTACTGGGTCTCTTCTTGTAACTATTTATCATTTGCAAGCTTGTTCTCATAAGATAACAGCCTAGCTAAGTTATCAATAAAAACCTTTGTTTCTAGAAAGAGCCTCTGCCCTAGGTCCCTCACTTTAATAAACAGGGAAGCTAGAAAAAAAAAAATCTTTAAATATTCTTTACTCAGTATCTCCTGAAATATAGCATCTAGAATTAGTCCTAAGCAGCCATCTTGGTAACCTCTCTTTTATACCATACCCTAACCTTTTTGTCTTTTCTAGTTCATTGGTGACTTAGGTGGTAAAGAATCTGCCCACAATGTGGGAGACCTGGGTTCAATCCCTGGTAGGGAAGATCCCCTGGAGAAGGGAATGGCAGCCCACTCCAGTATTCTCGCCTGGGAGCTTCCATGGTCAGAGGAGCCTGGTGGGCTCCAGTCCATGGAGTCGCGAAGAGTCAGACAGGAGTGAGCGACTAACTCTTTCACTTCCAATTCACCAGTAACTGAAAGCACCTCTGACCGAGAGAGAGTGAACCTGCAGGAGAAGAGAAAGACTTCCAAAAGGTGCAACAATTCAGGCAGAAGTACATAGGAGACCGAAAGTTTACTTCACTATGTCTAATTTTAAAAATTCTACAGCCCACTCTAAGTTTAAAGTTTCATTTCCTTTCTTCCAAAAGTTTCATTCCTATCCCCCATCCCAAGCATCAGGACCATTTAGATAACAGGACCATTTTTTAACTCTCCCTAAACCATCTTTTCTAACTCTCCCCAAATTTGAAAGTGGTTGTGAAATTTCAAGAGAATGAAATCAGAAGACACTGAGAGGAAAAAACATGGGTCTCAGTTGATTTGGGATCAGTATACAATATTTAAAATGTTAGTGTAATCTTTTAATAAAAATAAGAGAATTCCTTTGTTTTCAAAAACAATTATTTTCATAATTTTAAGGGACAACTGGTCTCTGATGATAAAATAATTATGAAAACACCAGGAACTGACAATTGGGTGAGATTGTTTGTCGTAATCAACTCATCTGCAATTTGAAAATAACAAGAAGGGGTGGGGAAATAAGGCAGGAAACTGTAATTTCTGTAGGGCATCATCGTAACTTTACCAGTCAGTGACTGTTAATGAAGGCCAATTTTGAATACTTTTTAAAAGCAGAGAATAACAGATAGTATCATAGGATACACTTTTAAAAAGTTAAGCGTACATACATAAAGCCAACTTTCTGCAAAGATGCAAGTGATGAAACACTTTCCACAATGTAATAATTACATCATATACAACCATTAGTTTGTAGGTCCTTCTCTTCTACTAAATTGAGCTCCTTGAAGGAAAGATAGGCTTCATCTTTCTGCACAAAGTGTGACTCAAATGTTTGATTAATTTGTATACTGATACATATCGTTATGGAATATATAGTCAAAATACTCAAGTTAGAGTTTGTACTATATTAAAGTCACTTTCAAAGCTTTTTTTAAAACAAATACTCAGGTCCTAATCTGTACACAGTCCCAGATATGTTTATTTTTTTTAAAATAAAGACATGAAGTTTATTTTTGAGTGTTGAGCACTGATTGTGGAAATTAGTTGCCCAACCCATGCCCTTCACAGTGAGAGCATGGAGTCCTAACCACTGGACCACCATGGAATGTCCCCTAGATATGTTTTAAAAGCTCAAAAATTGATACACCTCCCCACAACATGAAGAATATACAGGGAACCATGAGAGGCAGTCCCGCCAAAGTCAGGAGCAAAGCAAGGATGCCTATTTAGCTCCACTAGTGTTAAACTTGGATCAGAGGTGCCAATTCAGTCATACAAGTGAGAATAAGCAGAAGTATAAGAATCAAAAAAGAAAAAGTGAAGCTATATCTAATGGTATATAATACATTTGTATAGCTAGAACACAGAAGAGAAGCAATGCTAAGACTAGCGCAAGTAAGAAAAAAAGTTTTAACCCAGGTCTCCTGCATTGCAGGCGGAATCTTTACCAGCTGAGCCACAAGGGAAGCCCAAGGTATTCATAGCAGATGTTAAATTAGGGATTCCCTGGTGGTTCAGTGGTAAAGAATCCACCTGCCAAGCAGGAGAAACCGGTTCGATCCTTGAATTGATAAGATTCCCTGGATAAGAAAAAGGCAACCCACTCCAGTATTCTTGCCTGGGAAATCCCAGGGACAGAGGAGCCTGGTGGGCTACAGTCCATGGAGTTGCAGAGTTGGACACAACTTAGCAACTGAACAACTACAACAATGTTAAATTAACATATGAAATAAATAATTTTCACAGAAAAATAACCACTTAAATCATACAATTAAAGAAAAATATTTATAGTAACATCCAAAGTATTAATACTTGGATATAACCTTAACAGAAAATGTGTTTAACCTAAGGAAAATTTCAATACTCAAACTCAGAAAGTGGATCTAAAGAAATGGAAAGACATTCTTTATTTTTTAACAGGAAAACTCAGTATTATAAAGATGTAAATTCTCTCCAGGTTCAGATCAGATCAGATTAGATCAGTCGCTCAGTCGTGTCCGACTCTTTGCGACCCCCTGAATCGCAGCACGCCAGGCCTCCCTGTCCGTAACCAACTCCCAGAGTTCACTCAAACTCATGTCCATCGAGTCAGTGATGCCATCCAGCCATCTCATCCTCTGTCGTCCCCTTTTCCTCTTGCCCCCAATCCCTCCCAGCATCAGAGTCTTTTCCAATGAGTCAACTCTTTGCATGAGGTGGCCAAGGTACTGGAGTTTCAGCTTTAGCATCATTCCTTCCAAAGAAATCCCAGGGCTGATCTCCTTCACAATGGACTGGTTGGATCTGCAAGAGTCTTCTCCAACATCACAGTTCAAAACCATGAATTCTTCGGCACTCAGCTTTCTTCACAGTCCAACTCTCACATCATACATGACCACTGGAAAAACCATAGCCTTGACTAGACAAACTTTTGTTGGCAAAGTAATGTCTCTGCTTTTGAAATGCTATCTAGGTTAGTCATAATTTTCCTTCCAAGGAGTAAACGTCTTTTAATTTCATGGCTGCAGTCACCATCTGCAGTGAATTTGGAGCCCAAAAACTAAAGTCTGACACTGTTTCCACTGTTTCCCCATCTATTTCCCATGAAGTGATGGGACCGGATGCCATGATCTTTGTTTTCTGAATGTTGAGCTTTAAGCCAACTTTTTCACTCTTCACTTTCACCTTCTAAAAATCCCCTGAAGTGTGTTTGATGAAGATGGGTTATTCTTGAGTTCACATTCCAGAATGGATAGGGAAATTCTAAAGATGATCTGAGGGAAAACTAGACCTATGTGATATAAAACATACTACAAAGCCTCTATAACTATAAATGTGGGGAGTGGATGCAAGAATAGAGGCCAATGAAATAGAATACTGTGTTCAGAAATAGTTCCAACTAAATAAGTATGGAATTTAGTAAATGATAAAGGGGGCAGTTTAATTCACTGGGAGAAATGATAGACTTCAAATAATTGTATGAGAATATTAGATATAATTTTGGAAAGACAAAATTAGATGCATACCTCACCCATACAAAAGAGGAAACTCTGAATGCATCGGAGATCTAAATGTAAAATATTAAATCATATAAGTACTAGAGCAAAACAAGGGACTTTTTTTTCCTGGTTGGTTTTTTAAGTTTAGCAGTGTGTACATGTCAACCCCTAACTCCCTGACTATCTCTCTCCCCTACCTTTCCCCCTGGTAACCACAAGTTCAATCTCTAAGTCTGTGAGTCTGTTTCGAAAGTAAGAGAGATTTTAAGATGTGGTTATATGACTCAAAATCTAGAAGCATTAAGAGGAAGTATTTTATTTCCCAGCCTATATTGCTGACAGAATCTCTAGTCAATGGGAAGTTGAGCCTATACTCACCAGAACGGGGAAAACCAGTCAGAGGGTTTGGGGCTGAACCCTGCAACTGAAGGACCAGTATCGTCACGCGTGTGTGTCCCCCGGCCAGATGGGTCTCCAGTGCAGCCTCCTTACCCCCTACAGTACTGCTCACTTCAGACCCCTAGGGTTCTGCCTTTGCTTTTCAATCTGACATTCCGCTAAGACTGGAGACTCTAGCCTGCTTCTCTAATACCTGATGATCCTGCGTTAAAATTTACTACCAGCTCCCCACAAAAAGGTCACATCCTAGTCCCCAAATTCCCATACCATTAGTCACAGTCTGAGGACAAGTTGTGAAGTAATAACCCAGAACCATAAAACTGACTTCTTCCAGTATTTGCATTTCCCTGTAAATACAATTAATGCTTACTACCCTGTTGTGGCATGGACTCCTTGCATGGCCTATGATCATTATCGTTAGTCACTCAGTCCTATCCTACTCTTTGCGACCCCATGAACTATAGCTGGCCAGGCTCCTCTGTCCATGGGATTTCCCTGGCAAGAATACTGAAGTAAGTTGCCATTTCCTTCTTCATTATTACTGCATAATTGGTTCTCCTCAAATAATGACTTCTGTTAGAACCAAGCCCAGGGCTTCTTTCAACTTTGCAGTTTGAACTACTGGCCTGGCTTCCCCAGCATCTTAACCAGTAGAGAAGCCACTCTTCTCAGTGACCATTTTCAGTGTAATCCTGTCTTCCTTCTCCGTGCCCATGATAGACTTAGCTGGCTAAACCTATGTCATTTGCCCCTTAATCACCAAGTTGCTTTTCATTATGTATGGTAGACATTACAATGCTCACCTATATCTATCCTTCCTGGAAATACTGTGCATTACACTGCTCTGCCCAGGTTTTAGTTAGGTGGTACTCTCATAGCTTGAGCTCCCCAGATGCAGCCTCTAGAATAAAAATGTGTGAGCAAGTGATGGATTAAGACAATGTTCCCAAGAGAGAATGATAAGGAAGTGAGAGAAGCAAAACGAGAATGAAATAAAATCGAGCAAGAGTGTAAGCTAAACACCCACAGAGGGCTGGCTTTAACATGCTCCCACAAGAGAATTCTGGAGGGTAGGTGATACCTCTGAGTTGTCCTAAGTTAAGGAAAGAGAGTTGAGCTCATATTCCTGCACAAATGGTCATTAATCAACAGCCACTGGGAAGAGGGGGTATGTGACCTCCTTGTTCTCTGGACAAAGGAGTCCCAGTAGCTTACAGGCAGGCTGCTGAAGAAGACCAGTACTGGCCATTGAATGCACACATACTAGAGATTTAAAAAGATACACCAAGGAAAGACATTGTCTGTGAACCTTGAGAGTTACGTGAGTACTTCTGGCCAATGATGGAAACACTGGCCATGACTATCACAGGTGAATTTAATTTCGAATGTGCAGTCCTCCAGCATTTTATTCTCTTCTCTTGGCAACTTAGAAGCTTACCTGCTTCAGGCAATCCAGCACCATAAGGTGGTACAGTCTTGTCAGCCTACATCCTTAAGTTATTGGAGCAGAGCCTCCTTCCTGGAGGCTATTTTCTCTGAGCACTTCTACTTACTAAGTGAAAAATAGACTTAGGCTGGGTTTGTTATTATGGCATATCCTCTCCTATCCTGACTAATATGTGTATCATTTATACATTATTCATTCAAAAATAGTTTTAAGCAAATACCATCTGCTAGGTATTGTGTTCTAGAATATAAAGGTAGAATAGTTTTTTCCCCTTAAGAAAGCCCATTTTGTCGCAATAGAATATAGTCAGTACCATAATAGAGATACAGTGTGGAATCCAGATAGCTGTATGAACAATGAATAGTAGATTCTAAATCAGACAGCAACTTAGGGAAGACTTCTAAGAGGAGGTTACAGACAAGTTATAAAGCATGAGTAGAAATTAGCTGGAAAAACAAAGAGACTAAGGAAAGAAGGTCATTTCAGGTAATGAGGTTATTAGATGTAAAGCTCAGATTCATGATGCACGGGACAGGACACACCAGTGACTCACAAAATACAATGGTACACAAATTAGTATTTTGATATTTTGTTTGTTGTAGTTTAACCTATCAGATTGAACCACAGACCAGTTAACTGATAGGAAGTCAATTCAAATGATGAGCTAGTTCCTGACCTAAGGCAAATCACCATGTTACCTCACTGTATCCTGTTTGCCTACTCTGAAAGATAAAGGTACTTACTGACCTGCTTCATAAGGATGTTGTTTAATTAATATATGAAGTTGCTTTGAAAATACCAAGCCCTTCTCAAATGTGAAGAACTAGCACAATTTCCTTGGGAGCTGTGTTGATAAAAAGACAGCATGATTTTTAAATCTTTGGAGTAGACTAAATGCAAAGAAGAAAATATGATTCCCTGGTGGCTCAGCTGGTAAAAAATCCACCTGCAATGTGGGACACCTGGGTTTGATCCCTGCATTGGGAAGATCCCCTGGAGAAGGGAAAGGCTACCCACTCCAGTATTCTGGCCTGGGGAATTCCATGGACTGTATCGTCCATGGGGTCACAAGGAGTCAGACACGCCTCAGTGACTTTCACTTTCATCGGGCTTCCCTTGTGGCTCAGCTGGTAAAGTATCGACCTGCAATGCAGGAGATGTAGAAACATAGGTTCGATCCCTGGGTTGGGAAGATCCCCTGGAGGAGGGCATGGCAACCCACGCCAGTATTCCTGCCTGGAGAATCCCCTGGACTCCCCTGAACAGGGAGCCCGGTGGGCTACAGCCCATGGGATCACAAAGAATTGAACACAACTGAAGCACCTTAGCACACAACTTAGCGACTAAACAACAACAAAATTCCCAATTATAGGATATCCCTGAGAGCCCTATTCATTCTACAGGATTTTAAAAAGCCTAATACAGATCAAAATTAAAATAAATTACAATTGGTGATGTATGAGTAATATAACTCATTACATCAATCTGAAAAGATACAATTATGAGAGCAAAGTTCTATTTACTTCTCAAGTGGGCATGTTCTGTTGTTTTTGTTTGTATGGAACATTAGTCAGATTTTGAATAGTCACATAGTTTTCATTCTGTAAGAGTTGACTCATTAGAGAAGACCTTGATGCTGGGAAAGATTGCAGGCAGGAGGAGAAGAGGAATGACAGAGGATGAGATGGTTGGATGGCATCACCGACTCCATGGACATGAGTTTGAGCAAGCTCTGGGAGTTGGTGATGGACAGGGAAGCCTGGTGTGCTGCAGTCCCTTGGGTCACAAAGAGTCAGACACAACTGAGTGACTGAACTGAAGTCATGTGATAGACTCATAGAGCGGCAATGAAAACAGTAACATTTATTGAGCACTTACTGTGTATCTGCATTTTGTTACTGGCAAAGCCCACGGGAGTCTTCTGGAAAAATAAGATGGAATCCAGGTGATAAGGTCTTCCTTTTTCTTTTGTGCACAGTCTGGTTTCACTTGCCAATTGGGGGATGTGTGGTAGGATTAGAGGTCCCAGCATAGAACTGCATGTCTGACAGCTCAGTTCTGCGGGTCACCTGCTGTAGCTGCCCAGGATACCTCGATTCAAGATGGCGGCTTCTGGCCACGTGCTGAGAGACTGCTGTGCCCAGCAATGCAATATGAAGCCAGCCCAGCACTGCTGCAACAGACTGAGGAGAAAAGCCCCTCCTGTCTCACTGCAGAGACCCTATGAAGTAGCTCTGTTCATGGCCTGTCTAGGAGAACATGTTCTCTGGAGATCCAGCTCAGGAGCCTCTATTCTGTACTGAAAGAATAAAACTTCCCTTTGCTTCTGAACTGAACTCGGTCTCATTCCATTAATGCAAGTGACACCAGAGAGGAAGATCCTTGTTGAGCCCCAACTTGAGAGAGTTGGTAACAATTTGACTTGGATTATCTGATCTAGTATCTCCTCGAAAACCTATGACTTATATAATATATACTGTGTATGCTAATTGATACATGTATCTGTAAATTTGTCTAACTTGTAAATGTATGTGCCTAACTTTCCCATCCCACATAAACTAAACAGGTATCTAAATGAAATGATTTTTATGACAGCTGTGAAAATCCTTCTAATCACCCTGAATTGACATATGGTTTTCCCATTTGTCACTTATTTTTTATAGAAAATATCCTTTACTCTCTAGGGGTTTACTTATTACTTCTAGCAAGTTTTATTAAAAAAAAAAAGTAGGCTGTCATTTCCAGATGTTGACATGACTCAAAAATTACCAGAGTGAACAATTAGGGAAGATTAGAGAGGAAATGGCAACCCACTCCAGTATTCTTGCCTGGAGAATCCCATAGCCAGAGTAGCCTGGCAGGCTACAGTCCATGGAGTGGCAAGAGTCGGACACGACTTAGTGCACTGTCTCAGAGAGGAAAGGATAGGGTCTGGGGCTCTAGCTCTTTATCAGTTCAGAGAGCAGCAGCCAAAAGACACTGTTAGATTAGGAGAGACACAACTGGGAGCAGAAAGGGAAAGAAAAAAGTTAGAACATTAAGTTCGTATTAGAATCATAACTTAGGCTAAGGACAAATACCAATTTCCATTTCACACAAGAGGAACTAGAAACATCAACCAATCACACAAAGTCACACAGGTGGTAGATCCTAGAATGAAATCCCAGTTTGTCTGATTCCAAATAATTGCTACCATTTTTCTGTTTACAATAGTGCTTCCTGAACTCATGGTACCTTTGGTGCCTTTTTTTTTTTTCCTTTGCCATGCTGCTTGTGGGATCTTAGTTCCCTGATGGGGATTAAACTGTGTCCCTTGCAGTGGAAGGGTGGTGTCTTAATCACTGGACCACCAGGGAAGTCCACCTTGATACTTTTTTATTGCAATAGACTGAAGTGAGCTGACTTTCCCAGCCTCCTCTCAAAGAAACCTAAATCTAGGTGGTCTGATGTCTTTTGAGATTCAATACTTTACTCGTGTACAGTAGAACTAATTAGGAAGAAAAGTTTAGACAAGTGCTGAGCATGGAAGCCATGGAGCCTAGTGACTAGTCTATGAACTCTGGAGTCTAATCTTGTGATGTTCAAATTCCAGCTTTACTACTTACTGCCTGCGTTTCCTTGGCCCAATTACTTAAAATTTTCATGCATGAGTTTCCTCATGTGCAAATTGGAGGCAATAATAATATGCAGTTCATGGAGGCTTTTTAAAAGCATGAAGTGATAAATATTAAAGAGTACAGGAAATAATGCGTTTCACACAAGGAGTGTTCAATTCATGTTGCAAGATATTCAACATAAATAGCAAGACACTAATGTTATGGTTGGATGTGGGAGTAGAAACCAAGAAGGCAATGAAGAATGAGGATTGGAATCCTCTAGAACAGACAAAAATGGCTTAGTGGAAGTGGGAGAAGAAAGGAAAGAGAAAGCACAGAGGGACTTCTAAGCAAATTGAACCGAAAGAATAGGGTGCAAATATCAAATACTAAGAAGTAAAATACAATTTAACAATACAGAAATTGCTAGGGAGCGAAGAGGAAACCTTCTTTCTGGCTGATTGTAGAAGCAGCAAAGGCAAGAGCTTCTTAGGGGGAGATTAAGGGAGGCAGAGAACCCAGAGGAGAAAGAAGTTATGAAAAATAGACAGGATTAAGCACAAGTACACCCTCAGGGAATTGGGTCATGGCGGTCACAAGGAGAGGAATGGAAATGAGAGGGAAAGGATTGTTGAAAGGGAATTTTATGTAAAAGAATGAGGATAATGATTTGGGGCTGGAAAAGTGGGTGGGGAAAAGAAGAATGAGGAAATACTGGAATAGGAAAAATTAGGACATTATATGAGGCAGAAAGGAGTTTACAGCTTATTTTCCATGCACCGAGAGACTTAGAGATAAATCATGGTCAGGGTTGAAAGGTGAGTGTATTCAGGTAATAAAAATACAATCAGAGAATTGTGCTGACGCAGAGTTACGTGGCTTACTTCTAAACCTTCATCTCACAGACATTCTTTGCTTGACCCAGAAAATCCATATTCACAGTATGACACACACAGAATACAGCTTGATTTGTGAGTGGTTACATACATTTTGCATGTGAGTGGTTAAGATGTAGCAATCCTTTTCACGCTTGTATGTAGGTGCAAATATATAATGAGAATGAGCTGTTTACCATGTAGTCAGCTGAGTGGGTTCTACTATGGCTACTATATGAATTTCAGAGTTTCTGACAAGGGTGTGATTTTAGAACAACCTAGTTAAGGAAGTGAAAATTCAGCTTTTCAGACCTTAGAATAAGTAACTGTCATATTTAAATCTGAAGAGTTCATCCAGATTTTGACAGTGATCCTGGTGTGCAATAAGACTTTGGCCCCCCAGTGAGGCTATAAGTGAAGCAGAAAAACAAATAGGCTATGAATGCAAGAGTTGAGTGGAATATATTTTTGTCTTAGGAATTTATAACATAAGGTATCCTAAATACTTTGATTTTTTTGGAGTACAGACATATGTTAATATATTAAATATATTTTCCCAAAGACTCGTTTTTATAAGTATAGTCAATAAATATCAACATATTTTACTTCTAGTAGTCTTTTGTTTTCCTCAGATCAGTCTTATGGACTCTGTGGGAGAGGGAGAGGGTGGGGAGATTTGGGAGAATGGCATTGAAACATGTATAATATCATGTATGAAACGAGTCGCCAGTCCAGGTTCGATGCAGGATACTGGATGCTTGGGTCTGGTACACTGGGACGACCCAGAGGGAGGGTATGGGGAGGGAGAAGGGAGGAGGGTTCAGGATGGGGAACACAGGTATACCTGTGGCGGATTCATTTCGATATTTGGCAAAACTAATACAATATTGTAAAGTTTAAAAATAAAATAAAAAATAAAAAAATATTAGTTTTTTAGGGAAGAGCTTTCAAATATATAGAGACATTAAGTTTCAGAAGTAAAGGACTTCTGTGTTCATGTAAATATTGGGGCGTTAAACCATCTCATACTGTTTTTATATTATATTTTGAACTGAAGCAAAATTTCAACTCTAGGTGGCAGTTTACTCCATCACTTACTTACGTTCATTTAACAAGCAGTAGCTTCATTCACAGTTTTTCCATGAATGCATAATTTTGTGTAAAAATTAGTCTCTGGCTCTCAGTTGCTGTTAAAAATAGGTTTGATTTTAGGAATAAAATCATGGCTTGAGATGCAGGTTTTCCATGTATCTTGTCATTCTTGATTTCATTAAGTTGATGAAATGAAGCAAAAAAGAATAACGATGAACATTTTAACCATTTTTTTTTTTTGAGGAATATAATCTTCAAATCATGGCAACCATTCTGTGTCAAAGTTGTGTTTCTATCATGCAGAATAGAATTTAGGGTGAATAATTTTTCATGAATACACTAATTTCCAGAAATATCAAGGATGTTGAATTCAAGACATTGAATTTTCTGAAACTTTTTTTTAAAAAATGGTATTAACTTAGTTGAAGGAAAAATATACATCAAAAGGAAAATGACTCATATCTGAGTTTCTCTCTGCCTCTCATTGATGGAAATAGCTAAAGCTAGTATTTTTTGGGGTCATCAAAGACCAAAATCCTCATCAGACTGCCGAAATAAAAACAATGCTTCCCCTAAACCACTCTGCATAAGTATTATGTTTTGCCTTACACTCATAAGGATGCTAAAATTGGTTATATAGAATAACTCCAGGCATTTACCACCCAAATAACTTGCCACTTCATAGTTCTTTCATTTTTTTTTTAGTTCTAACAAAAGAAAGATTGATATGGATTTAAATTGTCCCCAAATTAGGTTTCCTTTAAAGTGGGGGTAGTAATAATATCTACTTGACTGTACTGTTGCAAGCTTGAAAAAAAGATTATGTTTGTACAGTGACTGGCAGCAAATATTCTGTATTAGTTATTCTTACTGGACTCTTTGTAAAAATTAATAAAATGTATCAACTAGAACCTCAAGAGACTGGTCAATTTGACAAACTCATGAAAAGTTTTTATTTATGGAGTTGCATGACTCTGACTCCCCAGGGCCCATCACTGTCTCCATACTCTCCTACAATTAAAAGGAACATAGGAAAAAGCCATATGGCATGGGTGTAGGGGGTGAGAATATTAGTCACTGAAGTGAGAAAATGAACAATTTCCAAAATGTGTCCAATTGTTTATAAAAGTGAATATGAAATTATATTTGGTAAAACTGGGTTTCTGCATTTCTCCTTGATATCTGTATATGTCTCTACATAGGTGTGTGTGTGTGTGTGTGTACATATATAGACACATATATTTATAATATGTGTGGATGGAGAGAGATATATGCATTGTAATATCATCATCTCTACTCTCATTTTATTGAATGATACTCTTCAGGGTTTATATAGAAATCAAAGATACTGATTCTAATAATAGAATGGAATCTTTTATTTCCCTCATGTTCCATTTCTATATCATTCACATAAATATGTCTACCTAAAATATCCCTGTGGCAGACATTCCTAACTGCAGTATCCCAAAGAGATAGATAATAGGAATGCTGTCATATTGATCCTCAGAGGTGTTAAGGCTCCCACGTGGGGCCTGAAACAGCTCAGCATGGAGCCAGTTGACCTCATCCATTTAACCCAGGGTTTTATGCAAATATTACTTCTATGTATGCTTTTATGTGAAAAAGATTGGAAAGAACTATCCTAGCATCATCAGGTATTCTCATCATCAAGGGCTGGATATGGTCTGCAATTATATGACCTTTCAATAATCTTCCCCCGATAGAGTACTAATCATCTGCAAAAGCTTTAAATAACTTCCCATTGCTTATTGAGTAAAACCCAAACTTCTTAGGGTAGTATTCAAGCCCTTACACTATCTGGCTCCTGGTTACCCTTCCAGGTCTATTTCCCATCAATATCTTTCCATACCTGACACTGGAATGTCATCTCATTTCCACATACCTAAACCCTGATTCAAATGCAACTGTCTCTACATAGCCTTATTAAAGTAGAACTAATCCCTCAGTTTTCCAAGTACCCTCGGCATTTTATTTTGCTCTTTTTATGACGGTTCTCATGTTCTATATGCATCTTGTACCCTAGTTTTCAGTAGGATTAAGCTCCATGTAGCTAAAAATTACCCTAATAATCCAAAATAATAAGATCTTAAACAGATAATTTTGTTTTCTCAATCATCTAAAGTCCAGAAGGAGGCAGCTAAGAGCTGTTGCAGTGCTCCATAGTGTTACCAATCTAGATTCTTTTACGTCTTTGCTCAGCCCTAATCTGGCACATGGTTCCAGTCACTTGGTCCAAGATGGTTGGTCAAGCTGAAGCTTGACTGGGGCTGACTATGTCAGGAATATAACCAGCTGAAGATAAAAGAAGAGCATTATGTTTGCATTTTAAGGACTCTTTCTGAAAGTTATATACCCCACTTATACCTGTATTTTGTTGTCCAGGATTGAATCACACATACACATCTAGCAACCAGGTCAGCTGAAAAGGGAGCCTTTATTCCACTGGCCATATCCCTATTTTTTTTTTAATAGAGGTTATATTACTAGATGAAAAAGAGAGGATGATATAGGGGAAAGCTACTAATTTCTGCTTCATTCATCTATGAGATGTATAAACTTTTTGAAAGACAGACTTCTATTTGATTTAACCTTGTAATCCTGGAATCAGGAAGAGTACCTTATACACACACACACACACACACACACACTAAATATTGAATGAATACATGTGTACATAAGAGTAAGACATGGGGATATTAGTCATCTATTCTTTTATTGACTCCATTACTTCAAGTGACATTGAATATTGAATTTCAATATATGGAGTTGATTTTATTTTAATATACACACATGACTATGGGACATTGAGAACCAAGTGATAATTAAATGTAGGGAAGCAAAATGAAAAGAGATCACTCTGAACATATGTATAATGGGAATCTGGAAATCATGTGCCTTAGACTAGTGTTAACACCAAATCTGAATATCACTATTGGCAAGCCTATTGTCATTGCTCTATTCCAACTACCTGCATGAATACAGGTAAAATAACAAATCAAGCCCCTTTCCTGATTATTGGAAACATGGGGATTGTCACATTACACATTAAAAGAAGAACTGTGCATCACTCCCCTTGTTTCTTTTTCTCTGAGGCCAGTGACAAGCTGTGTCACTCCATCACTAGTAGCTCCTCAGATTTGAAGAAGTTTTCTTAAATTTACCCCTCCCCACCTTCATCAGTGGAAGATACTGGCTTTGGAGAAGTTAAAGTATATCCTTATAAGAGTCCTTCCCTCCCCCCCACATTATACTTTATAATTTAATGTCCCTAGCTTCTTTCTTAGATCATGATTTTGGTAGGAGACTGTTGAAGTTCACTTTCTAGTTCTTTTTCTATGGGTCATTATTAGGCCTCTGGAAGTCGCCATCATGTTTTACATGAAGTTTTACAACATTTCCTTAACAACACACAGACACATTATTGTAAGAAGAGGACCTTTCATTTGGGAAAGAATGGGAAGAAGAGGGGAGTAGAAACTAAAAACTACAGGAACTTAAAAATAAGTTGTACCGCTGTCTTACGTTCTCTTAAAAATGGCTAAAATCTCCTAATTTCCTTTGACTTCTTTTTCTGTGCCTATCACCACGGAGTAGACTGTATTGTTAAAATTCAGGATTTATTGGGTTTTGATTAAGATCAGAAACTTAATCTTCTATAAACTGACAGAAAGATTTAAAATCCAATCCATCCATCCGGTTAACAAGTATTTGAGTGGCCATACTATGTAAGGTGCAAATATCAACATCTGAAATGAATACAGAGATGAATCCTATATCAGGTTGGCTCTCAGAAAGATGACAGACTAACCGCAGAAAGTAAGCATCATGTAAGAGGTTTTGGTCAGCATTAGGTTTAGGTGTGAGGAACAGGAAAACTCAGAATAACAGTGGTTTAAAGAACATATTTCTTATCCATTTTAAGCACCCTCAAGGTGGTCATTCCAACAATGAACAGCGGTGGCGGGGTCACTCTGCTGTGCCCTCCTTGCATTCCCAAGCCTCCTTCAGGGTCCCGTGCTGCTTTGGGAGTTGCCTCTTTCATTACCAGTCAGCGGGAAAGGGGAAGGGAAAGAAGAATGCGTAGCTTTACACTAGTTTCCTAAGGCTGCTAAAGTACACGGCTACAAAAGTGCTGGTCTAAAACAAAAGAAATATTCTCCTACAGTTTTGGAGGTCAGAAATTTGAAATCAAGGTGTAGACAGGGCTGTACTCCCTCCAAAGTTCTTACTGGAGAACACTTCCTTGCCTCTTCTAGCATCTGATTGCTCTAGATATTCCTTGATTTGGGGCTGCTTAGCTCCACATTCTGCTCTGTCCTCACATTGCCATCTGCCTTGGATGTCTCAGGGTCTCAAATATCCCTCTGCCTTTCTCATCTAAGGACACTGTCATGAGATTCAGGGCCCACCCTAAATCCAGGATGATCTTGTCTCATGATCCTTCACTTAATTACATCTGCAAAGACCCTTTTACCAATTAAGCTCACATTTACAGTTTTCAGGATGCTATATCTTTCAGCGAGTTATGATTTAACCCACTAACTCCTCTCACTTTAAGAGGGCTTCTTAAACCCAGAGGGATGGTATGGGGAGGGAGGTGGGAGGGGGTTCAGGATGGAGAACACATGTACACCAGTGGCAGATTCATGTTGATGTATGGCAAAACCAATACAATATTGTAAAGTAACTAGCCTACAATTAAAATAAATAAATTTATATTAAAAAAAAAAGTTGTTCTCATCACTTCCACTTCTATCCTATTTAATAGAACTTATTTAGTACCCATACTTAGCTACCTGGGCAGCTGAGAAATGTAGTCTTTATTCTGGGTGACGATGTACTAAGTTAAGAAGCAGGGGTTCCATTAATCATCACAGGAAAAATGATATTGTTCTTATAAAACTATTTAGAAATGCTATGGATTAGTATGACATACTTGTCCATTTGGGCCAATGTTATTCTAAGTTAGACGTGTGTGAGTTATAAAAATTTTAAACAGTAATTACATCTTATAAAGAAGGAACTGTAAAAGCCCTGCTAGGAATTTGGTACACAACCAATTCCATAATGGCCACATTTTCCTAGAGAGTTTGTGAGGTTTAGTGTGGCTACAAGAACGTCTTCAACTCCTCTCACAGTTGCTTTTCTATGCTTTAACTCGAGGTCCTAATAAAGTCTGAGAACTCACAGACTTGTTTTTTAATCAAGAAAGAAATCAGTTCATGTCTGAGAAGAAAAATCTGTTAAAATTCACAAACCTGTGATTTGGTGACAATAAAGTGTTTCTTTTTGTAAAGAGGTATCAACTATATACTCAGTCGAATCAGAACCATTTGCTATCGGGCTGAGAAAGATAGATGAATAAAATCTTAGGGTTTAAAATGAACTGCATTAGATGAACAGACGTTTATGAGACTCAGTCAGCAAACAGCTTGATACTCAAAGTTCTGGGCAGTGAATCTTGGTTTATAAACTGGGAAAAATAAAGCCCCTCAAGATACAAGTAAGGATCTAAGCATTCATAAACCTATTGACTAAACACATTGCTCTTGTAATCTTAGAATTTTCTCTTGTTAAAATTTTTAGTCAAATTTGGGTATTCTCACAAAGATTATGTGAGACTTTTGTTTGGTTGCTTGCCTTTTTTTTTTTTATGAATCAGTAATGCATCTGCCATGAAATTAAAAGATGCTTACTCCTTGGAAGAAAAGTTATGACCAACCTACATAGCATATTGAAAAGCAGAGACATTACTTTGCCAACAAAGATCCGTCTAGTCAAGGCTATGGTTTTTCCTGTGGTCATGTATGGATGTGAGAGTTGGACTGTGAAGAAGGCTGAGCGCTGAAGAATTGATGCTTTTGAGCTGTGGTGTTGGAGAAGACTCTTGAGAGTCCCTTGGACTACAAGGAGATCCAACCAGTCCATTCTGAAGGAGATCAGCCCTGGGATTTCTTTGGAAGGAATGATGCTAAAGCTGAAACTCTAGTACTTTGGCCACCTCATGCAAAGAGTTGACTCATTGGAAAAGACTCTGATGCTGGGAGGGATTAGGGGCAAGAGGAAAAGGGGATGACAGAGGATAAGATGGCTGGATGGCATCACTGACTTGATGGACGTGAGTCTGAGTGAACTCCAGGAGTTGGTGATGGACAGGGAGGCCTGGTGTGCTGCGATTCAGGGGGTTGCAAAGAGTCGGACACGACTGAGCGACTGAACTGAGCTGAACTGAATGCATCTGGGGGCTTCCCAGGTGGTTCTAGTGGTAAAGAGTTTGCCTGCTAATACAGGAGACAGAAGAGACTCAGGTTCAATCCTGGGGTTGGGAAGATCCCCTCGAGAAAGTAATGGCATCCCACTCCAATATTCTTGCCCAGAAAATCCCATGGGCAGAGGAGCCTGGAGGGCTACAGTCCATGGGGTTGCAAAGAGTCAGACATGACTGAGCAGTTGGGCAATGCATTTAGAGTAGAGGTTCGATAGGAAAAGGAGTACGTCAAGGCTGTATATTGTCACCCTGCTTATTTAGCTTATATGCAGAGTCCATCATGAGAAACGCTGGGCTGGATGAAGCACAAGCTGGAATCAAAATTGCCAGGAGAAATATAAATAACCTCAGATATGCAGATGACACCACCCTTATGGCAGAAAGTGAAGAAGAACTAAAGAGCCTCTTGATGAAAATGAAAGTGAGTGAAAAAGTTGGCTTAAAGCTCAACATTCAGAAAACGAAGATCATGGCATCCAGTCCCATCACTTCATGGGAAATAGATGGGGAAACAGGGGAAACAGTGTCAGACTTTATTTTTTGGGGTTCCAAAATCACTGCAGATGGTGACTGCAGCCATGAAATTAAAAAACACTTTCTCCTTGGAAGGAAAGTTATGACCAACCTAGACAGCATGTTAAAAAGCAGAGACATTACTTTACCAACAAAGGTCCATCTAGTCAAGGCTATGATTTTTCCAGTAGTCATGTATGGATGTGAGAGTTGGACTATAAGGAAAGCTGAGCACTAAGAATTGATGCTTTTGAACTGTGGTGTTGGAGAAGATTCTTGAGAGTCCCTTGGACTGCAAGGAGATCCAACCAGTCCATTCTAAAGGAAATCAGTCCTGAATATACATGGAAGGACTGATGATGAAGCTGAAACTCCAATACTTTGGCCATCTGATTCAAAGAACTGACTTACTAGAAAAGACCCTGAAGCTGGGAAAGATTGAAGGCGGGAGTAGAATGGGATGACAGAGGATGAGATGGTTGGATGTCATCACTGACTCAATGGGCATGAGTTTGAGTAAACTCTGGGAATTGGTGATGGACAGGGAGGCCTGGTGTGCTGCAGTCCATTGGGGTCACAAAGAGTTGGACACAACTGAGCGACTGAACTGAACTGAACTGGTCAATTCAAAATTATCTTCATATGCCCTTTGCTTGGCTAGAGATTCTTTTTCCTCCTGTCCTGAGGTTCTCTTGTACCCTAGAGCAGAATGCTTCAGCTTAAAGAAGAATCTTGAATTTGCTACATGTTGTACATTGAAAATTGGTTGAAATGATACACAAAATCATATGAGGAAGTGATTAGGAGAAACAGAAACTCCTCAAGGAACATGGAGCATAACCTATTTAAGTAATTATTGGCTATCAAAAAGTTACCAATCAGATTTAGACTCCTGGGCCCAGTCTCTTGTTGACTCTGTGAAACTGCCCATTAGGGCAGACTCTAGTACACAGAAGGGAAATGAATACTTCCTTTCTTGTATGAAGTATCCATCTCTAGGATATTAGCCATCAAAAGTGCAAAAAACTTCAAGTTGTAAAGCTACCACCCCCTGAGCATATTATATGCTTAGTTTTGTCCACATATATTCCACGTGTTACAATTTAGAAAGTTTGGGTGCTGTTTGTAGCTAACTTTTGTGAGGAATTTTCCATTTAGGAATTAGTGTTCTGCATGGGTAGTTCTTAATTTTTAAAAGCCTCTTTAACTTTCAGTATCACTAAACTTTAATACTTTGGTATTAGATTTCTGGGAACTGCTAGAAAAGAAGTCTAGTTTTCTTTCCCTTGTTTCCTTGGAAACAGGCAAGATGTTGAAATGAAAAGCTTCCTGATTCCCTTTTAGTGTCCCTTTCTTTCGCCCTCTATCTCCTCCTGGTCCGCATTCACAGTGTCTTCTTCCTGCCCTGACTGCCTTTTGTAAGACCTCTCTGAGGCCATTCTATTTTCAGGGCACTCACTGTTTCCAGTCATCTCATCTCCAGTCCTGGAGTCCGGATTCCTCCCTTACAGCCTTCCATTAAGTACTATGAGGAAAGCAAGCTGATTGAATTAGTTGGAATTCTGTGTCAGTGAGTAATAGTTTCTTTAGTCTCAAGTTATTCACTTTACTAAAGGGGAAGGCTTGTTACCTAATAAGGATGGCTAATGGGAAGAATTTCATTCAGGACAATGAAGTAAAGTATATAGTTCTTTTAATAAGATGAAAAATGACTTTTAATGCTCCCTTTAACCCCCTTGTTCTTCAATTTTATGACAAAATAGGGGTTGTATAAGGGGCAGAAATAAGGGATTGTTCAAGGGACAGAGAATTTTGGCCACAGGCCACTTTCCCTCCTCTGGAACTGTTTCCTGGGTCTACCCCAAGCTCAGCTTATTGCAGTTCTTTAGGACCAACTGGGACTTGGAGTTGGAAACATAGAAATATGATGAGTCAATACGTCCAGTGGAAATATAATGAGTCACATATGTAATTTAGACTGTTCTAGTAGTCATATTTTAAAAAGTAAGAAGAGTAACTTTAATTTAACCCAACATATCTAAAATATTTAGCATTGAAACATATAACCAGTATTAAATTATTAATGAATGTTATACATTATTATTTTCATAGTGAGTCTTTGAAATTCAGTGTGTATTTTATACTTACAGCACATCTCGATTCAGACTAGTAGCGTTTCACGTGCCTTAATAGCCATGTGTGTTTAGGGGTTACCTACCAGGCACGTGAGTTCATGTTAGGTCGCTTCAGTCATGTTGACTCTTTGCAACCCCATGGACTGTAGCTCACCAGGCTCCTCTGTCCATGGGATTCTCCAGGCAAGAATACTGGAGTGGATAGCCATACCCTCTTCCAGGGGATCTTCCCGACCCAGGGATCAAACCCATGTCTCTTACATCTCCTGAATTGGCAGGTGGGTTCTGTACCACTAGCACCACCTGGGAAGCCCAGGGGTTATCATATTGGATAGTGTATTATGGACCATGACTCTCCATCTTTGCTGTACGTTAAGATCATCTAGGAACCTTTAAAAAACCCTGATGTCCAAGTCAAACCCCAGACTCATTAAATTAGAAGATTTTACTCTTTGGAGTAGAATTTGGCCTCGGAAACTTTTTTTTTTTTTTTTTTGAGTTTGTGTTTGGTTGTGCTGGGTCTTTAGTGCTGCATGTGGGCTTTTTCTAATTGCGGAAAGTGGGGGCTACTCTGTAGTTGTGGTGTGCAGGCTTCTTATTGTGGTGGTTTCTCTTGCTAGGGCTTCAGGAGTTGTGACTCTCAGGTTCCAGAGCGTAGGCTCAGTAGTTGTGGCACATGGGCTCCATGTATGGGCACTTCAGCATGTGGGATCTTCCCGGACCAGTGATCGTACCCACGTCCCCTGCATTGCAAGGTGAATTCTTAACCACTTGACTACTAGGGAAGCCCAGGCTTCAGAAAATTTTTGAAGATACCTAGGTGACCAACCTAGATAGCACGTTAAAAAGCAGAGACATTACTTTGCCAACAAAGGTCCGTCTAGTCAAGGCTATGGTTTTTCTCACATATGTATGGATGTGAGAGTTGGACTGTGAAGAAGGCTGAGCGCTGAAGAATTGATGCTTTTGAACTGTGGTGTTGGAGAAGACTCTTGAGAGTCCCTTGGACTGCAAGGAGATCCAACCAGTCCATTCTGAAGGAGATCAGCCCTGGGATTTCTTTGGAAGGAATGATGCTAAAGCTGAAACTCCAGTACTTTGGCCACCTCATGCGAAGAGTTGACTCATTGGAAAAGACTCTGATGCTGGTAGGGGTTGGGGGCAGGAGGAGAAGGGGACGACAGAGGATGAGATGGCTGGATGGTATCACTGACTCGATGGACGTGAGTCTGGGTGAACTCCGGGAGTTGGTGATGGGCAAGGAGGCCTGGCGTGCTGCGATTCAGGGGGTTGCAAAGAGTCGGATACGACTGAGTGACTGAACTGAACTGAACTGAATTGAGGTGATTACACTGGGATGCTAAGGCTGAGAAGGTGGTAGATTTGTGTTTCTCAACTTTGGCTTAGAATATTTGTATAGTTTTTGGTTTGAATAGCAATGCCAGAAATCCACTCCCCAGAGATTCTGATTTTAATTCATTTAGATTGGCTACAAGGCAAAGATGTTTGTTCAAATTTTCCCCAAGCGTAATGTACAGGCCAGGTGGAGAAACACTGGCAGATGCTTTTTTCATTTGACTTCTTAAAACTGAAGTATAGTTGATCGGCAGACACTTTTGAATCCAATTGTCTATCAGCAGCTTTCTCTACAATATTCTCGATAAGCTAATTAGTCTTCCATTTGGATTCTAAGATCCACTTCTCTAACTGTACCCACAGATCCTTGTTTTTGTTTCCCTGCTTGTTTTGCTATTTAGTTGCTAAGTCATGCCCAACTCTTTGTGACCCCATGGACTGTAGCCCACCAGGCTCCTCTGTCAGTTTCCCTACCTAAGTCCCTACTTAATCCACAAAGTATTCCATTTCCTGTAGATCTGTAAGTCCTTTTTTACTAGAATTCTCTCCCAAGACCCCGCCCAGTAAACAGGTCTCCTGCAGATATCCCCAGTGATAGCTGTCTGCCTCCTGGGATTCCTAAATAATACCCCTCTCTGAATTTTATATCATTGTTGCCCACTGGACACTTTCCTCAGATGACAACGTGTGTTTAGTGTATGTACACATGTGTGTATGTATGTGTTAGTCGCTCAGTTGTGTCCAACTCTTTGCGAGATTGTGGACATAGGCCAGGGAAGAATACTGGAGTGGGTAGCCAGTTCCTTCTCTAGGGGATCTTCCTGACCCAGGTATCAAACCCAGGTCTCTTACATTGCAGGCAGATTTTTTACCATCTGAGCTACTGGGGAAGCCTCTCAGATCATAATAGATTTCCCCCTTACAAGGGATTTACCTCTACCACTACCTACTGCCTATCTCTATTCCAGGTGCCACAGACTACCTCAGCCTTCAGCTGTATTTGTCACCTCAGGCCCCATCCTGGTATTATATTCAGGTTATATATTCTCCCATTCTGTCTCTTTTTTTTTTTAGGGGAAAAATTTTTTTAATTGATATATTTAGCACAATTCTCTTTATAAAATATACTTATTTTAAAACCCTAAGCAAAAACCCTGTCATTCATTTCAAAATCAAGTCATTTCAGTGTTCTCCCTTGAAGTGCTTGCAGTTTCTTCCTCTGTCTCAAAGAAGGACAAGGGGTCTGTTCTTCACATCGGTCATCAGGGTAAAAATCCAGGAGAGAGAAATCCTGTTGTAGCCAGTACTGTTCTCGCTTAACACAAAGAGACCCTGCACCTTCAGGACACAGGGTTGCCCGCTGCCCCACAGCAGGGCCTGGAGCAGGTTCGTGGTGACTAGTGACGTCTGAGGGAGGGGCCATAACTGTTGAGCCAATTAGGAGAAATGTTGAGAAGAATCTTCTCTGTCAGCTTTGACCCTATATGGTCACACATCTTAGATATTCTATCTAATACGGTCATTAAAGCTAGTGATTTTAGATGCTATCCCTTCCAAGGTATTCTCCCAAACAGGTGGTAGTGCCCAAAAAGTTGTCACAAAGGAATGCTATAGACAGTGTCCCCCATGGCATCAGTGATGAGAGGGAAGTTAGTCTAGCTGGTCTTAGGACTCAATGAAGCTTCAGTTCAGTTTAGTTCAGTTCAGTCGCTCAGTCGTGTCCGACTCTTTGTGATTCCATGGACTGTAGTACACCAAGCCTCCCTGTCCGTCACCAACTCATGGAGTTCACTCAAACTCATGTCCATTGAGTTGGTGATGCCATCCAACCATCTCATCCTCTGTGGTCCCCTTCTCCTCCCGCATTCAATCTTTCCCAGCATCAGGGTCTTTTCAAATGAGTCAGCTCTTTGCATCAGGTGACTACAGTATTGGAGTTTCAGCTTCAGCATCAGTCCTTCCAAAACCCATGCACAGTATGAACAATATAATGAAGCTTAGGTTCTTTAAGTCTTATTACAGGAAGAATTCAGTGAGAGAGAAAGCAATAGGTAAGCAGTGAATTTGTTTAGACAGATGTAAATTCTATAGGTAGAAAGTGTGCATATGCTAAGTCCCTTCAGTCATGTCCAACTCTTTGCAACCCTATGGACTGTAACCTGCCAGGCTCCCCTGTCCACGAGATTCTCCAGGCAAGAATACTGGAGTGCATTGCCATGCTGAGAGGATGTTCCCAACCCAGGGATTGAACCCACGTCTCCTGAGTCTCCTGCATTGGCAGGTTGATTCTTTACCATTATTGCCACCTGGAAAGCAGTTCATCTCAAAAGACAAGAAAGTCCTTGGCAGAAACACACTCCTCAGACCAAGTGTGGGCCATCTCAGAAGGTGAGAAGCTCACTCTGCCTGATTCTGGTGCAGCCAGAAAATCTCATAAAACCTGTGAGAAGGACTGTCTTAATGATTGACACACATTTTCTTGTCAGTCTTCCCTCCCTGGAAGCTCACTCTAAATTCCCCTACACTTTTGATTATAGTTTCTTCCCCTAGTTCTATTTTTATGCCAAATTGCTCTTAAGATTCTGCATTTCTCAAGTTGGCTCTTTCTTTTATGGGCCACATCTCAGGTGCCACTGTCCATCTACACATTTACCCAAGCTAGGAGAATTGGGCATGTTCTTGGCTCCCTTAATCCCTACCTTCAGTTTGGTCACCGTGTTCTTTTTGATTCTGCCAGTTTTATTTTTCACTTAGCAATATTTCTCCACTGCACTTATCTTTCTAAAATACACTGAAGCATCACACATTTGTTTAAAACTTCCTGGCTTTCATCTCCTACAAAACTACAAATTCCTAAGTGTGGCATGTAACAATAAAATTGGTCATGTGTGTGATTGCCACGACTGGGTTAAGAACCTCCCATTTTTTAGACTGTCCTCAGTCTTTGGTTTGCCTCATCTCGCTGCATCCATGCCTTCTACCTTCTGTCTAGACACTCTGAACACGCACCGTGTATATGTGTACTTTTTCCAAGTTTGCTATTCTTTCTACCTGGAGTATTATTCCTCCCACTCTTTGCCTGGGAAACATTTGAATAGAGTAGCCATTCTAAAATTCTGAAATTTGACATTCTTTTTCTTTGGATCTTTAGCTCTTTGCACTGAGTTACATTGCTAGCAATTACTGAATTACCCATTATTTTTGTGTGTCTACCCAGTTAGGATGTGAACAGAAATTTCTTATCTATTTTTGTGTTCCTATTTCTGGCGTATGTTAGTTATTCAATAAATGTTATATATAGTTATTGCATAAAAGGATCATGGCTTCTTTTATATGGAACTATGTAAATCCTTTTATTTTCACCTTCTTAGGGAATTAACTGTTGGTATACATTCTGAGACTATTTAATAGAAAATATATGAAGATTTCAGTCCCAGGTTTCGTTTTTCTTCCTTGTCTTCTTGTCACAAGCATCTTTACTCAATCATCCAGTGCTATTCATTGCCTTGGAGGAAGACAAGATATTGGGTTGACCAAAAAATCTGTGACATCTTATGGGAAAATCCAAATGAGTTTTTGGCCAACCCATAGAATATGGAATAAAGCACTGATAGTTATTTCTGAAAATTTAGAGCAAAAACAAATAATAGAGTAAAGCATTTTGATTTGCTAGAGTCAAACATGGAGAAGGCAATGGCACCCCACTCCAGTGCTCTTGCCTGGAAAATCCCAGGGACAGAGGAGCCTGGTGGACTGCAGTCCATGGGGTCGTGAAGAGTCGGACACGACTAAGCGACTTCACTTTCACTTTTCACTTGCATGCATTGGAGAAGGAAATGGAAACCCATTCCAGTGTTCTTGCCTGGAGAACCCCAGGGACGGGGGAGCCTGGTGGGCTGCCGTCTATGGGGTCACACAGAGTCAGACACGACTGACACGACTTAGCATCAGCATCAGCAGCAGAGTCAAACAGTTAGAAGGCGGCAGATATTTAGGTTCCCAAAAGTCAACTTTTGGAGAACTGAGCATAGTTGATACCAGAGCCTTTCAAGCTTTTTTTGATTGTAACTCACAAAAACAAATACATATCCAACATACAATACACAGAGAATTAAAACAGAAGTTTTATGAAACAGTAATTATTTTTATTATGTGATAGAGTCGTATTTTCTGTTTGATTTGATTCTATTTAATTTTTAAGAAAAATTCATTTATTTTATAAGCTATGGATGAGTCACAATTTATGGTTTGAAAATCTGATTTACATTACAAATCCCGAAATGGAAAGAATCTACTATTTAATGTTAGGGCATCTTTTTCACCACTGTGAAAAATGATAAAATTTCAGCTAGCTGTCAAGAAGAAGATGAGAGGAGCATGACAAAGATTTAATCCCACCTAATCTAGAAAACCCCAATAGGTTTAGAGGGAATTCAAGGAAAAGAAAGAAAAACAAAGGCCCCTTACAGAAGCTCTGCAAAAACCTCTATGTGTAGGACTTTGATGTCTGTGCAGCAGAGACTGAAGGTCTCATAGAGGCGAACACACATCCCAGCATGGGAAAGGGGAAAGACTTGGGTGTTTGGGAACTCTCAAGAGGTGTATAGAAGAGTTGAAAATCTGGAGGACCAGCAAAGGGCTGAAGTTAGGATGAGAAAAGCTCCAAATGCATGAGATCTCGTGACCAGATTCTAAGTGAAGTGAAAGTCACTGAGTTGTGTCCGACTCTTTGAGATCCCATGGACTATACAGTCCATGGAATTCTCAAGGCCAGAATACTGGAGTAGGTAGCCGTTACCTTCTCCAGGGGATCTTCCCAACCCAGGGATGGAATCCAAGTCTCCCACATTGCAGGTAGATTCTTTACCATCTGAGCCACAAGGGAAGCCCAACCAGGTACTAAACCAGCACCGTATCTTGGCTATCAGCAGCAGATGGCAGCTCATGATTTCAAAGGCTAAAATTAGCCAGACATAGCAGATGTCACGGAGAAGGCAATGGCACCCCACTCCAGTACTCTTGCCTGGAAAATCCCATGGATGGAGGAGTCTGGTGGGCTGCAGTCCATGGGGTCACTAAGAGTTGGACACAACTGCACGACTTCACTTTCACTTTTTACTTTCACGCATTGGAGAAGGAAATGACAACCCACTCCAGTGTTCTTGCCTGGAGAATCCCAGGGATGGGGGAGCCTGGTGGAGTGCCGTCTATGGGGTCGCATAGAGTCGGACACGACTGAAGCGACTTAGCAGCAGCAGCAGCAGCAGCGGATATCAGGTCATGATGCCTGAAGGCCAGGTGTGACCAGAGACAGCTAACCAGACTACAGTGCTCCCTGACACTCATCTTCAACACAGAGATACACCAAGCTGTTGTATAGATCCCCAGGGAACTTAGTTCACTTAAGGGAGAGCAAGGAAGACTGAATAGGAGGAAGAGAAGGAGACGGGAAATTTTCTTCTTACTGTTTGTCTCAAAGACATTGAATTTTAGTGATACCAAGTTTAAGACATTGAAATGGCAAAAATATGAGATTTTCACCACCATTTCTGTGCATTTGAGTAATGACTGCACATTTTCCCCTGGTGGCTCAGTCGGTAAAGAATCTGCCTGCAAAGCAGGAGACTCAGGTTTGATTTCCCCTCGAGAAGGAAATGGCAATCCACTCTATTATTCTTTTCTGGAAAATCGCACTGACAGGGGAGCCTTGTAGGCTACAGCAAGAGTCAGACACGACTTAGTGACTAAACCATCACCAAACACAACTACCAAAGTGATACGTTATCTAACGGTGAGTGTCTCTCATCATCCCTCTGTCATCAGCAGAGGTTTTCTGATTATACACGTAAAGATGAAAGTTTTAGCATCCTTCCTTCTACCTCAACTAAAACCAGTCAGAGGGAGGAGACATTGCGCCAGCCATTGATGGTGATCTCTTGAGACAGCTAGGAGCACTTCAGCAGCCAGTTTGAGGGAGGGGAGAGCAGAAAGGCTAATATGTGGAGACGCTATTAATCAAGAACAACCCTGAGCTATAGGGTTGACCTGAAAGGAAGGGCTTGACCAATACCAGAGAGGAGAGTCATGGCTTGGGTAAGATCGAAAAAGAGGACTCTTGCAGAACCCCTTACTGCATGGGAACCCAACAATGAGGAGAGAGAACAGGGCTCACTACTGGATATTGAAGGAGAAGGACTCTGAAACATCTGAGAAAGCCAGTCAAATTCCAGTGGAGTAGGAGACAGGTGGTACAAATAAGCTGACCTGGCCAGGGGCAGCTGGGATATTGACCTCCTGATGTGAGTTTTGTTGACTGCACTTTGGACTCTCAACCAGACCCATCTGCCTTCGAAGGCACACTGCCCATGGACATGGAACTCTCATGAATAACTGCTTTTGTTTCCTCAACATTCAGATGCCTCATTCTAGCCTCCTCTCTACTTCCTTTCAACATCAAGAATATCTGCATTCTCTTACGGCCCTCACTTGGATCTTGCCATGACACTTGCTTTTCATTAGATGAGGTACCTCACAGAGTGTGACATCTCTCACTAGCACCCTTAAGTGTTGTGGTCAACCCTTCCTGAGAAATTTTAACTCTGTATAAGTTGTATAGCTTGTCTTCTTTTCCCTCTGTTATATCCGGGCTGTGAAGCATGGTTATAGAATATTAATATATAGAATGGGGCAATTCCAAACATGGGCCACCCAATCTCAGTTGGTCTTTTAATACTATATGAACATCTTTTTAAAAAATGTAGTATACAGTCTCCCCAAAGCTGTTGCCATCTGTAAGCCTGTTTACTTGTAATAAAATAAATAGTAGTTAATATCTGAACTACAAACTGTGGAAAATTCTGAAAGAGATGGGAATACCAGACCACCTGACCTGCCTCTTGAGAAATCTGTATGCAGGTCAGGAAGCAACAGTTATAACTGGACATGGAACAGCAGACTTGTTCCAAATAGGAAAAGAAGTACGTCAAGGTTGTATATTGTCACCCTGCTTTTTTAACTTATATGCAGAGTACATCATGAGAAATGCTGGGCTGGATGAAACACAAGCTGGAATCAAGATTGCTGGGAGAGATATCAATAACCTCAGATATGCAGCTGACACCACCCTTATGGCAGAAAGTGAAGAAGAACTAAAGAGCCTCTTGATGAAAGTGAAAGAAGAGAAAGAAAAAGTTGGCTTAGAATTCAACATTCAGAAAACTAATATCATGGCATTCAGTCCCTCCACTTCGTGGCAAATAGATGGGGAAACAGTGGCAGACTTTATTTTTGGGGGCTCCAAAATCACTGCAGATGGTGACTGCAGCCATGAAGATAAAAGACGCTTACTTCTTGGAAGAAAAATTATGACCAATCTAGACACCATATTAAAAAGCAGAGACATGACTTTGTCAACAAAGGTCCATCTAGTCAAGGCTATGGTTTTTCCAGTAGTCATGTATGGTTGTGAGAGTTGGACACACTGAGGAAACCAGAATTGAAAGAGACAAGTGTACCCCAATGTTCATCACAGCACTGTTTATAATAGCCAGGACATGGAAGCAACCTAGATGTCCATCAGCAGATGAATGGATAAGAAAGCTGTGGTACATATACACAATGGAGTATCACTTAGCCATTAAAAAGAATACATTTGAATCAGTTCTAATGAAGTGGATGAAACTGGAGCCTATTATACAGAGTGAAGTAAGCCAGAAAGAAAAACACCAATACAGTATACTAACGCATATATATGGAATTTAGAAAGATGGTAATGATAACCCTGTATGCGAGACAGCAAAAGAGACACAGATGTATAGAACAGTCTTTTGGACTCTGTGGGAGAGGGAGTGGGTGGGATGATTAGGGAGAATGGCATTGAAATATGTATAATATTATATAAGAAACGAATCGCCAGTCCAGGTTCAATGCATGATACAGGATGCTTGGGGCTGGTGCACTGGGATGACCCATAAGAATGGTACGGGGAGGGAGATGGGAGGGGGGTTCAGGATGGGGAACATGTGTACACCTGTGGCAGATTCATGTTGACATATGGCAAAACCAATACAATATTGTAAAGTAAAAAAAAATAATAAAAAAAAAATTTGTAAAAAAAAAGAAAGAAAGCTGAGTGCCAAAGAACTGATGCTTTTGAATTGTGGTGTTGAAGACAGTGGTGTTGAGAGTCCCTTGGACTGCAAGGAGATCCAACAAGTCCATCCTAAAGGAAATAAGTCCTGAATATTCATTGGAAAGACTTATGTTCAAGCTGAAACTCCAATACTTTGACCACCTGATGCAAAGAACTGACTCACTGGAAAAGATCCTGATGCTGGAAAAGATTAAGGGTGGGAGGAGAAGGGGACGACAGAGGATGAGATGGTTGGATGATATCACTGACTCAATGGACATGAGTTTGAGTGACTCTGGGAGTTGGTGATGGACAGGGAGGCCTGGCATGCTGCAGTCCATGGGGTTGCAAAGAGTTGGACATGACTGAGCAACTGAACTGAACTGAACTGAATATTTGAACACTCATTGTGACTGGTATTGTACAAGCATTATCTCATTTAATTTTCATAGCCACTCGTGGCAAGTACTATTATTGACCTCATCTTACAGGTGAAGAAATGTAGAATTAGAGACATTTGCTCCTGGTCACAATTGGTATATGAGAGTGCCAGAGTTCAGATCAATTCCTCTCTGATTTCAGAACACTACATTTTAAACAGTATGTAGCTCTGCCCACTTCTCAAGAGGCTACTCTTTTCTTTAGAAAAAAATATTTTTAATTATTTTGCTAAATTAATTTTTTATTGAAGTGTAGTTTATTTACAATATTGTATTAGTTTTAGATGTTCAGCAAAGTGATTCAGGTACACACACATACACTCATGTATACATGTGATGCGTGTGTCTGTGTATGTATATATATGCCGGAAATGTGGGTTCGATCTGATCCCTGGGTTGGGAAGATCCCCTGGAGGAGGAAATGACAATCCACTCCAGTATTCTTGCCTGGGAAATCCCATGGACAGAGGAGCCTGACGGGCTACAATCTATGGGGTCACAAAGAGTTGGACACGCCTTAGCAACTAAACAATAACAAATGTATATATTTAGTTCCTACCAATTTCTGCTCATAATCTTCATATCAGCGGGCCCACGTTACATTGGAGGAGGCAGGTATGGTTCCTATTTACTTGGGAGTGCTCTAAGGGATGACATCATATCCTTTCATGTCCCCCAAATATAACTATCCTCCTCGCATCCTGATGTTGTTACCATTTTACACAAGTTCCCGAGGACCCAGCAGAACGTAGAACCCTGAATGGTCAAGCTACATAGTTTGACATGTTAAATGTGTAAAGTGTTAGGTTGAACTCAGATAATCAAAACTCAATTTGTATACCACATTTGTCTCTGCACTGGGAATGCCACAAACTCAGTACCAAAATTTGCAAAAATCAACGGCTGAGCACTTTGATATTAGAATTTTATGGAGTTGTTGCTGCCCTTTCCCACAATACCCACTGATGGCTTTCTTCTTACTCCTTGCTCATCCCACCCCCATCTAGTTGACCCTCCTGTCACTCACTTTTTGGCATGAAGAACTTGGCCTCTGCTTGTGCCTAGGCTCATTATGTGGCAGCTGTTTTCATTACCATCTCATTATTTCACTGAGGGGGAGATGTTTCCATGGTGATGCTGAATTGCATAAGTAGAGATTTTACTACACTGAGCTTTTATCTACTCAATGTTCCAGTTATAGGGGAAATGAACTAGAACCTTTTTCTAGTAGGAAAAGGGATTGTAAATCTCCCTTGTTTACTGTTATGTGTCTGAACTTTTTATCAGTGAAAGTATGTTGTAATTTTGATTTCTAAACAATAGATGGAAGTTGATGAAGAAAACCAGGAGTTGTTTCTTTTTATTCTAATTAACTTGCCCTTTACCATACCCATGGATATTTCCAGAGCATCATTTCTTGGGATAATTGACTAGCATTCTCGATATTTTTTTAATAGCCCCACAAGGAAAAGAGAATTTGAAGTCCCAAGAAAAAAATCTATATAGCAACTAGACCCGGTCACTAATGTGATTACTCACTAAGGTTTGATTATTTCTAAAGTTGTCATTCGGAGAAGGCAATGGCACCCCACTCCAGTACTCTTGCCTGGAAAATCCCATGGATGGAGAAGCCTGGAAGGCTGCAGTCCATGGGGTCGCTGAGGGTCGGACACGACTGAGCGACTTCACTTTCATTTTTCACTTTCATGCATTGGAGAAGGAAATAGCAACCCACTCCAGTGTTCTTGCCTGGAGAATCCCAGGAGCGGGGGGGCCTGGTGGGCTGCCGTCTATGGGGTTGCACAGAGTCGGACACGACTGAAGTGACTTAGCAGAAGCAGTAGCAAAGTTGTCATTGCCCAGGGAAACAAAGGTCACAACAGCATGGAAATGACTATTTAATATTTTCTTCACATGTGAATGAGTGACACAGCTTTTCATTAATTGCTTTGTGGTTAATCTACATTTGCAGGAAGATTTTTATTAATACACTTTCCCTTACAGTAAGCCTTCAATAATTTAATCTTCACTAAAAGTAAATCTATCCATAGCTTCAGATTCTTTTGTCACCATTTGCCTTTGGATTTTTAGCCAAATCAAACCACATTTGTTTAACATTTACGTTCTTAAACTTATATTCTACTTTTTAATGTAACAACTCTGTGCTAACTGAAGTCCAAAGGCAATTAAAATGTTTAGAATAAATAGCATTGACATTGATGGAATTATTAAGGACATTCATTAAACAAATGCACCAATAAGGTAAGTACAGTGGAGCATGTTAAGGTTAATACAGAGAATGAACAAATCAATTACAAACTGGAATTCAGTCTAATATAGATTGATTTCTGACTGAATCCAGTGAACTTTGGATGAGTGGAGTATTCTCTTCACATAGTTACTGGTGCTACAGAGATTCTCCCATGGCTGATTTTTAATAAATTAAAATTATTAAAATAAGTTTGCCTAATTAAAATTATTAAAATAGGTGGTACAGAAGGATAGAGTGCCATGGAACACTTCTTGAGGAACTATTACGTATTACAAACAATGGAAGATCTTTTCCTATTACCTCATTTTCTTTCTTGCACCAGCATGAGGCAGATGTTACCATTTCCACGTAAAGAATGATGAAACAAATGTTTGGATGTTAAGTCCCTTATCAAATGTCAAACATAGTCAGTATTAGCACTGGGGTTCAAATTCTGGTGCTCAAGTCTATCGTTCCTAACACTGCATCAGAAGCAACTGTGAAATTATGATAGTCACTGTCAATCTCCAAATAAACTAAGAAAGTTTTGGGGGGTATGTGTGAACAATTTAAGAGTGAGATTGTCATGGAGAACCATAGAAGAGCTATCAAAATCTAGCACAAAAATCTGCTTTTATGAAGATTTTTTTTTTGTGTTAATAAGTAATAGCAATGTGCTCTGCAGTACTTAGTCACTCAGTTGTGTCCGACTCTTTGGACTCTTTGTGACCTCATGGACTGAGGCCCACCAGGCTCCTCTGTCTTTGGGGATTCTCCAGGCACGAATACTGGATTGGGTTGCCATGCCCTCCTCCAAGGCATCTTCCCAACAGGAGCATTGAACCCAGGTCTCCCACATTTCAAGCGGATTCCTTTATGGCTGAGCCACCAGAGAAGCCCAAGAATACTGGAAGGGGTAGCCTATCCCTTCTCCAGGGATCAAACTGGGGTCTCAGGCATTGCAGGTGGATCCTTTACCAGCTACCTTTGGACAATAAATCACATATTAAAATGAAAATAGAATTTTTTTGTGGATAAGGATTGGTTTGGAGGGCAGTTCAAACTTAGTGCAGTTTATCCTCTCTATGAGGCCTAATTCAAATCAAAGGGCATTTGAATTGTTCATCACTGTATTTTATTTTAAGCTGCTTCTATTTCAATCAAAGTCCCACTTCTAAGGGGAATAATGTCTCCTATCGCCACATGAAATCCAAGTGCTCTCTTCCTTAAGTGCTTAGATATAACCCACAGAATTCCATAATCTGTACATTTGAAATACGTGTAGGTTCAAAACACGATGGTCTTGCCTTTATATTCCACTTGGCATTCAAAGTTCTATTTCACTAACCCACTGAGCTAGATTAAGTAAAATTCCATCTTTCTTTATGAGAATATTTTATTTTTGTTAGAATATTGCTTATTATAATTATTTACATTCCCTGTCAAACTTTGTTTTCTATATTTTAAATTAAGGGGAAATTATAGAGTTGAAGAAATAGACACAAAGAGACATAGGGTAATCAGGAGAGCCTCTAGTCGGGATATTTCCAAAATATGCAGGATGAAACTAACACAACCAGTGTTCAGTCCAATGTTTGTAGAATTGAGTCCTTTGAAAAGTGTAGGTATAGATAAAGCAGAGCTCCATTTGAGTGGGAGCCAAGTATCACCTGGTACTATTTTTGTACAGTCTATTATTATCAAGCAATGTCTTTACAGAGAGTGAAAGTATAATGACCTTTCAGTCCTCTAAATGTGGATAAGATCTCAATGTCAAAATACATTGCTATGCCTCACCACATAGCACGAGAGAAAATTAATCAAAATTTTATGTGTGCAGATGGAAATGCCTAAGCCAGTTTTACAAACCAATTACTGTTCAGTTCCAAAATCCTGTAACTTGTTCAAGATTTAATACACACTGAACAGCCTCAGAACTCCTTGAAGAATAATAATTCACACTTAGTGTAGAATGTAAGTTGACTACTATTTCTGCGTTCTTTAGTTCCTATATTTTTCAGTTAAGGCAAGTTATGATTCAGGACCACGCAGGAGGTGCCTTTGTAGAATATGTTTTCTGCTGATTGGCCTTTTTACAAAGACGTACGCAGCATATTTTTCGTGATGTAGCACCATTGCTATTAAGGGTTCTGGTTCTGCACTCCTTATTCAGGATAAATGTCCTGAGAATCCTAGATAAAGACAGCTGAATTTAGGATAAAGAAACAAGGTTTTATTTTAGCATTTGTCATGGCTAAACCTTAAGGATTACTATGAAAAGGTCTAATTCTGCAGGAAATTTTGCTCTTATTGTTTTTGCTTAGAAAAGTTGTCGATGTCCAGATCAAAGAATACACTTTGCTGTTTTATTTATTTAAAATTTTTTTTACAATGTAAGTAATATTGCATATGTCTTTCATATGAATTAAAGACAGAGATAAACAAAAATGAAAATAATTCACACATAATTTTACCACTCAGAGATAATCATTGTTAATATTTTAGCATTTAATATTATATATAATCTGATGAACACTTTTTAAATAATTGACATAATATGCTAAAATTGATAATAGTATTACATTTTTAACATTTTATTCTAGATTTTAAAAATTGCAACATATCACATTATGACAGTCACTTAATAAGCAATATATTTCGAATGCTTTTCCATGTCTTCAAAAAACTCAATTATGATGGTTAAGAAAATATTATAGACTAAATATAAAGCGTCCCGTATATGAATCTTCAATCATTTTTATTATTCCCTAAAACTGTTTTGAAAAATTCAGATACCCAATTGCTCATTTTAAGTAAATATTTACATTTTAAATCATGGGTTTAATAGCTAACAAATGTGCCATGTCTGTAATATTAAAATATTAACATTTTAACTTAAAACTGTTACAGAGCTCTTAAGTATAGCTAATGGAATCTAATGTCGTAGTGATTTGGCGCTCACAGTCGTACATTTGAAAAATATATCAAGATGTTTTTGTCAGACAGTATACATTATCCCTTTTCCTTCTTATACTCATGTTTCCATTACATTTACCCCCACAGATTTTTCTTGTCCTAATAGAATCTATTTTTATTTTTGAAGTATTTATATTTCAAAAAGATTTATTAATTACATTTTTATACCTCTCTGAAGCAAAATATATGTATAAAATGACATTTTTTACATATACTACCATTTTTGAAAATTATTTTGTATTGTGTTATAATTATATTTAATATTAAATGATCAATGATAGATAAATGCATTGCATTTTTATAATTTATTGTTAAATATTAAAGTTTTGTTGGAAATATATTTCTTAATAAAATGGATAATTTTTCTTCAATAAAGGTCATATCCACAGATGAGTATGCCCTATTCCTAAAATGAGACAAATTTTGGAAATTCAACATTCACTTATAAGTATGTGCTGTACTGTGTTTAGTTGCTCAATTGTGTCCAACTCTTTGCGACCTCATGGACTGCAGCCCACCAGGCTCCTCTGTCCATGGGGATTCTCCAGGCAAGAATACTGGAGTGTGTTGCCATGTCCTCCTCCAGGGGATTTTCCCAACCCAGGGATCGAACCCAGGTCTCCTGCATTGCAGGTGGATTCTTTACCGCCTGAGCCACCAGGGAAGCCCACTTACAAGTATATGGCTTACAAATTTTTTTTAGTGTTGTTTCTAAGTGATTATGAAAGAATTCATAGCACATTTCCTCTGCTGCTGCTGCTGCTAAGTCGCTTCAGTTGTGTCCAACTCTGTGCGGCCCCATAGACGGCAGCCCACCAGGCTGCCCCGTCCCTGGGATTCTCCAGGCAAGAACACTGGAGTGGGTTGCCATTTGCTTCTCCAATGTATGAAAGTGAAAAGTCAAAGTGAAGTCGCTTAGTCTTGTCCAACTCTTAGCTACCTCATGGACTGCAGCCTACCAGGCTCCTCCGTCCACGGGATTTTCCAGGCAAGAGTACTGGAGTGGGGTGCCATTGCCTTCTCCCACATTTCCTCTAAGTTAGCCTAAATTTGAATAAGTATGTGGCAGGAATGGAAAAATACATAGAAAAGTAGTTGGCATGTGATGGTGAACAGGGTCTCCTGTTCACCCAAAGAAAAGACAAATACAAATTTACAATATCTATGATATTTTAGCAAATGTTACTGAAAATATATGTCATATGAGTCTGAGTATATGTTAAAAGGACTCTGAAACCCATTAAGCTACCTCCACCACTTTTTTTTTTTTTTAACCAAAACTTGAGATGGTCATAAGTGAAAAAAAAATACAACATGTATTATATATATGTATTATATTTCACTACCTCCTTCTTGAAATCATTTTTTAAAAAATATAGCAGAGACCCAAACAGTGTCTTGATTAAAGGAGGCTTCCAGACGCCAAAATTTTGAACTGTTGTTTGGCACCTCATAATCTTTATGCAATAGTTTATATACTTTATACAATACTTTGGCCACCTGATGTGAAGAACTGACTCATTGGAAAAGACCCTGATGCTGGGAGGGATTGAGGGCGGGAGAAGAAGGGGACAACAGAGGATGAGATGGTTGGATGGCATCACCGACTCCATGGATATAAGTTTGAGTGAACTCTGGGAGTTTGTGATGGACAGGGAGGCCTGGCGTGCTGCAGTCCATGGTGTCACAAAGAGTCAGACACGGCTGAGCAACTGAACTGAACTGAACTGAATCTTTATACAATGCAGTTTGTAAATTCAGAACAGGTGAGAGATGCGTTTTTTGTTTGTTTTTTGTTTGTTTGTTTTTTTAGTAAAGTAGACAAAAGCATTAGGGAAAGTGAAGCTAAGGAAGGAAGATAGACATGGTATTTTGACCATAGGCACATTCAAGAAAAAATTCATTTTAAAAAACAAAAACCTGAAAATTGATTTTCTTAGCATATACTGTCAATACTTAGGTTCCACACAGAGTGTCTTCAAATATCCTCAAAGATACTAACCCTTGGGTTGAATATCACTGGTCTTTAATGCTAAAACATCTGCCTAAATATACTGACAAGTGATTAATATTAAAACACCATTGTTTTTAAGATGGTTACTCAGAAAGAGGACATTCCGACACTCCAAACAAATGTTTGTGGATCTGCATTAATACCACACTTCAGATACTCTTTTGGTGGTTCTCTATTTTGCATGTCTTTTCAAACTTCTCTCTCCCACCAGGCTCTTGCTCACCCATTAGTCTCTCACTACTTCACAGCTTTCGCTAACTAATGCTGTCTACTTGTTTATTACGTCACTTTTTTTCTGGCCCCTTCTCTGCCTTAAGACTTTTCTTTGTACATCCTTTCAGCTTCAGTCTCACTGCCTGATGCCTTCAAAATTCACAGTCGCAGTTTCCTCAGAGCAAGATTCTGATTGACACAGCTTACTCCATTTGGTCAGAGATGTTTTCTTTTAATTGGAGTATAATTGCTTTACAATGTTGTGCTAATTTCTGCTGTACAACAAAGTGAATCAGCTATATGTATACACATATCCCTTCCCTCTTGAATCTCCTTCCCACCCTATCCCACCGCTCTAGGTCATCACAGAGCGCTGAGCTGAGCTCCCTGTGCAATATAGAAGCTTCCTGATAGCTATCTATTTTACATGTGGTAGTGTGTGTATGCGGAGAAGGCAATGGCACCCCACTCCAGTACTCTTGCCTGGAAAATCCCATGGACTGAGGAGCCTGGTGGGCTGCAGTCCATGGGGTCGCTAAGAGTCGGACATGACTGAGTGACTTCACTTTCACTTTTCACTTGCAAGCATTGGAGAAGGAAATGGCAACCCACTCCAGTGTTCTTGCCTGGAGAATCCCAGGGACGGGGCAGCCTGGTGGGCTGCCGTCTGTGGGGTCGCACAGAGTCGGACATGACTGAAGCGACTCAGCAGCAGCAGCAGCAGTGTGTGTATGTCAATGCTACTCGATGTGGATGGATGTAAAGTTGGTCAGAGATTTTGATGCCAAGATACCCTGAGCTTATGACCAGCTCACAGACTGGCTGCCCAGTTTGATTTGGTAAAGGTGGATGGTGTCATCAAAGACTTGAGACTGCCCCTTCAGTAATGATTCACTTTGCACACAGAACACCAGTTAGTACTCTAAAGAACACCGCTATGTCCTCAGTAAACTATTTTGCTTCTTGTCTTTTTGACAAAGCAATATAGTGTAAACATTCCTTCATGATAATACATTTTTGTGATATCACCTTAATATAATAGTTTGCAAACAACATTGTTCACTGCAACTGGGAGCTTAAAAAATAATACCTCAGTCTCACTCTCAGAAATAATGATTTTTGAAAAGTGACCCAGGCTTTGGAATTTTAAAAATATCTTCAGATGATTCTAAATTGCAGACTAGTTCATGAACCATGGCTTTAATGCATCCACAGTGTCCTTGAGTGCATGCACTTTAACTTATTTAATAAACTTTTTCTCAGTAGATATATTTTAAGGTTGTCATTAAGTCTTCACTACCTTAAGCAACACTAACAAGAATATCCTCTTAGCAAAATTTCTGAGCACATGTGTGATTACTTTCCTAGGACACATTCTTAACTACTGGAGTTATTGAATCAAAAAGCATAAACAATTCAAAACAGACCTCAAAAAATCCACAAATTTATACTTTTGCAAACAACATATGCATTAATATATTTGCCTAAGCCAGGTGGCTCAGTGATAATCTGCCTGCCAATGCAGGAGATGCAGGAGATGCAGGTTCAATCCCTGGGTCAGGAAGATCCCCTGGAGGAGGAAATGACAACCCACTCCAGTATTCTTACCTGGAAAATTCCATAGAGGAGCCTGGTGGGCTCCAGTCCATGCGGTCACAAAGGATCAGACAGGACTGAGCGACTGAGCATGCACACACTCATGCTAAGCCCAAATAATATTGTGGTGGTGATTTAGTTGCTAAGTCGTGTCTGACTCTTGCAATCCCATGGATTGTAGCCTGCCAGGTTCCTCTATCCATGGGATTCTCCAGGTGAAACTACTGTAGTGGGTGGCCATTTTCTTCTCCAGAGGATCTTACTGACCCAGGAATCGAACCCGGGTCTCCTGCATTGCAGGCAGAATCTTTACGGACTGAACTATAAGGGAAGCCCATATAGTATTGAGTATTTAATTGTTAGTTTTTTCTATTTGGAAGTAAAAAAAAAAAAACAACTATATGTTTTATTTTAGTTTTCTTTCTTGCATTACTAGGAAGCTTAAATTCCATCCCATTCTCAATTTATTTTGCCCTTGTTTTCCTTCTGTGAATTATTCACACTTGTTTATGTTCATTTTTTTCTGAGATGATCATTTCTCTGATTCATTTATTTCTCTTTACACAGTAAAGCTATAGATCATTCGTCATATATATTGTGCATATATTCAAGATTGTTATTTGCTTTCATTGTTGCTTTGCCATATAGATTTCTGTAAGGTTAAATAATTCAATTAAAAATTTTTTTCTATTTTTAGTACTAGTTTCTTTTTTAATGTGTTGGTATAATTGACATATAACATTAGATTAGGTTTCAGGTACACAACACAATGATTTGACATTTGTACATCTTGTGAAATGATCATCACAATGTTTAGTTACCACTACCACCTGAATAGTTTCAATTTTTTTCTTTTTCTTTTTCTTGTGATGAAGGTTTTTTAGATTCACTCTCTCAACAGGTTTCAAATATGCAATATAATATTATTAAATACAGTTACCATGCTGTACAGGCTTCCCAGGTGGTACTAGTGGTAAAGAGCTTGCCTGAAAATGCAGGAGACAAGAGATGCAGGTTCAATCCCTGGGTGGGGAAGACTCCCTGGAGGAGGGCATGATAACCCACTCCAGTGTTCTTGCCTACAGAATCCCATGGACAGAGGAGCCTGGTGCATCCACAGGGTCGCAAAGAGTTGGGCATGACTGAAGTGACTTAGCACACACGTGTGCACCATGCTGTATGTTACATCCTTATGACATTTATTTGTAACTTGAAGTTTGTACCTTTTGTACTGATTCCCTTCACCTGTTTTGCCCACCTCTGGCTACCACAAATCTGTTCTCTGTATCTATTAGCTTAGGTTTTGGTTTACTTTATTAGTTTTCTTTTTTTATATTTCACATAAAAATATGGTATCATATGATGTTATACAGTATTTATCTTTCTGACTAATTTCACTTAACATAATGCCCTCAAGGTCTATTCACATTTTTGGAAATGGAAAAAAATCATTCTTTTTAAAGGCTGAATAGTATTTCATTGTGTATGTGTGTGTGTGTGTATTTGTGTGTGTGTGTATACACCATTTTCTTTATCCACTGATGGACACTTAGGTTGTTTCCATATCTTCAGTTCAGTTCAGTTCAGTTCAGTCGCTTAGTCGTGTCTGAGTCTTTGCGACCCCATGGCGTCCCTGTCCATCACCAACTCCCGGAGTTCACTCAGACTCATGTCCATCGAGTCGGTGATGCCATCCAGCTATCTCATCCTCTGTCGTCCTCTTCTCTTCCTGCCCCCAATCCCTCCCAGCATCAGAGTCTTTTCCAATGAGTCAGCTCTTCACACAAGGTGGCCAAAGTACTGGAGTTTCAGCTTTAGCATCAGTCCTTCCAATGAACACTCAGGACTGATCTCCTTTAGGATGGTTGGACCTCCTTGAAGTCCAAGGGACTCTCAAGAATCTTCTCCAACACCACAGTTCAAAAGCATCAGTTCTTCGGCACTCAGTTTTCTTCACAGTCCAACTCTCACATCCATACATGACCACAGGAAAAACCATAGCCTTGACTAGATGGACCTTTGTTGGCAAAGTAATGTCTCTGCTTTTGAATATGCTCTCTGGGTTGGTCATAACTTTCCTTTCAAGGAGTAAGCGTCTTTTAATTTCATGGCTGAAGTCACCATCTGCAGTGATTTTGGGGCCCCCAAAAATAAAGTCTGACGCTGTTTCCATTTTTTCTCCATCTATTTCCCATGAAGTGATGGGACCAGATGCCATGATCTTAGTTTTCTGAATGTTGAGCTTTAAGTCAACTTTTTCACTCTCCTCTCACTTTCATCAAGAGGCTTTTTAGTTCCTCTTCACTTTCTGACATAAGGGTGGTGTCATCTGCATATCTGAGGTTATTGATATCATAGTTGTTGTAAATAATGCTGCAATGAACACAGGGGTACACACTTTTTTTTTGAATTAGTGTTTTCATTTTCTTTGGATAAATCCTCAGAGTGAGATTGCTGGATCATATGGTAGTTCCACTTCTAAGTTTTTGAAGACCTTTCATACTGTTTTCCTTAGTGGATGCTCCAATTTACATTTCCACCAATAATGCACAAGGGTTCTCTGTTCTCTACATCCTTGTCAACACTTCTTAGTTCTTGTCTTTTTACTAATAGCCACTCTAACAGTGGCTTCCCTAGTGGCTCCAACAGTAAAGAATCTGCCTGCAATGCAGGACACCTAGGTTCGATCCCTTGGTCAGGAAGATCCCCTGGAGAAGGAAGTTGCTACCCACTCCAGTGTTCTTGCCTGGATAATCTTATGGACAGAGGATCCTGGCAGGCTACAGTCCGTGGGGTTGCAAAGTATTGGACATGACTGAGCAACTAAGTGCACACACACACACACACACACACTCTAATAGGCGTGAGGTGACATCTCACTGTGGTTTTGATTTGCATTTTCCTGAAGGTTAGTGATGTTGAGCATTTTTTCATATGCCTAGTGGATATCTGTATGCTGTCTCTGGAAAAATGCCTACTCAAATTTTCTGTGCATTTTTTAATAAAAATTATTATATTGAAGTCATGAGTTCTTTATATATTTTGGATATTAACCCCTTATCAAATGTATGATTTGCAAATTTTTCTTTCATTCTGTAGGTTGCCTTTTAATTTCATTGATGATTTCTTTTGCTGTGCAGAAGCTTGCATTTTGATGCAGTCCCACATGCTTATTTTTGTTTTTGTTGTCTTTGCTTTCAGAGCCAGATTCAATAAAACACTGCCAAGACTGATATTAAGGAGCTTATCACCTACATTTTCTTCTAAGAGTTTTATGGTTTCCTTTCACTTTTAAGTCTTTTACCAATTTTGGGTTAATTTGTGTGTATGATGAAAGAAGTAGTCTAGTTTAATTCTGTTGCATGTGACTGTCCAGTTTTCCTAGCACTGTTTATTGAAAAGACTGTCCTTTCTCCATTGTATATTTTTGCCTCCTTTGTCATAGATTAATTGGCCATATGAGTGTGAGTTCTGGGCTCTCTGGTCTGTTCCATGATCTATGTGTGCCAGTTTCTTGGCTTAAGAAATACAATCCTTCATTGACAGTTTTTCTAAATCCTCGAAAAAAAACTTATTGAAACTGAAATTGATTGTTTTATGTGATAAATAAATGAGACCTGAAAAATATAACAGGTTTGCATTATTCAGCCATTATTTGCATCCATCTCTTACCAGAAGCATAAGTGACTAAACACTAGAGATGTAAAAGTTTACCTCCAAAAAGTGCTTTGTTTTCACAACAGCTCAGCAACTGAAACTTTGAAATATTCCTGGGTATACTGAAGCAACAGGACAACAATAATGATGGTATAATGAAGCTAGATGATGTTCAACTGAAGACTCTCTTGCTCATTTTGTTTCATAATCAAGATTCCAAACAGAGCTTTTAAAAGGGATTTGGTTCCCCATAGTGCTACCCTGATGCCTGTGTTTGTCTGTAATGTAATCCTTAGATGTAGATACAGATATCAAGTCCTGTGGAAAGTTAGCATTAAATTACTGGTTAATGTAACTCTGAGAGAATTGTGTTCAGTACAGCATGTCTTTGAACCAACTCAAATATCCTTATACTTGTCCTTCAGTTTATGATGCTGAACGTATGGTGCTCTAACCCTATAAGAAAATAGTAAAGATGAGATTGCCGGGTAGTCTCATTTAGACAGTTAATTTTATCTTTGTTTTCTTAAGTCACATTTCATTGTTCTTCTCGATGGTGCAAATCTAATTGGCTCTTATCACAGCTGCATTACCTTCAAAGGCAGATAAAATTAATGCAAAGTAAAAGATCACTAGAATCAGAGATATCTGGTTAAAAGGGAGACAGGCTTGCATAAAGTGGTCGCACAATCCACAGAAGGCTCTGGCAGAATAATAAATCATTACTTTCTCCAGGTTATCATTTGGTACTCTAGTTCATTATTTTGTATCATTTTGTTTTAACCTTGGATTGTCCCTACTACATCTGCTCTGCTGTGATTAATTCTGCTGATGGAAATAAACTGTCGAAGGGCAATGCTGTACTGCATGACTAATTAGCCTCCCGAATTATGTCCATAAATTAACATTTTGTTTTTATTCATTTAAATAAATCAAAGTTGTCCAAACTTATTTTGTACAGATCACTCTAATACCAATTTATTTTTGTAACCTTTTAGCTAGATAAGGTTGCTTACTTTTCGGTCAACTAATTCCAAACGGTTTCTTACCTGTGTAGTGCTTAGTTGCTCAGTTGTGTCTGACTCTTTGTGACCCCATGGACTATAGCTTGCCAGGCTCCTCTGTCCATGCGGATTCTCCAGCAAGAATACTGGAGTGGGTTGCCATGCCCTTCTCCAGGGGATCTTCTCAACCCAGAGATTGAACCCAGATCTCCTGCATTGCAGGTGCATTCTTTACCAGCTGAGCTACCAAGGAAGCCCTTCTTTCCTATACTTTTCTACAACTACTATGGGGCCTACCTATAGTCCAACCTATAGTCACAGTTGGTCCAAGTGGAAGAAAACATTTTTGTTCGCTTGTTTTAGTTAAGCTGAACTCTGCATCAGGCTTTCTGCTCTAGTTTACCTGTCCTCCGCTTCCTCCTGCCCTCGGCTCTGGCCACAGCCCTTCATCCTCTGTTTCCATTGTTAAATGAAAGTAACTACTGTAGACCGAATGTTTGCATCTCCCCCAAACTCATATGTTGAAGTACTAATCCCAAGCCCTAATCCCCAGTGGTGGTGGAAGGTGGGGCCTTTGGGAGGTAATTAGGCTGAGATTAGGATGTGAGGGTGGGACCTGCATGATGGGATTAACAACCTGATAAAAAGAGGGGGAGATACAAACTCTCTCTCCATGTTGTGAGGATGCGGTAAGAAGGCTGCAAGCTAAGAAGGATGCGCTCATCAGACATCATGCTGGCCAGCACTTTGATCTTAGACTCTTTAGCCTCCAGGACTGTGAAAAACATTTGTTTAAGCACCCAGTCTATAGTATGTTGTTATAACAGCCTAAACTGATTAACACAGATTGCTATTGAGGAAAAAAACAAAAACAAAAACCCAAATTTTTCTCATAAGAATCTTCTAGGGCCTCTATCAAAAGAAAAAGACATTTTATAATACTGAAGCAGGGACCAAGCCATTGATTTTTTTTTAAGCCTTCACTTAAGACAATAGTTAGGACCAAGTGAACTCACAGGAAACTTCCAAAGTCTGCTCAAGATTGCTATATGAAATAATATTATTTGTTATAGGACAGATTATTTTAAGAACAGAAAAATGGATGGGAAGCACTTCTATATATTCTGCAACATTGGGTTATCTGCCTCCAAAGATAACTTGAAGATTAGGACTTAGTCTTTTCAGAACATTCTTTCACTGGTCTTATTTTAATAAAAGCAATTAGGCCCTTTTCAATAAGGGGTTCACTCCCTGCCACCTCAGGAGACTGAATAATATGAGAGAATTTACAAGCCTCATGTTGATTTCGGAAAGCTCTCACAGTAACCGTCCTAAACTCGTATGTAAGAATGTCCTGGACTGGCCCCTTCCTGCCCACTGGACCTGTTGTGCACATGCTTCCCAATTTCAAGTTCAGTGAGGACATGTTGGTAGCTTGAATTTGGCAGGAGTACTTATTTCATGAAAATATGCAAACAGTGCCAGTTAGGACCTAAGTTTTCCAGAAAGCTGGTTGTTAAACCTTTACCAGCATCCCACTGTTTATAATCCAGGTCAGCGTCTCCAGGCATGGCTCTTGTACCATGTCTTTTTGGATTAAACTCTTCACTGATTCATAGAAGAAGAATCTTTATATCCATTCCTTTCCGGAGAGGTTTCCACAGTTATGACAACTGTTTCTTCTTTTCTGAGGCACAGCCACCTTGTGTTCTCTCTGACACTCAGATGGCTTCGACAGAGGAAAAGATCACATGACTGAATCACTGGATCGTGCACAACTGGATCACAACTGAGTGACCAGTGTGTTTTCAGTGGAAACAGATTTGCCAAAGGGCACTTTTTATACCAAATGAACATTTTTTTTTCCAGTTTATTTCATGCTTACTATTACTGTCTTAAACACTATAAGGGATACAATGGTTGTTTCTTACAGAATCCTTTCAAACTTCCTAGGAAATTCACTGAATTTCTAATAATCAGAGAAATTCATTAGCCAGGACTAACGAAATATACAAAACAAATAGGAAAGGCAGGTAGTAAGAGCCAATCATTTAACTTTCTGAAATTTGAACCAAATGATCCATATTTTGAAGAAGTATACATGCTTGAGGGGCAGAGGAAGCAGAGAAGTTGGAAAAATTTGAGAGGTATTTGCATTCAACTTCAGTAAAATGTTGAATTACTATTATCTCCAGAGATTGTATTCTTCTGATTCATTTAGGAAAATTTTTCTGGACTTCTTACATTTATTTTTTATATTCTTCTTATATTTTTAATATTTATATTTATTTTTATATTTATTCTTATATTTATTTTTCCTAGATTCATTGAACTTTTCTGATTCTTCATGGTAGTAGAGCACATACAATGTAATATTACTTTAAAAATTGGAGATTGCATAGAACTCAGCCATTATTCTTTCCTGATGAAGCAGAAAGCATAGTTTTGGACAATTTATTAACTCCAGGACCCATATTTTTGTAAATGAGGCCCCAATTTGAGCTTATCTTTTTTATCATTTGCTTGTAGGAATTCAGTATATTCTACTAATGATGTTGAGGGTACTATTTAATTCTAAGGGAGTATGATTCCATGGTTTTCTTACAAGTCTAGGGCATATACCTATACACTAAAAAGGTTAACTGAGGATTTTGCTTGTTTGAATATGTGTAAGTTATCAAACTTTGAATAAATAACATTTTAGAGTATTTCTTAAGATTTCCACATTATACTATCCAAATTCTGTTACCAAATAGAGGAACACAGGAAACAGTCTCCTAAGCAAGTCTATTAATAGAAGGAGATTTCTGTTTCAAGCAAAGGGAAGGAGGAAATCTAGGCTTTATTTCATGTACACACCATGTGACCAAAACTGTTCTAGCTGTTTCACACATGTTCATCTTGAATCACAGCGATTGTGTAAGAAATTTTGTCTCCATTATGGAGATGAGGAATCAGAGATTCAAAGACATGTATTAACTGAGTGGTAATATAGTTGGTAAGCAGTATACACAAGAATGGAAATTAAGGTTTATCTAATTCTAGAGCTAATTTTTATTTTCATTGCCCCTTGCTCCAGAAATATGTCTATATATATAAACTTTTATAAAAGAAATTTCAAAATCCATTTTTTTTCAGATTCTGAAGCAGTAAAGTCTGTATCAATATATTTCTGAGTCCAAAAACCAAAATTATCCTTACAGATCAATCCCCAAACACAAATACATTTTTTATGTATTAATTCAATTTTGCTCAAAATAAAAATCACCTGAGACATCTGCTTGGTCTAGAGATAACCCTAAAAGAGGGATGTCATGTAAGTTTCATTTCCTATGTCAGATCTTATCCCTTGGTAGTGGCTTTGAATTCCTGCGTGGAGAGGAAATCTGAAGTTATCTCTAGAGTCAAGGAAGTACCTTGGGATTCATCAGAGATGAGGACCATGGTCATGGGAGAGGAAAATGGCAACTCATGTACCTTGAGTTGGCTAGAACTGCCACAGATATTAGTAAAGCAGTATGTAATTTGGGATACTACTGCTCAAAATTGCCTTTGACATTCAAAGTTATATTTATCTCACTTTGGGGAGTTGTGTTTCCTAAGTTTGCCTGATTATAAGAATCATCTGGATTAATTGTTTAAAAATACTGTTTGCCAAGCCTCCTCTCTGGAGATTCAGGAGGTTAAGAGTGGGAAGTCAGGAATTTTATGATCTGGCAAGTTTGGGAATATTTGAATTGCTTTTGCATTCAGAAAGTCCCTGTGAAGGCAAACATTAACTTATTAAGCCGTAATAGCTTAAGACATAATCTTCCCAGTACAGACTTGAGCATTTATAGGCCAGGGGCAAACCATAAATCAATTTGATGGTGACTAGTGATTAGAGAAATTCAGATCATGTGATAGCTTCCTTTATCCAGCTTGCTTTGTTCAACTTACTAACTTTTAACCTCATTCAGCAGAGGTTTTCCTCTTGTTCATTCTACTCCAGCCAGACTGGTCTGCTTTCTGTTCTAACATGTACGTGTTCTCACCTCAAAGTCTTTGCCTTTGCTGTTCCCTTGCATGGTATATCATTCCTGGAGACCCTCACAGGGCTGGTGTCCTTAATTCTCTTTCAAGTGGTAGGGCTGTTAAGTGAAAAACCGAAATGGTAAGCAAAGAGGAGGAAGAAAAGCACGATTTTAAATGTGTGAAGCAGATTCATTGCCTATCTGACAACCAAACATTTTCATTTTGTAAAAGGGAGGCTCCTGGCTCTTTCCTTCTCTAAGCAATGAGTTATACCAGTCATTGCATATCATCTGCATTGAAATCAGGGTAAAGAAAATAATGGCTTTCCTAGAGAACAAGGAAACAATGACAAGTAAGAAAACAGAGAAGAGAGTCACTAGTTGCATAATAATTAAATCTGGGTAAAATGTATTATTTAAAACCATTCAATCACTGCCTTATCTTTTCTGATTCTTCAGGGTGCTCATAAGTATAATCATCTGACTGTATCTTTGAAATAGCATTAGGAATTGGGAAGCATCTTAATAAACACTAACTGAAGCCACTCTGAAGAAAACATCATTAATCATGTCATCTGATAAGAGATACTGTCAGTATTACATTTAGAAATTTATACTCAGACTGAATCCAGTAAACAACTCATGTGTGCATTAGGGATTAAGAAAGCGAGGGCTTCTTTGTTACTGCAAATCAAAAAATATTATGTTGGCCTAATTTTTAAAAATGGAACCCACCTGGACACATTTGTTCTCCCAGTTGCATAGGCTTTCTCGTCCAGTCCACTTTGCACAATGCAAGGACATTCTCCTCCTAATGTACTATTTTCAGTACAACAATCATATACTGAAAACATACCTAAAAAGCCACCATAGTTCTCTATTGCTTTTTAAATAAATAAAAATCTTTAGGTTGTCATTTAAGACACTTACTTATATATTTGTAGGTTTACCCATCATTACCATGGACGGAGGAGCCTGGTAGGCTGCAGTCCATGGGGTCACTAGAGTCGGACAGGACTGAGTGACTTCACTGTCACTTTTCACTTTCATGCATTGGAGAAGGAAATGGCAACCCACTCCAGTGTTCTTGCCTGGAGAATCCCAGGGATGGGAAGCCTGGTGGGCTGCCGTCTCTGGGGTCGCACAAAGTCGGACACGACTAAAGTGATGCAGCAGCAGCGGCAGGTACTGTTTTGGAGAAGACAATGGCACCCCACTCCAGTACTCTTGCCTGGAAAATCCCATGGATGGAGGAGCCTGGTAGGCTGCAGTCCATGGGGTCGCTAAGAGTCGGACACAACTGAGCGTCTTCACTTTCACTTTTCACTTTCATGCATTGGAGAAGGAAATGGCAACCCACTCCAGTGTTCTTGCCTGGAGAATCCCAGGGACGGGGCAGCCTGGTGGGCTGCTGTCTCTGGGGTCACACAGAGTCGGACACGGCTGAAGTGACTTAGCAGTAGCAGTAGCACGTACTGTTTGTATCTTAAAAAAAAATCAACCAAACCACAATACCTGATTGCTTAGTATTAAACATTATATGAAGCATCTTGAAGGTACAAAAAATATATGAAATATTCTCAACTCTTAATGACTACTCAAATTAATCTCACAAGAGAAGGCAACACTGTAGAGAATAATGAAAATAGTAAGAGTTTATGGGAGACAGAAGGAGATCAGATATTGAGATGTTAGTAAAAAAAATGGAAAGTAAGATTTAGTCAAGTGGAGAATAACAGAGAGGCTATTGGAGTTAGGTGATGGTACAGAGGAATTATGGCAGAGATTAGCATATATTTTCTGGGTCTATGAATAGACTAGTAAGAATAGGGTGGAGAGTTTATTTTTTACATTCATTTGTTTATTGGGCTGCATCAAGTCTTAGCTGCAGCACGTGGGACCTGTGGGATTTTTTGTCCCTGCACATGGGCTTAGCTGGCGCTCAGCATGTGGGATCTTGGCTTCCTGACCAGGGATCAAACCCACATCCGTGCATTGCAGGGAAGATTCTCAACTACTGGACCACCAGGGAAGTCCCAAGTGGAGGGCTTATAGTGAGAGCAGTGGGCCAGATTTTGGTGGCTAAATATGAAAATAAATGGCAGATTTTTTTGGTAAATAATGAAAAAAACGAAAAATTTGATCATGGGTTTAAAGTAACAAAAGTACCATTTTAGGAATAAGTCTGGCAGAAGTACATAGGGAATGTGGAGGACCATATTACGGTAAGCAAGTGTTTACCTTAGATACTAGTCTATGATAAGGCCTCCACACTTCACATTGGCACACAGAAGCTAAAATGAGTTTTATCACTGGGATGATAGGGAAGAAGTTTGAGAAGACCAAGAGTTGGTGGGAAAGTCTCTGTACTAAAGTGTTATAAAAAGTGAAGTGAAGAAGACACTTTGATAAGAAAATAGTCATACATCTTATAATAGTTTTTAGAAAGATCAAAGAGAAGTAGAAAGGGCAATAAAAATAAATAAATAAATACTTAGCCTTGAGGGAAGCCATAAAAAGACAAGAAAAGTAAACAATTTCCAGTTGATACAAAGTATATGGAAACCAGCTGCCAACAAATCCTAATGGAACTAAAGAATTAAAGTTCATAAAGATAAAATAATCCTCCAAAAGGAAGTTGTGTAGCAAATTTCTAGATTAATTCTCAAATGATTATCCAATACTGAGAAATAGAAGGGTCTATGAGCAATATATTGAATTAAATTAATACATTAAAAGGCTTCCCTTGTGGCTCAGACAGTAAAGAATCTGCCTGCAGTGCAGGAGACCCAGGTTCGATCCCTGGGTTGGGAAGATCTCCTGGAGAAGGGAATGGCATCCACTTCAGTATTCTTGCCTGGAGAATTCCAAGGACAGAGGAACCTGGCGAGCTACAGTCCATGGGGTTGCAAAGAGTCTGACACAACTGAGCAACTAACACACACACAATAAAGAGCAGTGGAGAACTTCTCTGGTGTGACAGTGGATAGGAATCCACCTGCCAATGCAGAGGACATGGGTTCTAGCCCTGGTCCAGGAATATTCCACATTCCGAAGAGCAACTAAGTGCATGGGCCACAACTACTGAGCCCTGTGTGCTCCCGCTACTGAACCCTCTCACCCTAGAGCCTGTGCTCCGCAACAGGAAAAGCCAGCGCAACGAGGAGACTCAGTACCGCAACGAAGAGTAGCACCCACAAGAGAAAGAGAAAGCCTGTGCAAAGCAATGAAGACTCAGAGCAAATATTAAATAAAGAAATAAAATTATATATAAAAAATAAAGAACAGTGAGATGGTAGTGACTGTCTCCAGCTGTTATAACAGTGGACTTCAGCATTATGCCACGAGAGACAATTTGAGAGTCTGGTTCTTAGAAGCAAGGAGGAATAATTTCACAGAGGGCTTTTAGGCTTGAAAAGTGCAATATCCAAAGTAAGTTATGGTCACCCCAATAGCTAGGAAATCTTTGAAGCCAGAAGTCAAAAGATGCACCACAAAGGAAAAGCTACATGCTATCCTTCTTTTTCTCTATTACTGTACATCCTCAATAAAACTGCCAATATTGGGAAATAGAATTAAAGGTTAAATATAATTGTAGAACTATGATACTATATTCCATAAAATGAAAAATAATATCAATGATATCAACCACAAAAAAGAAAGGCTGCTGTGAAAAACAAAAAAAGTATGTGAAAGTTAAAAGCATGATTATTGATGTTGAAAGGAAATCCCATCTCATCTCATCAATAGATGGGATGAATCATAGAATTAATTAGTAACAGAACTGACTGAATTAAACTAGAGGATGAAATTAAAGAATTAACCATTAACCCACTGACAAAGAATAAGTGATGAAAAATATGAGGAAGTTAGGAGATAGGGAAGATCTATCCAGAAAAGAACATCCCCTTTTAATAGGGGATCCAGAAAAGATAATTAGAGAAGGGAAAATATGCAATGTGGTGGGTTGAATAATAGCCCCTAATGTCAGCACTTATTTTATCCTGTCTCTGTCTGCTTTGATTTTGTGTCTGTCATGGGGTCCCCACCATGAGACAACAGAGAACCTTACCAATCCTTTTTGCATAACTATGACTACTCCTGCCTTCTGCTCAGATGGTAGATTGGACCTGTGAGTCACACCATCCTCTTCACTTCTTTCTGAGCTTTCCCAGGAATCTCCTTTTTTGTCTCTATCTCTACCAAAAGTCTCTTCAAAGTAATTTAAGCTCTTATTATCACACACCTCAAAATTCTTCCAAGTCTTTGAGGAACCTAGCCAAAAATCCTAGGCAGTTCTAAGGCAAAATCCAGGTCCCTTTCTAGTATAAAATGATGATGTAAGATCATAATTTAAGTGTATTTTTTAGCATAGGAGACCTCATAAGTTTGAAGAATGGTATTTTGAAAGTTGTATCATGTTTGAAGGGAGTGCTTCTTGGGCACCGAAGGGCCATAGATCCAGTGGCTTACCAAGATTAGAATTTTCTGCCTCGCTTGATAAGCATTCAATAGATCACCAGGTTATATTCTCTAAATTCATGGATGCTGAGCTGGACTGTGTTATTCACAAAAATCAATTTTCTCATAAAATAGCTAATGATTGCACCCCAAGCTGCACTGCAAAATGCTCCATTTAGACAGAAGAATGCCTGCAGCAAATCCAGACTGTCATAGAAAATGATGCTGTCTTCACCTTGAAGTTTGTACAGACCATCTAAACACAACCTAAGTTTGAAATCTATCTTCTGTTGAACTTTTTCAAAATAAAAAGTGCATTAAAATAAAATTCTTCCAAGCCTATTCTCCATACTTAATTCCAAAGCCACTTCCACATTTTCAGGTGCTGGTTACAGTAGTGCCCCGTTTCCTGGTTTATCATCTGTATGAATTTCCTACAGCTCCAGTAACAAATTCCCACAAACTGGATGACTGGAAATGACAGAAATTCTTTCATAGTTCTGTAGGACAGAATTCTGAAATCAAGGTATCAATACACTTGAGTGTTTCTGGAGGTCCTGAGGGAGAATTTGGATAGATCTCTCCTCACTTCTGGGGGCTGCTATAATCCTTGACAATCCTTGGCTTGTAGATACACCACTCCAATGTCTGCCTCCATCATCATGTCACTTTCTCTTCTGGGTCTCTCTCTCAAATATCCCTCTGCTTTTCACCTTTAAGGACACATGTCATTGATTTTAAGGCCCACCCTAAGCCCAGGATGATCTTATCTGGAAACCTAAACCTAATTACAGATGTGACAGTTGGACTATAAATAAAGCTGAACACCAGACAATTGATGCTTTTGAACTGTGGTGTTGGAGAAGACTCTTGAGAGTCCCTTGGACTGCAAGGAGATCCAACCAGTCCATTCTGAAGGAGATCAGCCCTGGGATTTCTTTGGAAGGAATGATGCTAAAGCTGAAACTCCAGTACTTTGGCCACCTTATGCAAAGAGTTGACTCATTGGAAAAGACTCTGATTCTGGGAGGGATTGGGGGCAGGAGGAGAAGGGGACGACAGAGGATGAGATGGCTGGATGGCATCACCTG